>NC_041399.2:173538075-173861408 GCF_900747795.2 Erpetoichthys calabaricus | reverse complement strand
TAGGATAATGAAATGCGGAAGCAAGGCGCATACAATGACCAGCTTCAATAATGAAATATAATGCAAATCGGAAACATAGATGTAAGCACTAATTGAACAGATCAGATTAAAAGGACCAAAAATATTAGAATTCCATTTCCTGGGGTGAACACAGAGTTGAAGAACATGTTGTATGGCTGTGACTTCTAATCTAAACTAAAACAAGGCCTGCACAAAATTTGAAATAAGACTATTTCATGCAGGAATTTGTTATCCACATATGCTTTTAGCTGAAACACTAGCAGTTTTTGAACACACAGTACAAGGCAACAATTTATGCTAATCATCCTTAAAAAACAAATCAATCAACATAATGGCGACTCCAATAACATGTCAAATCTTCTTCTACCTCTCCATACTGCATCTGACAGCACAGGTTTCACTGTTGTATGCTGATTCAACATCTCAAACACTGAACAGCCTGTTACAACACAAGTCCTGAGAATTATAGACTTTGCTGGTGTAAACAAGGACTTTCCCTTTTAATAATAAAACAGAAGGAAGTTTTGTTTTGTCTATTGGAACACAGTATAAATCTCAAATGTTCATTGAATTATAAAGTCTCAGTTAGCTGGCTTGAATTTGAACTACATAATAAAACCCTGATAATAATAGCAGAGACTATCTACTTTATCCATTTTTGAACTTTTTAAAAACATTTTAATGTCAAATATTTCCACAATGACTTAATTGTTCGCTATTTTCATCTTTTCGAATGGCCATGGCCATGTTGTTGAATGTGGCTTGTGCTTTTGCTACCACATAATCAGGCTTCATTTCGACATTTTATGTCTGTGTTCATTTTATTAAAAGTTGGCCGTGTTCTGTTTCAAGTAACCACATATTGGATTGAAGATATGAAGATATGATGTAAAATATTTTTCTATCAGGAGCTATGGAAAGGCAATCAGACTAATGACTGTACAGTGTATTATTTTTTATTACATATGATTTTTTTAGATTACCTTTCGGTAATCGTTTTTACTTGTTAGATTTTTGACCGCAGCACATTAAACTTCTATTTTTGTCCCTCGTGTCTATTCTTGTTTCTCTTTCCTTGTCTTTCTTTCACAGTTTGCAGTTTCCTCTGCCCCAAATCTTAACACTTACAGCAAGAGAAAGTCTCACGCACTGAACTATTAATGAGCAGATCTCTTGCATTCCTCGAAGTGAAACCATTACTCTAAACCTCACTTATGTCAGATGGTATTTCTGACTTTGCTGCAAGAAATCTGGGTATCAAGGGCTGTGCAGAATTTCCACAGCTCCCACTCCATATGGCTAAGACTTATGCTACACTTTCAAGTGCTGCCATATCTTCATCTCTAATGATAATATTCCCTTACTGGTGAAGCATTATGTGCTAGGATTATTCTCTGGGCTGCTGGTACACAGTGACAGATTTCTTGGTTCCTATCCTGCACCCAAAGCTCTCGAGCTGGGCTTCTGTTCCCTTCAACTTTAAAATTAGATTTAGCACTTTCAGTAAATGAATGGATGAATATACTGAAGCTCATTTATCTTGTGCACTAGAAAGAAAGAAAAGAATGATGTTTTATATGCTGAAACACTGCAACAGGATTGAGGTCTATGCAACAAAAATGACCAAAGTGTTCTTTATATAAAAGTAAACATCAGAAAACTTGAAGTCACGTGGGTGATCACCTGTTATTTCTCTTCAGCTTTTGTTGTTATTGTACCATACTGTATATTTGGTCGATGTCTTAATTTAAGACAACATTCAAGATCAGCATATGTTACAACTGTTTACAGATTTTTTTTAACAGCTTGATGACAAGCATGCTGCACTGACTGCACGTGGCAGCAATCATTTTTAATATTGGAATCAGGAGAAGTCAGAGAAAGCGAGCTAAAGTTATAACCAAGTGAGCAAGAATCTAATAAGCTAAATGTATAACAAAACATAACAAGGAAACCATGTTTTGGACTAATCCTTTAAAACAGATTGTGATTTTTTATTAATTTGAGTGTTACTTAAACACTGAGTTATAGAGGGTGTGTTGGGCTTTTTCAGCTAAGCAAGATAACTCTGTGTGCTAGATGTTACATCTCAGCCAGGGTTCCTCCCCTTCATGTTTTATGTTGTCTTTGTTTCTTTTGTATTTATTAATTTCATTTGTGTTGATTTGCCTTTGCTTGTGTTTATGTTTCAATGCCATGGATATTTTCCATGTGTTTTTTGAATGGCCCCCCAAGAGGTGCCAATCTCCTCCAGGAACTGCCCTCCACTCAATCAACCTGGAGGGTCTAACATAGCTTTTGGGGGTTCTTGTGAATTCTTGTACCTTTCCTGTACTCTGTTAATTCAGAGATTTTTGACCTTCATGCTTGGTTTCTGAGTACGGTTCTGGATACTGTATTGAAAGTGTTCAGCTTCTCTTGTGTTTCTAGGCAATTCTATTTTTCCATTGTGCTCTACAGAGCTTCTCTGTGTGACAGAGCATTTTCATGAAGAATAAAACCTTTTTATTTTTAAGAAGTTTCAGCATTTGCCCATTTATTTATTTGGTGTTTAGAGGTGTATATATTTTAGACAACTTTAAACAAGATGCATTTGATTGATGAATGACCTTTAGATGAATTATTGAACACTTAGCACATATCGAACTAAAGTGTATTCTATGTATGGCTGAGCTCCACTCCTTTTCTGAGATACCAATAGAAAGGTCCCTTTTCCACCATTCCCTAGGATCTTTGAAGGGTAAATGTGCAAAATATTTTTTCTAATTTGCATATAGGAAAAAGTGTGAAGCTGGAAAGTAAAATTTTACTGTAACTGTTCATAAGATGCAAATGCATTGTTTCTATGAATGTTGTGATTCTGGCTAGACAAAATAGCAAAGGGATGAGTCCATCCAACAGGTCTCACCCCCAGGCAAGCCTGGCTGCAGGAAAATGGGACACGATAGTGTTCATAAAGCCTCAGAATGGAAGGAAGGCTTTTAAATTCAAAATAGAATAGCAGAGAGTATCGAAACTTAAAGTATGCCTTTCCTGAGAAACAATCAAATAAACCCTAGTGGGGGTTAGAGACAAGATCACGAGAATTCTTTAAAAATCTGAAGGTTCATTAGCAAAAAATGAAAAAAAAAATCCAAAATGCCAAAAAGGCAAAAAGAAGACAGAAAAGGGAATTGGTAAAAGCTAAATAAGTCAAAATAAAAAAAAACGAAAGCAAACTCCTTAAAACAAAGCCAGAAAATGTCAAAAACCAGCAAAACAGAAATAATGAAAAAGAGAACTCACCACACTCCACCAAATCACATTCACAATGTACTGCAGTGGGACCACAAATCCCATTGAGCAGTGATTGAGAGGAGGCTCACCTGTTAGTGAACCACCCACACAATACATGGAACATAAAGACAAGAAACAAAATGGTACATAAATAGGTAGGCTTAAACATAGTAAACACAATAACACAATAAACATAGCAACTTAATGACAAATGAACAGAACAATAATAACAGAAATAATAATAATAATAATAATTCAAATTGAAAAATGAATGAAAAATACAAGGAAAAGGAGAATAAACATAGGAAGGAACTCTCACCAAAACATAACAGTAAAGATCTCTAAGTGTCTTAATTTATAGGTCAGATAAGGTTGAAAAAGGTAATTATCATGTACTGTATAGGTACAACAGACAATATCTTCTTTATCTTAAAATGTATCCTGCATTGGTTCCATATTTGAAGTAATTGGTGGACAACTGGATTGCTGGTAAGTTGAAGATAATTAGTATCGACTGGAGCTCAAAGCAGGGCATACAAAGATAATTTAGTACAAGATTTGTCTTCTATTGTAAGGCAGCCTGGTGTGACTTCATTAATCTCTGCCAAGACATTATTGTTCATATATTTGCTGCCCAGCAATAAAATGGAAGTTTAGATAGTGCCATGCCATCTTCTACTTTAGATATTTCTATTGGTGCCTTAATTAGTGAAGTTATTAAGCCTAATTTCTTCAAGAATGACTTGTTTATGTACATAGGGATACTCTGGAATAACATAGCAGCTTAGGGAGAATGCTCTTTTTGACAGTGTTAATTCTCCCTGCTAAGCTGAGATGGAGGATGGACCATCTGTTAACATCTTCTTTGATTTTATCCATGGTACTTTCAAAATTGTATTAGAAAAGACCTATATATACTTGTATATTTACTTGTGATGGTTATCTCCAGATATTTAACCTGTTTTATTAACTCCATTTTGCTTTTGTGCTCTCTGTAACTGCACAGTATCACAGAGCATCTTTTCTGAAGAATAAAACCTTTTTAATTTTTATGAAGTTTCTGTGCTTGCCAATTTATCTTGCCAAGGTTTGATGGTATGTCCCCCTCTATTGTGCTTTGCAAAGTTATGGACTTAAAACTCCTAGCCATAATAATGTGCTTGGAGTATTTTAAATGGTATTTTATCTTAGGGCTGTAAAGATAAACCTCCAATTTATATATTACTAGCTGTGTAAGCCCGTGCTGTAAAAAGCCCTACAAAGTATTGAAATCCATCCATCCATTGTCAGAAAAAAAATTGAAATGTAGAGATGTCAGGTAATTGAAAGGGACTACTCTGGGCATCTCTCTACTGGGAGATTTTGTTTTGCCGACGTGCTCACCTCGTTTGTGTTATTAGTGGCAGGAGGAAAAGTAAAAGGGATATCTTTTGCCGATGTGCTCGCCTTGATTCTGTATTAGCGGCTAAGTGAGTGACTCTTTCTTCGGAGGTTTTGTTTTCCTGACATGATGGCCTCGTTTGTGTTTCCTCGGAGGTGGAGCCCTTAGCCCAACTCCACCTCTCACTTCTGGGCTGGACAGACACACACACTTCCACACGTAGACGTTTATATTTAAGACAATATACTGCTAAACATTGAACATAGCGTAATTGGGCTCTGCGCTCGTAGCGACCAGCAGCAGGATTTATGCAATATCATTGGTTTTGTCTTTGTTGTGTCTATTGGATCTCTGTAACAATGTTTTCTGTTTTTGTACTTTACTGCTGCAAACAAATTTCCCTCTGGGATAATAAAGTTTACCTAAACATAAAACCTAATGCTGACTGGGCTTCACCACTCCGCACGCCAACAATAGGAGTGGATTCAAAGCATCTAAAGTGCAGTCTGTCAGAGGCTGGACAAAATAAGTGGAAAAACAGAGGAGGCGGAGCCCGGGGGAACAAAAAGAAAGAGTAGCTGAGAAGCACGGAAGATTCAGGAGGATAGCGGAGAAAAAATAGTGAAAGATGGGGAAAACAGTCCTAGTTAGAGCAGTGTGCCCTGGGCCTTAAATATTGGGCTGAGAGGGAAAACACAGTATGGCCATCATTGTATTAAAAAAGTAAGGTGCTCCTGCATCCACGAAAAGCTTACCTGGTGTCCTCTGTGGTTCCTTCAAGTGTCACTACAGTATTAAATCTGTGGGTATATGCATGCATGAATAGCCTCAGAAAATGTTGTTGTTCTACAAGCAGCAGACATAGTCGTACTCAAAAACAGTTTAATATTAAATTCGTTAAAATAGAAATGATTTTTCTTCTCACACACTGGTAGCAATTGCAAGTTACTATTAGCATTTTGATGTGTAATAAATGGTATCTGGGATATTTGCTTTTATCTCATCATGTTTCTAACATTGCATTTTTATTTTATATTTCTTATACTGCCCTGGAGTATTTGGTGTTCTTATTTGCAGTTTGAGTTTAATATGTTTGTCCAACAGCCACAGTGCCTAAGTGTCAAATACATCTGACAAGATTTCTGCCCAAATAAGCAATTTCATAAAGCTGCTACAAGAACATGTTATAAATCTGGGACGTGATTGCAGGGCATTTACTCTTCTAATGACAAAGCTGATGAGAAATGCTTTTTTGTTACATTTTTGGACATTACTGATAAATACCCTATCACACTTTGGAATTGTTTTGGGCTTTGTTAATCTCTTGTATAAACAGAAATTCTTTCCTTCAGCCATATGACAGTCATGGTATATATTATTCTCTATATACAAGAAGAGTATACATTCTTTTTTTCATTTTTTGCTCTATTCTCTAGCAATATGCACTTGAAAAGTTCTCAGAAATAATGCACTATGCAGTTTCCTAGGTCAAGATTTTAATTGCGTAAATTTCTAGGATATGTCGACAAACCTAGACATTGCAGACATCATGATGTCCTCACATATATTTGACTGAACTAATCAGAGACTCCGATGACCAGATAGATTTTTTTTGTGTTTTTTTTTAGCTTCTTCACAAATAGCAACAAAAATGATCAGATTCTGAAACACAAAAAGAAGGAACTGGTGGAGTCCATTCTACCAAATTCTTTTCTCTGTGATCCTCTTTATAACTGGTGTTTGATAATTGAAACAGACAAGCTTTAATTCACATGCATTTTCGTGGAACTGACACTAAAATTTCTCAGGTTATTTTGCAATCGCAAATTGGTAAACTGCGTGATAAGTTGTCCATGGCATAGAACAGGTTTGTAAATATGTAATAATTGAATCCTGAGAGCGTCCAGGTGGGTGCATGATGGTGCTGCTCCAGGGTTGATTGTTGTGCTTGGCTGATCACTCAGTCACGTCTAAATGTGGGTATGTGATGGTGCAGGTCCTGCTCCATGCTCCCTCTTCTTGTTTTGGGAGCCTCTTGAACCCAACACCGTTGATAGTCATGACCAGGATGAGTTGGACAAATGAGGACACCACATGAAGCAAGGGGAAGGTGCAAAGTGCAAAAGTGCTTTTATTAAAAACAAAAACAAAATAGTGTTCAAATAAATAGTACAGTGTTCCAAAAATCATCCTTAAAATAAAATATATTCCTCAAGGCCTCTTTGCGATTATGGTACATTGTAATAACTAATGATTAAATAGAATGAACAGAGTTCATGAGCCTTACTTTTTCATTCACAAATACTGGTTGTGGATATGTTAAATACTTTTCAGAATACTTGCCCTCTTACCTGGGATTGGACTTTCATGTGTGAAAAATTCATAATTATTTACAATTCATTCAAGTAAATAAAAACCCAGGAATTTCTAGGTTTGTACAGTAAGTGTAAAATGAGCTAATGGATACATTCAGACTTTTTCAATAGTAAAGTAACAGCTTGCTTGTGAACAAGAGGACAGAGATTAACACAAATATAAGCCACAGAGTACAATTTATATAAAGTTGAAATAGTAAACACTGAGTATAAATGTGTACAAATGAGAAAGAGATTGGTGATGATTGATAAAGAGTTGTGTCATTTCTTTGTCTTTACTAATTAAAGATTTTCTGGCCATAAGAATCAGTCTCGATTGTTTCAAATAATTTCCCTACATTAGTTTAGTTATGCTTATTTCTTTTGATCTAACCCAATCAAAGCAAATACTGCTAAATTCATGTATTGTAGTCTGCACATGAGATTAATATAAAGTACAAGTAGTAATTTAATTCAAAAAATTATTAAATAAATTTCATTATGTACAATATATTCTTTGTAAAAACAAAAATGTGAACATTTTCACCTGTTTCTTTCAATAGGCCCATACAGTCCTGAAGGGACGTTCACTTTTGAATGAGGTAATAAAACTCACCCATCTGCATAATCCAATAAGCATCCATTTACAGCCCAGATGATAAAAAATGACCTTGCCTTTTGGCGCATACAATCTGCTATCAGAAACTCCAGACCTCATTGCCTGTTTTTGTAGTATTTGTTTGCACAGACTTTAATACATCTGTTCATCTTTTCCATTTGCAGGCATGTTGTGGAACTAGTAAAAAAAATCAGCCACAAAAAAACAGGAAGAATGAGCAACACACAGTTTACAACTCAGATAGATAGATAGATAGATAGATAGATAGATAGATAGATAGATAGATAGATAGATAGATAGATAGATAGATAGATAGATAGATAGATAGATAGATAGAGTTTTTTTATTATTCCTTTTCTTTGAGTCTATGAATTGTGGCTTTTTTTTTTAGTAGTAGAACAAATGAGTCTGTGACCCTGTTTTCTCTCTCATTCTAAACTGTTCTTTGCTGTTCCCAGAGGAATGCCTGGAGATGACTCTCAAGCAGAACTCCTGTCCTCTTGATTAGATGAAGTGAACTGCCTTTTGCCTAAAGTTATGGCTTTTACTATTCCCTGTCAGTTCTGTAACCAGAAGAGGTGGCCCCACATGCTCTCATCGACCTTCTTGGGCCATGCCAGACTCTGTGGGTTTTCACTTTCCTTGCACTTCAGGTGTAACAAGAAGAGATCAATCCATGAGGCATCTGGAGTTCTAAATCCCCCTTTTAGTACACCTGCAGTGCTTACAGTGCAAAAAGATTTAGGAAGCTGTGACAATAGATATATACGGTACACTTCATACAGTTGTGGTGGGCTGACACCCTGCCTGGGGTTTGTTCCTGCCTTGTGCCCTGTGATGGCTGGGATTGGCTCCAGCAGACCCCCGTGACCCTGTGTTAGGATATGGTGGGTTGACTGACTGACTTCATACAGTGATTTGCTAGTCACTAATGGTTTTGCTATTCATATTCTTTCACAGTTTCTTGTTTTCTCCATTTCCAAACTTGCTGTGGAAGCACTCCTCCTTCTGAAAGGTTTGACCGCTCTTGCTCAAAGAGAGATGATATCAGCAGGGCTCATTTGAACACATTCATTTCAAATAATGAATTAATTCAGTCATTCGTGTGAAATTGAATTTGCGGTGAAAGTTGGTGGTTCACTTCACAAAAAAATTTGCAAAACAAATGAGGTTTCATGACCATCAAAATTCACAGCATTAGCACATATATTTTTATCTTATCTACAACCTTTTTCTCTGTGTGCTTAAACACGATTAAATGTATTCTGGTGCAGAGCGTGGATTGGGTGCAGCATGAAAGCATTTGCCTCTAAACACTTTGGAGGTGCTTCTTCACTGCTAAAGTCTATATGAGCACCAGCGAGTCTCCAGAACAATCCTGGCTTCAATCAACTTACCAAATGGGGAAAGTGAGTGCAGTGAGTGTTACCTCTGACCCCAAATAAGTAGTGCAGGGCAGAACTGGTAAAGTGAATGTACAGGCAAACAATACATAAGTCAGATGTGAGCGTTTAGAGTCACATTGAATTAGCCATGGAGGATTGGGGCACGGCAGCTTGATTGTAGAGCAGTTTTGGCTTGCAGTAACTTTTAGAAAGAAATGTTACCTAAACCCACACGCCAAAATTTAGAAATCAAAAAAAACATGGTAACTTTTGCATTTTGCAAATGTGAAATTGTATACAAGATGAAGCTCTGCTGTTTCATTTGTCAGTAGCTAACACCAGTCAGCGATTATACCAACTGTACTGGAGAACAAGGCAGTAGACGTTCATGAGGTTCCACTCAGTCACTGTGCACACTCTTTTACATGCCAATGCTCACTCATACCCAGCACATTTAGTGCTCCCTATAAACCTAACAAACACGTTTTTGAGATGTAATAAGAAACTACAGACCTGGAGGAAACACACATGAACAGAGGAAGAATATGCAAATGTTATTGTCCAGTCCGGGATTTCAGGCTGGGATTCTGAAGCTATGAGACAAAAGTGCTGATCACCTATCACTCAATATCAGTCTAATAAAAAATTGATTTATACAGACCTCATTGCAGAAGTTTGGATAAAATCAATATGCACCATTTCACACAGAACTTGAACCTGAACTGATACTTGAAAATGACAACACCAAGTAATAAATAAATAAAAGTATGGTCCGACTCAAACCACCTACACCTGAACACCAGCAAAACCAAGGAGCTGGTGGTGGATTTTAGGAGGCCCAGACCCCTCCTGGACCCCATGATTATCAGAGGTGACTGTGTGCAGATGGTGCAGACCTATAAATATCTGGGAGTGCAGCTGGATGATAAATTAGACTGGACTGCCAATACTGATGCGCTGTGCAAGAAAGGACAAAGCCGGTTATACTTCCTTAGAAGGCTGGCTTCCTTCAACATCTGCAATAAGATGCTGCAGATGTTCTATCAAACAGTTGTGGCGAGCGCCCTCTTCTACGCAGTGGTGTGCTGGGGAGGCAGCATTAAGAGGAAAGACGCCTCACGCCTGGACAAACTGGTGAGGAAGGCAGGCTCTATTGTTGGCATGGAGCTGGACAGTTTAACATCTGTGGCAGAGCGAAGGGCGCTCAGCAGGCTCCTATCAATTATGGAGAATCCACTGCATCCACTAAATAATGTCATCTCCAGACAACAACAACAACAACAACATTTATTTATATAGCACATTTTCATACAAAAAGTAGCTCAAAGTGCTTTACATAATGAAGAAAAGAAGAATAAAAGACAAATAAGAAATTAAAATAAGACAACATTAGTTAACATAGAAAGGAGTAAGGTCCGATGGCCAGGGTGGACAGAAAAAACAAAAAAAAACTCCAGAAGGCTGGAGAAAAAAATAAAATCTGTAGGGGTTCCAGGCCACGAGACCGCCCAGTCCCCTTTGGGCATTCTACCTAACATAAATGAAATAGTCCTCTTTGTAGTTAGGGTTCTCACGGAGTCACTTGATGCTGATGGTTATACAGACTTCTGGCTTTTAATCCATCCATCATTGTTGGAACATCATGGTGCTTTGGGTAGATGGTGGTGGCACAAGCCACCACCAATAGGACACCGGAAAAGGAAACAGAAGAGAGAGTAGGGGTTAGTACAAATTTTGAATGAATAGTTATTATAATGAATTGGATATACAGAGTGTCAGGATTAAATTACAGTGAAGTTATGAGAAGGCCATGTTAAAGTAATGTGTTTTCAGTAGTTTTTTAAAGTGCTCCACTGTATTAGCCTGGCGAATTCCTACTGGCAGGCTATTCCAGATTTTAGGTGCATAACAGCAGAAGGCCGCCTCACCACTTCTTTTAAGTTTTGCTCTTGGAATTCTAAGGAGACACTCAGTTGAGGATCTGAGGTTGCGATTTGGAATATAAGGTGTCAGACATTCCGATATATAAGACGGGGCGAGATTATTTAAAGCTTTATAAACCATAAGCAGAATTTTAAAGTCAATTCTGAATGACACAGGTAACCAGTGTAGTGACATCAAAACTGGAGAAATGTGTTCGGAAGAGCAGCAGCAGACTGCTGTCACTGTCCTGCTCCACAGACAGATTGAGGAGATCGTTCCTCCCCCAAACTATGCGACTCCTTAATTCCACCAGGGGGGGTAAACGTTAATATTTAACATTATACATAGTTATTGTCTGTTTTTTCACCTGTATTATTATCATTCTTTAATTTAATATTATTTATTGTATCAGTATGCTGCTGCTGAAGAATGTGAATTTCCCATTGGGATTAATAAAGTATCTATCTATCTATCTATCTATCTATCTATCTATCTATCTATCTATCTATCTATCTATCTATCTATACCAAAAAATAACAAAGAATTAGAGGTCATTTAAAGGATCATTAATTTGCTATAGTTAAAAGACTCATTCACAGATCTGTACATAGACAACGTCTTTGCATTCTACGAACAATTACATTCCAAATTTAACTTTCCAGCAACACATTTCTTTCACTACTTTCAAATCTGAAACTTTGTTAAACAGAACCTCCACAATTTTCCTCACCTCCCACCCACCACCATGCCGGAAAAAATATTGATCAGTCTTGAGGACTCAGACAGTATTTCTGTAATATATAAAATTATTTTACAGTCCCTCCCTTTCAAAGATCCAAGAGGACAATGGGAAAGGATCTCTCACTCAATATCTCAGAAAAGGAGTGGAAGGTAGCAATGCATAGAATCCACTCGAGCTCCATGTGTGCAAAGCATAGAATTATTCAACTCAAAATTATATACCGAGCACATCTGTCTCGTTTAAAATTGTCCAAAATGTTTCCAGTGCAAGATCCAACCTGCTAACGCTGCAATCAAGTTCCAGCCTCACTGGGCCACATGTTTTGGACCTGCTCCAAATTAACATTATTTTGGACCAAGATTTTTAAATGCCTGTCACAATCCCCCCTAACCCACTAACAACTGTGTTTGGTGTACTCCCAGATGGGCTTAAAGTGGAGAAGGACAAACAAACTGTGATCGCCTTTGCTACACTATTGGCGCATAGACTTGTTTTGATAAACTGGAAGAATCCTAACTCATCTCTTTTAAGTCAGTGGGTAACTGATGTTTTATACTACTTGAAATTGGAAAAAATCAAATTCTCACTTAGAGGATCTGTGCAGAACTTTTTCAGAACCTGTCAGGATCTAATTAATAACATTTCAGAATAAGCTTTTAAAGCACTGATGAAGCAGATTCTCTCCCCATTTTGTTTTCTTTCTTCTCCATTTATCCTTACTCACTTATTAATTCATCTGTTTACTTATTTTTACTAGCTTTAAGTTTTACTCTGCTGGCTTAGCTCTCTTTCTCAGGGGTGGGACTTGATTTGTTTTCAATCCTATTTTTGTAAAAATTGATTTATTTGTATGGAATGTTGTGTGATCTCAATAAAATCAAAAAAAAAAGTCTCATTCACAAAATGACATCAAGAGCTTACAATTTTGACTAAGTGTCATAAATACTAAATTAAATGACTGTTTGTTATAAAACAGGAAATGTTACAAAAATATGTGCAATAACCAGAATGCCAAAGCAAAAACAGAAAATTAAACTTGAATATCTAAATACATCCTAATTCAAATCATTAACATTTTAATATTATTTCAGTAACTGAATTCTCATAAAACACATTTTGTAAAAGAAGCTACATTAGGCTTAAACTTATATTAGAAAAAAGGGCCACCATATGAAAAAATCAGTGACGGAGCCAAAAGGGGAGACTTGAGAACCCACACATATGACTAGAGAAAATCTATTTAACAACATTTTGGCACTTCATAATGTAAAGTCCTCTATAAATAATATATAACATATAATATATATATATACACAGAATGAAGTTTGAAAAGGACACATGTTGATTGAATAAACACATCATGTCACCCCACCCCATTCCCCCACATGCTATGCTATGGACAAGAGCTCTCTTTAGCATTGATTCTGCTCACTCACATATTCATTTTAAGCCAAGCGACACCTACACCTGGTCAAAGCTGCAATGATCAAGTGCACAAAGAAGACTGAAGTGAACAGGGGGAGAGAGGTGACTCATCAGATGAAGAAAGCAACCACACAATGTCACACATGTGCGATTGGGTGGCAGCTGGAGGGCCTGAATAATAGTAGTACCACATCAGACCAGGGGGTGGCAAGCTGCACTAATCCTCTCTCTCAATCCTCTGCAGACCATCCACAAGAAATCCCACTAGGTTCCGACGCTATTAAAGACGTCACTTCCAGTACCGGTGCCATTGAAGACATCACTTCCGGCCCCAAAGACGTCACTTCCGGGTCCAGCACTATTGATGACATCAGTTCCAGTTCTGGACCCCGATGACGTCACTTCCTGTACTGGCATTTAAAGCTGCCATCTTGCCTCCATACTATCAGTTCTGTTCTGGACTCTAACCTGTGAACATATCTCAACCATTACCCATTTTTGTAGTGAAGGCATATTATACGGGTGGCTGCCGCAAACCTTTGTGATGTCTCTGTCGTTTTTGTGACAACAAATAATAGAGACAACAGTGCAACCAATGCAAAAGAAAACTATAATAGCAAGAGAGAGAGATGAACGTGCAGCAAGTGATGAAAATGACAGCGTCATTTGCCAATTACAATTTTTCAATACCCTTATATGTGCTTAATACTCAATATGTGAGTGAGCAGAATCAATGCTAAAGAGAGCTCTTGTCCATAGCATAGCATGTGGGGGAATGGGGTGGGGTGACATGATGTGTTTATTCAATCAACATGTGTCCTTTTCAAACTCAAGAAAGCCACCCCACTGGTCTGCACTGGGTCCAAAATCAGACACTCAACCCTGATGTCATAACAGAACTTATTGGTTATATTGAAAACCAACATTGTGAGTTGTCATTCCATCATGCAAATGAACATCTTCAAATCAAGCTACAAGGGAACCTATGAAAAAGGCAAGCATGCCAAAGCAGCAAATGAAATTCCAAATAGTTTGACAAAAATGACCCATCAATTCAAGGAGTGTGAGCTATTATAAAAGAGTGGTGTAAATGACCAACAATTCATTGACACTCAAAATGTTAAACATTGGGAATTTATGTGTGGTGTGCTCTTTGCATGCATTAATACAGCTTTGGTAGGTGAGGGGTGCTTGAAGGGGTCCCATGAACAAGCTTGTCCCCACATTAAAACCCTTGGACAATATATGTAGTGATGATGCACACTGCACAGCAATGGCACTATTTGCAGCTGTTTGCCACATCTACAAATACACTTATTCTTCTTCTTTTGGCTGCACCCGTTAGGGGTTGCCACAATGGATCATCTACAAATATACTGTTTGTGCTTAATCACAGAAGGAAAAGAAAGAGGTCTAGATCCTGACAGAAATCCCAAAACAGTCTTGTCTCCTTTTCTTATCTGGATGTGAACTACAAGAGCTCCATAATACAATAGGAGTATTTAAGGTCCTTAGCAGGGACCAAAAATTATCCAGCCACACATAACCCTGCCAGTGTACCAATCACTGAGAAAGAGTGCAAACACAAAAAGAACTGACAGTCTTACAAGAAATAGCATATTTAAACAGACAAATTATTGTATGGAAAACTAGGATTAAATCCAAGAATTATTAAAAAGCCACAGGACATAACTAAACGTTTGCTGGAAGCCCTTAAAGATTTGGCACATGTGTAATGGCTGATGTGTTGAAACTTAGATTTAGGATTTGATTAATTAGCTAAAACAGCATGAGAGTAAAAAACCTCATGATGAATAAGAGGTTGAGGCAGAACAAGAGCTACTTGTAATCTTCCATACTCCTCCTAGAGAGTGAGACCCTAGCCAAAGAACTAAGAGTTTTGTTTTAAAGGTTTAAGAGTCATTATGGTTGCACAGTTGAGGGATCAAGTCGCTGGAAATTTTGATGCAAATCCATTTGTTCAAGGTCCCATCCACATTTTTTAAATCTTCCCTGTATTACATTGTAGTGAGATTACTAATTGGAGAGTAAATTTCTATAACATAAAGAGTTCATGTTTGTTTGTTTGTGACACAAAAACTGTAATGGTTTTATAGAGTACTAGCTGTTGAAAGCTATGTAATCAACACAGAACTTAGTGGTCACATTTGAATTGCACCATGCAATGTACATGTCTCTTTTATATGTAATTTGGCATGGGATTCGTAAAGTATTAATGTTTGAGAGGTGTCATCTATTGGAATGACAAATGTACTGCATTTTATTACTAAATATATTTGTGACAGCAAAAAAGCCACCGGACAGACACACACAGACACTTGTCTTTTTATTAAGGGATATAAAATATTGGTGAGTGAGTAAGTTGGTATGTTAACTCTATACAGAGATTATCTGAAATGCAACTGAGTACGTTTTTTATTGTATTTCAGGTTGTTTTATAAATATTTCTATCAGGAACAAATCAACTTGTTAGTTATATTTACTTTTCTTTCAATGCATTATTAACTTTTACTTTCATTTCTTTATATACTGTATTTTGTGTACAGTAATCCCTCCTCCATCACGGGGGTTGCGTTCCAGAGCCACCCGCGAAATAAGAAAATCCGCGAAGTAGAAACCATATGTTTATATGGTTATTTTTATATTGTCATGCTTGGGTCACAGATTTGCGCAGAAACACAGGAGGTTGTAGAGAGACAGGAACGTTATTCAAACACTGCAAACAAACATTTGTCTCTTTTTCAAAAGTTTAAACTGTGCTCCATGACAAGACAGAGATGACAGTTCTGTCTCACAATTAAAAGAATGCAAACATATCTTCCTCTTCAAAGGAGTGCGTGTCAGGAGCACAGAATGTCATATAGATAGAGAAAGCAATCTCTAGCAAACAAATCAATAGGGCTGTTTGGCTTAAGTATGCGAAGCACCGTGGCACAAAGCTGTTGAAGGCGGCAGCTCACACCCCCTCCGTCAGGAGCAGAGGGAGAGAGAGAGAGAGAGAGATAGAGAGAGAGAGAGAGAGACAGACAGAGTTTGTTTTTCAGTCAAAAATCAATACGTGCCCTTCGAGCTTTTAAGTATGCGAAGCACCGTGCAGCATGTCGTTTCAGGAAGCAGCTGCACAAAAGACAGCAAAGTGAAGATAATCTTTCAGCATTTTTAGACGAGCGTCCGTATCGTCTAGGTGTGCGAACAGCCCCCCTGCTCAATCCCCATACGTCAGGATCACAGATAGTCAGCGCAAGAGAGAGAGAAAAGTAAGCAATCTAGCTTCTCAGCCATCTGCCAATAGCGTCCCTTGTATGAAATCAACTGGGCAAACCAACTGAGGAAGCATGTACCAGAAATTAAAAGACCCATTGTCCACAGAAATCCGCGAACCAGCAAAAAATCCGCGATATATATTTAAATATGCTTACATATAAAATCCGCGATGGAGTGAAGCCACGAAAGGCGAAGCGCGATATAGCGAGGGATCACTGTATTTTCTTCTTTTATTAGTGATGACAGAATTCTTCACCAATGAATGAGGCTGAACTTCAATTCAAACATTATTATAAATAATAATATGGGGATATTCTTGTTCATCTTGTGTACTGAATTTTCCAGAAGTATTAAATTATTTTAGCAAAAAAATGCATGTTACGAGTAGTGTAGAGTGAATCCTGCTGAGTTCAGCCAAAACGCAAAAATGTTCAGGAACTTTGCCAAACTCACCAAAATTCACTTAAGTCAATTTAGAAGGAGAAACTAAACTAGCTTTGAAGGGATTATAATGACGCAATGGTCTTTAAAAGTGACTGTGACTGCTAGGGAAATGCCTGATGGACTGATTATTGTGGCCAAAAATGTGACCTGAGCTTTCAGAGAACAGTGCTAACTACTGCACCACCATGCCTCTCTGAGACAAAATTAATGGAATTAAATATCAGAGCAGTAAAATTTCTTGTAGACATGATGCATGGACCCAATAAGGTGTGCCCCTCCCAGTATGATAACAGGCACTCACGTCTCTTGAACCGAAAATTAGTTTGTTTGTTTTATTACTTAATGCTTTTTCTCTTTCAGTGCAGCTGCTACCAAATAAGTGCAATATGCGGATTCTGCACTCCTTCCTGTTTATATCAGCTGCACAGCACTCTTGGTAATATTTTTAAAGGGGCAGGTTAAATATTACACACAAGTCGTCACATACAGTACATATCCATACAAAACAACATCACCTTTATGAAATGAATACACATTTACAGTTTCCTTCTGCATGCATGTTTACTGTATAAATATATTCAAAAGTTTTCCGCTAATTTTTAGCCCACTGTTAGAATCAGAAACATACTGTATACTTGGGGGACTGTCCCATCCAACAGTGGTTGTTAGAGTTCTATGATGTGACACTGGCCTCCCAAAGCATCAGGAGATGCTGGGAAAAAAGTTTTTCTAAGCTTGCTGCACAACAAATCTCCAGGAAAATATTTAGTGAACAAGGTTACCAGCAAAATGCAGTATATTTGCACAGAAAAGAATTTTCACTGATCAACACTAGTTCTGAGAATGACAATGGATAACGGACAAGTGGATTATGCAACATAAGTTATGAGAGAATTTTCTTATTTTCATGGAAGTTTTTCAAATTATTTGCCATTGTCCATAGTCAGTCACTATTGGGTTTAGTTCAGTTTGTATAATTTTGTTACATACTTTCTCCACGAAAATATGAAATTACAATTTTTTCTTGCCCACTGCTACAAACTACATGGGGTAAGTAACATGTAAAAAAATATCATTTTTGATATGCTGGCCTATGAAAGACTAGTGCTCAAGCAAGCTATAAGAACTATGATTTAGAAATTTTGTTATACTGTTGCAAGCGGTTTTATTTTGTGATTTCATTTTTTTAGCACTCAGACAGAGCCTTTTCCCCTTCCTTTGACCCTAATAAATATGTTCCTTTATGTAAAGAGTTGTAAGACTGTGGAACAATCTACAGAGACAAGTATTTAAAGCAGAAACCTTGACAACTTTTAAGAAGTATCTGGATGAAATATTAGGACAGCTTAGCTATTAGCTAAACAAATGAGTCTGAGGGTCTCCTCTCATTTGTCAAATGTCCTATGTCCTTGTGTTCTCAAAGAAAAAAGGAATAGCTGCTCTTAAAATGTCATCTTAACCTACAGTATCAGACTTTCATTCTGTCCAATATGGCCCTAACAGTTCCTAAATATACAGTGGAACCTCGGGTCACAAACGTCTCTGACCACATACAAATCGGGTTACAACCAAAACGTTCGCCAAACTTTTGCATCTGTTAACGACCACACACTCGGGTGACGAACAAGCCAGTTTCCCTTCATACGCGACGATGATTTCCGCACGTGTTCAGTCTCTCCCTGTGCATTCGATGTGAATTGTTTGTGCTCTATTTCATTTCCCTTCCAGTTTGTACGCGCCGGTGATTTACGCACATGTTCAGTCTCTCCCTGTACAGTATAGGGTGGTCCAGATCTAACTATGCAATTTTCATTACACTATAACTTATTAAGTTTATTACATAGAAAATCACCCAAAAAATCCCAGACCATTGAGAAGTGTGCGAACTGACGACATGAAGAATCGTCTTCGCACCGAACTGGAATTGTCCCCGCATAAATCAAAGTCATCCAGACGATCTGGATCTGCATAATTAGATCTGGACCGCATTGCGGAGAGGGACTTTGTGGTATAGTGGGTCCACAACTCACGTCAAGAGGCCAATTTTAAATAAATAATCGCCGCGCTACAACTGTCACGTTCTCTTAATAAATAGAAGCATGAGGTGGCTAAAGGGAGGAAAAAGAAAAGAAAGACGGATGTTGCAGAGTGAGGAAGTAAGCAGGAAGCAGTGTGGAAAGAACCGGTGTGAGCGAGCAAGCGAGCGCGCGCGTGCTCGCAGGCAGGCAGCTAGACAGTGAGCCCAAGCAGGGATGTTTGGTTGACACTCGGTGGAGCAGAAGGAAGCAGTCGCTCCAGCTAAGCGATCAAGGAGTTGGAGTGACCAGAAGAAGGACGGTTGGCCATGTAAGGCTGAGAAGGCAGCGGGGGTTACCAGTTAAAGAATGCACCAGGCTTGTTTTTAAAGAGACTGCTTCCAGCATTGTTTTAACCTCGTTGTATTTAATGAAGACTTTTTTCTATTGAATTTTAACCTCCACTTCACTTCTGTGTTTATGGGATTATTTATTTATTGAAGGATTCTGAAAGCACTGCACTTGTTGTTTTGTTGATTTTAATAAAAGCACTTGCCACTTTTTGCACCGTCCCCTTGATCCATTGTAGTGCCTCACTGTTGTGCTCATCGGTAACATTACTGACGGTGACGGGTTTAAGGGCTCCCGGAAGCGAGATGGGAGCATGCAGTGAACCCGCATTGTCAACGACTTTACCTCAAAACTGTAATCTCCTCTCCACCCAGTTCCTCCTCATTTCCTTCATGCCAGAACTTGACTCATGCAAGGTTAGTTTTCTTGGTTGTTTATGGTTAGTTTTTGTATAAATTAAGGATTTTTCAAATGTTAGTTTTTTTCCCTGTGCTTAAAACTCATTAAAAAAAAGTGTTTACAGCGAGTGGTTCATAAGGCTGTAGTGTGAACTCTTGCAATGTTAGTTTTCTCTGTTCAAGGTTTTCTCAGTGTTATTCAATGTTTTTACATTTAGTTTACTATTACACTGTGCATTCTATGGTATAATTAACTATTTTTGTGCTTAAAAATCTTTAAAAAATATATATTTACATACAGCTCGTACGGTCCGGAACGATTAATTGTATTTACATACAATCCTATGGGGGAAATTACTTTGGATCATGACCAAATCGGGTTGCGACCAGAGTTTTGGAATGAATTACAGTCGTGACCTGAGGTTCCACTGTACTTTCTAAATATCATAACTCAGTTCAAATCTTCTTCTTCTTCTTTCAGATGCTCCTGTTAGGGGTTGCCACAGTGGATCATCTTCTTCCATATCTTTCTTTCCTCTGCATCTTGCATGTCTTCTCTCACCACACCCATAAACCTTCGCTTAGACCTTCTCTGTTTTCCTCTTCCCTGGCAGCTCTATCTTTAACATCCTTTTCCCAATATATCCAGCATCTCTCCTCTGCACATGTCCAAACCATTGCAATCTCACCCCTCTGACTTTGTCTCCCAACCGTCCAACTTGAGCTGACCCTCAAATGTACTCATTTCTAATCCTGTCCATCCTTGTCACACCCAGTGCAAATCATAGCATCTTTAACTCTGCCACCTCTAGCTCTGTCTCCTGCTTTCTGGTCAGTGCCACCGTCTCTAACCCATATAACATAGCTGGTCTCACTACCGTCCTGTCGGTCTTCCCTTTCACTTTTGCTGATACCCGTCTGTCACAAATTACTCCTGACACTCTTCTCCACCCATTCCACCCTGCCTGCCCTCTCTTTTCCACCTCTCTTCCACAATCCCCATTACTCTGTACTGTTGATCCCACGTATTTAAACTCATTCATCTTCGCCAACTCTACTCCCTGTATCATCACCATTCCAATGACCTCCCTCTCATTTACACACATGTATTCTGTCTTGTTCCTACTGACCTTCATTCCTCTCCTCTCTAGAGCATATCTCCACCTCTCCAGGGTCTCCTCAACCTGCTCCCTTCTCTCGCTACAGATCACAATGTCATCAGCAAACATCATAGTCCATGGGGACTCTGTCTAATCTCATCTGTCAACCTGTCCATCACCATTGCAATTATAATAGTAAAATATGATGCATAACAAATACAAATAAACAAGTTATTAATTTTCTAACCACTTTCCTTGGTGAGCAGAGCTATAAAGTATTTTATTGGAGAACTGAAATCAAACTGTAATGAAAAGGCCTCAATTTCAATTGTAAAACTGAGTTTTACACCATGGCTTTCTTTTGATTTTGCATTTCTTTCATTGCTTTCATGAATAAGGCTTGTCAGTGTGTAAGGCTTAAGCACTCTGGGCCACAGAAAGGCACCGGTCAGAGTTCTTTATAAAGGGAAAAATAATTATTTTAGAAAGACACACTTTTTAGCCTTTGGTTTTTTTTATAATCCTCATTTTTCAACAGACTTTACCTTTTATTCTTTATATAATCCATCAAACTCCATTCAAGAACTATTTTACGTAGAAATGAAGCATAAAAAACACTCATGCGTAAGATTTTGAAAGGTATCTCATTATATGGGGCAAAAGCAATGTCTGCAGTGTGATGCTTCGTCAACTCTCGCCTGCTGGACAGCAGATGAGGATGTTCTTTGGTTCACGTCTTCTTTTGAATTTGTTAACACTTTTGAATGTATGAGAATGACATGCTTTGCAGAATGTGTTTTGTAAGAAACGTAATCTGCGATGATTTCAGGAGGCATCATACATGAAATCAAAGGCGTTAAAAATGCCAACAGCCGAGAGTGTCCATTTCTGTAAATGAACCAAGGTTTTTTACAATATTTATATTGTATATTCTCTTTTATACATTATGACAATATTTTTTACAAGTCATTTCCTACTCTGCGCACACTCTGTGGCTCTTGGTGCCCTCTAGATGACAATACCCTTTTACCCAAACAGACATCCTGACCAATGGCTTATGTTCTTTCTGTTTCATGTTCATTCTTGATTAGACAAAGTTCCTTATTGAATCAATCCATGTATTCAAAAATTTCAGAAATTGAATCCCATTGAAGTACTGCAGGACATCTTTCAAGGTCTCCCGTGACTTGTTTCTTTCATTTCCTAGTTATCTCATATGTATTTATTTTTATGTTGGGTTCATATAATTATATGAACACACATATTTTGACACTCTGGCATCAGAGGCGTAGCTAGGGTTTTCAGCGCCCGGGGACAACTGAAGATTTCGCACCCCCTCCTCTTTGCCAAAATGCAATGGGGAAGGGAAATTTGGCGCCCCCTGGATGCTGCGCCCAGGGACAAATGTAACCCCTTGCCCCCCCCACCCCCACCCCCCCCCCCAGTCTACGCCACTGTCTGGCATGTGTTTTTACTAGCATCAGATAGCATATAATTGAGGCCATATTGTCAACCTTGAGTATTTAAGAACAATGGCTTTCTTAGATGGTTATGAAACCTACCTAAAAATGGAGGAGGAAGCAATCAACAAAAATTTGGACTTCATGACATTTTGTTCCTTACTTTCTGCGTTTCTGTTTTTCTTTAACTTATATCTGAAATCTCTGGAGTTTTCAACTTAATTTCTGTGACCAGAAACAATAGATTTAATTTCTACCCAAAAACTCCAAAAAGAAAGGGAAAACAAACTACTTTAAAAATAGGAAGAGGAATTGTAGGTGGCATAGTGGTTTGTGTTGCCTCACAACTCCAGAGAGAGGAATTCAAATCCCAGCCCAAATATCTGTCTGTGTGTGGCTCTTGAATGTTCACCTTCTGTCTGTGTAGGTTTTTTCAGGTTAAGTCAGTTTTCCTTCCATATCTTGACCACATTTACTGTATGTGAGCCCAATATAGCAATTCAAAATGGACCAATTGTGACTAAAGAGGTGAGTAAATGGGAATGAATGTACTCTGCAGTGGATTATGATTCTTTGTAAGTTTAGTTACTTCCTTCCACCCACTTCTGCAGAGAGAAGAACTGAAATTGAATAAATTAGTGGGTTTGCTGAGCACTGTGGAGGTGAGTTCCAGTCTCTTGAACAGGATTGAGGGGGGTTTGTGAATTTTATATAAATAATGTATGTATTTTAATTATTTTTATTATTCTTGGTGCCAGAGAATAGCTACGTGTTACATTATGGCCAATCATGCAAATAAGAATTGCACTCTTCTCTGTGTAAGTGAAAATATTAATACTACTACTGTTGCTGATACTACTGCTATTATTTGTGTTATGATTGCTTGCCGAAAAAGGTAAGAAAAACAATTAAATATTTAAATTATGGGATAATCTTAGAGGTATGGAGGTGGATGAGCTTATGGTGTGTTGGATAACAGACTATCTGTCGGGCCGATCACAGTTCATGAGGCTCGAGGGCTGTGTTTCTGATACGCATGTAAGCAACGCAGGAGCACCACGAGGAACAGTCCTGTCTCTTCTTCTCTTCACTTTACAACTCAGACTATAAATATTACACCAGGTCATGTCACTTTCAGAAATTCTCTGGTGATTCTGCACTTATGGGGTGTATTGAAAAGGGGGGGATGAGACAGAGTACAGGAGTCAGGTGAAGAACTTTGTTTCTTGGTGCAGAAAGAATTGTCTGCATCTTAACATCTGAAAAATTAAGGAACTGGTTATTGATGTTCAATGAACCAAAGCGCCTCTATGTCCGGTCACTATTCTGATGTTCTGTGTGCTTTGTGGATGACACCAAAGGAGGCAGGGCCACCCTGATTTCACTGCTACTGGATCCAGTCTCTCACTATAAAGACCTGAGGATAGAAGTGATCTAACAGTGGACTATTGAGTTATATTTGGAGTATTGTTTTTCTTGTTGATTTATTAGTTTTCCCAACTTTCTTAACTTGTTCTTGGATTTTGCTTTCAGATTGTATTTTTGTGACTTTTTCATTTAGGCAACTCCCTTTTGTTCTTATGAAAATTTTGCTGTATTCTTTTTTTGCCCTTTTGTGCACAAGCTGGGACTTTATCATTGTCCTGGTGGGTGTTTTTGTTTTATTTTGGGACTTTCTAGTTATTTTTCTAGCTCTCCTTCTTTGGGGCCTGCTAGGCTGGAAGCTAGCAGTTAGCATTGAGGAGTAGCTGGATTGGTGTGTGCCTCTTTTGGGCTAGCCAGTGAAGGTTCTTCTCTGACGAGTCTCTATATTTTGGAGGCATCACACCATGTTATCATGTTTCAACAATATTATTCTCAGGAGGCTGCAGCCCTATGAGCTGAAGCACTTGAAGGTTATAATTGTATTTAGAGTCTGAGGCATTTTGGCCACACACAAGATTGATAACAATTAAAAAATGCTAGAGCAAAGTAGTCAACCAACATTAAACACTGACAGAAAACAATTAAAAACAATTGCAGAAGGAAAAAAGGAAAATAAAATAAGACAAAAACCAACAATGAAACACCAACATGATTCCAACAATTTTTGGAAGGATGGAAGAGAAGTGATTCTTAACAAAGGGGTACTCTTCTGAGTATGTGAAATTAGGAGGATGAAACCAGAAGGACTACTATGCATGAAGGATCATGGAAATCTGGAACAAACTACTGAGTGGACCACCTTAAAGCTTAACTGACTATCTGTTCATTTAGAAAATGTCTTCTATTCTAATAACTCACAAAAATGTTTTTTATTAATTTCTTTGCCTTTCCCCATGACAGCAGATCATTTTAAAGGTACGATAATGCTAAGAGCAACACAGCATCTGACCCTAAATCATAAATTACTTGCAATACCATTCCATTCAAGTTATAGTGCCTGCCAAGAAACATTACACAGATTGTCAAATCCAAAACATCCAAGACATTTGTGAAAAGGAAATAATTATATATAATAAAATATTTCACACACTTGATATGTGGGTACTTTAAATAGTAGAAATAAGTCCAGTTTAATGAGAAAATATAGAAAAAAACAAAAGTCTTGAGGCCCCAAAAATAACATTAAGCAAAACCTGCAGTCAGGCTAGCCAAGCCAGATTCTTTATGCACATTACTTTAATGTAGATAACACTGCAACTCCCTTTTTGACATTTTCTCATATGGTAATTGTGAATCAAATAAGAGTTAGATTTTCCTTTCCACAGCAATAAAAAGCTGTCACTTTAGAAGCAGCAAGACATAGCCAACATTTCATAAAACCCATCTCAGTGGATGACCGCTCTACATACATGTCAATGTGTATCTGTCATTTAGCTGTCAACACATGTCATATATTAGAACTTCTGAATATTAGCTGTTCTGACACTTTTCAATATTTGAATCATTTCTCTATGTATGTGTTTTTATAGAGACTGTGACTTATCCAACAGAAAGAGCTGTGCACCATTCTGAGATCTGCATCAGCAGTATACCTCATATTATTAATATACTCATCTCCATGGGGAGTTTTGATTTCTTCCATTTTTGGCTGCAGAAATTTAACTTGTGAATCAAATCTAATGTGAAATATGTCCACTATAAAGAAGTGCGCTTCCAGAGCAGAGCCCTTAGGAATGGAATACCCATTTCTGGAATGGCTCATCTGCTCACAAGATTGCACATTTTTCCTTCCTTTGAACTCATGGGAATTAGGATTAGCAAGCCTCGAGCCACTGGCCAGGTTGTGGTCACTCCAGTCAGATTCTATAACAATCACAAAGGCTAATATGAATTACACCAAATGTGGAATGCTGAATAACAAAAGTATTGCTGGCATTTAGAGCATGAGGATCACAAATTACAGGCCCCAAGCAGAGCTGGATACTGAGTCTGATATTTAAGGAATAACTTTTCTTGGGACTTTTCCATACTCCCAGAGTCAAGTATCAGATCATTAGACTACTAACACTTTAAGAAGATTGCGTTATATTTTTGAGTTACGTTTATTCTGTTTTTATGTATTATCAGCCTTGTGCCTTATGCATGGAACCTTCCCGATATCCCAGCTAAGAGATCACCCTCACACTTTATATTCAGGGCTGAGGGCTAGTGCTTTGTGTGGGGTTATTGTTTTCTTAAGTCACTTTAAATGCCTCTTTTTTGGGTTTTAAGGATTAAGAATTTTGGTTTTGAACTGGTGTTATTTGCTATGGGTTTGCCATTTAGACATATCTTTTGACTCCCTTATTTTTGCTTTTGTTTTTGATTATTGTTTTTGAATATTTGTTAAATATTTGAGTTGCAAAATCCTGTTTTGTTATTATGTCCAGAGGTTTGACAGTTCTTGTTTTGATTACAGTTAAGATAAATTATTCTTTAGGCCTTTCCCACTCCTAGTGTGAAGGCCAAAGCCTGATTTTACATTTGGGAATAAGCTTATGTTTAGGCCTCAGAAGAGCATGAAGCTAAATTTTGGAGGGCAAGCCTCCAGGATTCCTAACAGTTATAAAGCTATTAACAGAAAATGTTCCCTTTTCACATTATATACATTTTCTAGGAGATATTTGAAATATCTCCTTTAATACCATTCTCTGTACTTACCACAGTGCTACTCTTTTGTGGAGTGGACTGTCATTGATGACTGAATGTGATATGTTATAACTTCTGCGCAGTAATGAATTCTTCTATATTACATTAGGTTAGATAAACTTTGTTAATCCTAATGAGAAATTTAGATACATACAACAACAGAAACATAAAAAACAATGCTACAGACTCAAAGGACAAATAATCTACAGATAGACAAATAAATAAATGTATATTGTGCACAAACTGCAAAATGATTACAAGCAAACAGATAGATAGATAGATAGATAGATAGATAGATAGATAGATAGATAGATAGATAGATAGATAGATAGATAGATAGATAGATAGATAGATAGATAGGGCTTAAATATTAAGTTTGGCACATCAGGAGGAAGCACTGAATTGCCTGATAGCAGCAGGCACAAAAGACCCCCAGAGGTGCTTCTTAACACACTGTGGTGGAATGAACCTGTGGCTAAGCGTGCTTAAAATGGGTGTCTCCTAGAGGGGATGAAAGGGATTTTTTATGATGGCATCCAATTTTTCTATCATTCTCTTTTCCACAGCTTCCAGTGTGTCTGGGGTTGGCCCTTTGATTGAGCAGGCTTTCCTGATAAGTTTGTTCAGGCATTTTGCATCTTCTGAGTTCATGTTGCTTCCCCCGGAGACCACAGAATAGAACAACACAATGGCTACTACAGACTGATAGAACATTTCAAACAGCTTGCTGCATACATCAAAAGACCGGAGTATCCTCATGAAGAAGAGTCTGCTTTGTCCTTTCCTGTGTCCACTGTGTTGTCAGACCATTTTAGTTTGTGGTGACTGGTCTCAGAGGCTCTTTTTCACATTGAAACTGCACCACCAATTCTTTTGTCTTGCTGATGTTGAGCATCAGGTGGTTCTTCCTGCACTACAAGGCAAATACCTACACAAGCCTCTTATTCTCGACTTGTCTCCATTATTAATGCAGCCTATGACGGAGGTGTCATTTGAGAATTTCTGTAGATAGTTGGTCTATTGCGTAGAGTGTAAACAGAAAGGGAGATAGGACAGTTCCCTGATGTTTTACAGTATTATTTCTAACGCACAATCCCTGAACCCCACAAATTGCAGGCTGTTGGTCAGATAGTCCATGATAAAGGGGACTGAGGGATTATCAAGACTCATAGCCTAGTTGAGAAGACAGAGTGGTGATAAAGACACTGGAAAAATCAAAGAACATCATATCCAAGCCTCACCTTTATTTGAGCCCTTTGACTAATGTGCAGAAGCTATTAAAAAGGCAAAAAAGAGGTTAGGTAATATCGCAATAACGGTTGAATATAAATAGAGAGACGTTATGCTCCGATTATCTAATGAACTAGTGTGATCGTATCTGAAGTATTGTGTGCTGTTCTGTTCACTACACTACAAGAAAGACAAAGCAGCACTTTAGCCTGTGAAGAGAAGAGCAACCAGGAGCATCCCAGGACTTAAGGACATGTCAAACTTTGAAAGACTTAGACAATTAAGCATATTTAGTTTTGAGCAGAGGATACTGTATGGGGATCTAATGGCAGGTCTTCAAAATCCTCAAAGGCATTGATAAAGTAGATCCACCAGAATCCTTTCAACTTTATGCTGAATCACATCCTCAAGGACACCAATGGAAATTAAGAGGAAGTGCATTTACGACTGAAGATAGAAAGCTCTTATTTACTTAAAGAATTGTGGGAATCTGATGCACACTACTGAGACATGGAGGTCAAAACAATACCAGAAATTCGCAAAGAAACAAAGGAACTTTATATTCCACCTTATCAGGTTCAACATCATACCATGACTGTTTACAGTTACTGCATTATAATATGATTCTACATAGGCTGGTTCAGTTATTTGCTCAGGGTCCCATACACACAGAGCACAATAATCAAAAACAGAAATTCAAAGATCATGGTATGCTTTGAAGCAAGACACTCATATTGAAGAAACTGAATTCAAATCAGTTAATTCTTCAATGGTAGCTTTTCACTGAAAACAAGCTCAGAGAGTTAAAATAAAATAACATCTATTATGTAAAACCTTGTAACATTTATATACATAATCTCAAATTTCAAGGAGAATAAATGATAAAATATAAATCAGTCTTATTGATTAAATAAAAAAGAATGCTACTACAAATTCCCTTCAACATAAGAAATGAGATTAGGCCATTTGACAATGGAAAACAGGAAAACAAAAATTCCAGTTAATAGCATGTATGGAAGAATTAAACCACTGGCTGGTCATACGTCTTTAAAACAGGTCAAGTCACAGTTTTAATAACCTAATTCCAAGTGCCCCAATCTACCTTCTGGACATTTAGTTTAACTTCATATTATGACCAATAGTGTGAACACCAAAGTGGCTGAGCAGTGCAGTACATGACTATTCACCACAGATCCTAATACTTTGGATAAGAGAAAAGAAATGAAGGCTTCAATAAAGAAACCACTGATAAAATAGCATCTGCTAGCTTAGTCCAGTAGCTCCTGTCGTTATGTGGAGCTGTGGCCCCCAGAAAGCTTAACCCTACTAAGAGTTATGATTGGAAACTAGGCACCATTAATTTCCAGACCTCCAGGATATCATTATAAATAAAACCTTTAAGAAACGCTCAATCATTTTTGATCTGGCCTCCTTTGGTTGCACTCTTTTTCCAGGCTTCTATGAAGTATTTAACCCGCCTGCCTTAGGGGAATTGAAAGCTCTCTGTAATGAAGAACCACTGCCAAGTTTGCTGTGTCAGTATGAACTGAAGTTTCTTCAGTTTTTCCCTAATCTATTCTGGTTTTAAATGAAGGGTGAGATTGCAAGCATTCAAAAAGGAGTCAGGTGTGAAGTTTTTTTGCTCCACAGAATACAGTCCAGCAACAGTATGCATAATTCTGAAGTCCACATCTGCATAAAATGAAGAAAAACAAGAAGATTAGTCTTACGTCAATAACAATGAATCTGTTAGGACACAACACTTCTGAGGCCAGACCTGGTCCTACTGTCAGAGGCTTCATGTGTGTGAGTCAAGACGGAACAGTACACCAAGAAGACAGGACTGAGGAAGCCAATGAGATGAAAAAGGACAATTATGAGCAGCTGATGCAAGCCTGCCAGAGAAAAGGATGGAGAGCACAGTGTGACACCATTGAAGTCAGTTGCAGAGGATTCAATGGCCGCTCACTCTGCAAAACTTATACTCTGCTGGGCTTAAAAGAGGTAGGAAGGAGCAAAGCCATCAGAGCTGGGCAGTGGCTATCTGGGTGAGGAAGAATGATCTGTGGACTAAAGCTGCTGGGAAGCAAGTCAAGACCTGATCAACCACGGCTGGGTCACCTGGGCTTGGGGGGGGTCTGATGTTGAAAGACCCGAAACACCTGATAGCATCACTGATGATGTGTCCCAGTGCTTTGCTAGATGTATATTAAACCAAATCCTTAAGTGCTTTTCTTTTTTGTTATTTTTAGTTTGTAGAGTTCTTCTGTGTAGCTACCCTTAATAGTATCCAATCTTAGTATTTTTTTTTTCTTTCCTAAATTAATTTTTCATTGAATTAAGATATGGAATTTGAATTTTTAGATTTAGATTTTTTTTTTAATTGCATTCAGAATTACTTTAATAAAGTAGCTTTACTATTTAAAGATTTGCCACAGCACATGTTTTGACAGTTTTGGCCTTCCTGTTTTTGGGAATTAGCTCATAGCAGAATCCCTTGGTTCTCAATCTTGATAAAGAATTCAACAAACATTCATGTCCACTCTGCAATGCTTGGTTTCTGTACTATCATGATGTATCATGTAGGGCTTTGGTAAAGAAAATCAAATGTAGAAATTGGAATGAAGAATTTAGTTATTCAAAACTGGCTCATTTACATGAGAAGATATAACATCGACTTATTCATTCTTCCCCTATGGCTACTGTCCTTTTTACATTATATATATATATTTGTTAAAAGATTTTAATGAGAAGTTGTTTTGTCATATGTACTGCATGTGTAGTTAATGCAAAATATTGAACATAGTATATTTTCTAACTATTTTTAACTTGTGGGCCCCATGCAGAGCACCACAGGACCTCTCTCCAACTAAAGGTCACTCTCTCTTGCTAATCAAAAGAAATGCCCACAGCCTCCACTGGGTCACTCCGGAGAGAGCCAGCCTTTATCCAATGAGAAAAAAACAAAGTGAAATGTTACAAGTGGCGGCACCACTGCTTTGCCCTGTTTAATCTCATAATGAGACATTTTGAATTTTCCCAGGCATTGTGCTAGCACCCTGTCTGGGGTTAAGTGATCAGGAGTTGTCTGGACAGTTCTGAATTGCCAGAATTCAGATAGCTAAAGCTCTCTAATCTCTTTTTGGAGGAATCATTACAGAGAAACTGAAAGAAATGCTTACTCGGAGGAGCCAGGCAATTTCACTTGAATGCAGTTTGCTTTTTTGGTTAGCTGCCGGCAGCTGGCTGTTTCCTGACAGCCTTTTTTGTGGCTGAGTTAAATCGGTCAGTCTGGTCCAGACATCCCAATCAGAGTAAAGAAAAGGCAGAAAGTAAGGTTATCACTCCTCGCCTTATTGCAGGGACTGAGTGCTCTGCTCCTTTCATAGATTGGGTTTGATTTGTTTCTAGTTTCTTCCTTTTTTTTCTTTTTTGAAGAGTACAATCTCCATCCACCCAGAACCTAGGTGAGCTTCAAGGTGTCTCGGCGATATGCTGGAATGAAGGTGAGCTATCTGCTAACCCGTAGCCATGGGCTCTGAGTGATAATCATTTCAACCCAGCAGAGAAAAGCATTTTAATAATGTTGTAAAGGTAGCATTTCTCTGCCTTATCACAGCTGGCAGATGCAAGAAAAAAAGAACAAACTGATAAATATCCCCTTAAGGCTTGGGAAGGGGAGCACTGGAATTAAAAAAAAAAAGTCCTGCCTTAGGAAAGTTAAGGGATTAAAGAAGTGGCCAGGCAGAGAGACACAGGGAGAGCTCATCACTGCTGCCGTTGTTTGCTACTTTCTCTGTTTAATTCAGCCTTGACCTTCAACTCTGGATACCAAAGCTAAAGCCTGTTCCCTGCGCATCAACAATTTTCTTTCGGCATTCTTAATTGTACTGTCAGCTACTTACAACAAAGCAGACACGCTGCCACAGAAATGAGTACTCCACTCGTTTAATCAGCGATCACTTCTGAGGGTTGTCTGGGCTTATTTAAATGTCTGAGAGCCAAGGCTGAAGGTCCAGTCCTCAGCTGGAGTTTGACACGAGCAAGACATTCAGTCGGAGATAAACACATCGAGAATAAAAATAGTCGCTCAAGCTGAACAGGCTGGCTTGGCTGAGCCCTCCCGCCTCATAGACGACAATGTCCAAAGCAATCATGCATTAGTGACAAGAGGGAGCCCTGCACAGGTCTCTTTACAGCCTCACCTATAACCCTCTGTAATAAGGGAAGCAGCCTCATTTATGGCTCCCGGGAGGGGGCGAAGCTGGGGGGCGTTCTCTTCTATTTTTTTAGCATTTCCTTTGTTTCTCTGTTTTTCCAACAACAGATGTTGTTCCTTGGGGACACGCTGCTTTGACCTTTTCTTTATTTTAGACTTTAGCATCTGCTCTGCAGTAAAGAGTTAATGAATGACCATAGAGTGATGGATTATTATGCCGCACCCCAGCCATGAAATGGGGACTCATTTCTTTCATTTATTTTTTGGTTTGTTCATACCCCTTTGCCTACTTGACCTACCAGCTGTACAAAACTTGATTGTTTCTGTTTTCCCCATTTTGCACTGGTAATCAAGGAAGCGCATTTATTATGGCCCCCAATTAAATAAAAAGTAAAAGCACACTCATAGAATTAGAAGATAGCTGCCTTCATTGTTTGCTCAAGGTGCTTTCAAGAGAACAGATGCTCAGTATTAAAACCGAAAAAAAAAAAAATTGTACCCACCTGTCTTTTTAATCAAACGAAGGAAGCACTTAACCCTTTCATATACATATCATTTTTGCATCCTTATCTCGATCTCATAGGAAATTGATACACATCATATTTGAGCATAGTGGGCTAAGTCGTGTTTAGTATGGTACATGTGATCACACCACAGTGCATATCTGAAATGTAGAGCAGGATGAATATAGGACTAAACAGTCACCTCATATCATGCAAATGATCAAAATTATTTTCATTTCTCAGGAATGTTTTGAAAATGGAGGAATTTAACTCAGTTTGCTTTTATATAGTACACTTCCATTTACAATTAAACTCCAGTTTGCAGGAGACTAATTAAAAATACAGTGGAATTTCTTGGCATATGAACCCTTAACTACTCTTCAGCATCAGACAGAAGTTTGCATTTGACATAATTTTATATCACAGGGGAAGAGGTTTCTTCATGATAAAATATGGGTGCTAAGAGTCCCCTCAGTCCAAAGACATGCAACTTAGGCGAAGTGGCGTTTTTTAATTGACCCTTGTGTCTGTGTGTTCTCCTTGCAATGGATTGTTCTGCCTGCCTTTCACCCATTGCATGCTGGGACATGCTCCAGTGTCTCCATCACCCTGCCTCAGAAAAACAGGTTAAGAAAAAGAGATGGATGGGACTTAAGTTTGATCCCTCGGCCACTCACTGTCACCAAAGAATCTGCATGTGCCAACTTAGTTTAGTCTGGATTTCATGTCTGTGGGAGAGTATGTGTATAGGTGTGCACGTGAGTGGAAATGGGCACCTGCCTACACTAAGTAGCTCCTGTGAGCGAAAAGAAACTAAAAACACCAACAGACTAAACACAGAGCCCTAACAGGCAGAGCCTATAAAGCAATAGAAACTGAATTTTCAAATGACACTCTTCAAAACAACAGATTCAAGAAACAGGGAATTATGCAGAAGCAAATGTCTTGTTGAGTTTATTATTGCTAGAAATTAGACAGAAACGGCAACACGTGTGCTCCTACTAACAACATAAACCATGCCTAGGTTGCCACCAAAACATTTGAGCCTAGCTAAGGCAAAGGAGTGCCACTTTCTTGTCTTAAGTACAATACCCTGGACATAGCAACACAAAAGGCTGGTTAAGAATATGAATGGAAGGATGGAGATCAATACTCACTGTTTTACTCTGCAATCTGTCACAGTACTGGGGCAAAGGCTCAAACACAATGACAATAATTGTGATCATTTGAAAGTAAAAAGACACCCATTAAACTTCAGTGAGTATGAACTAAATGGTTCTTCTTCCTGACAAAGCAATTGCTATCTTTTATAAGTGGAGTATTACATTCTTATTTTTTCCCTTCTCATATTATATTCTTGTAGTCTCATAGCTACGAAATTAAATGTTGAACCACAAAATTCCTCTGTTTTCTGACTGTGCTGAAGTCTGCAGTACGTATACAGAAGTGTAAGAGCAGTACCTCACAATACATATCTTCCCTTGTGTTTTCTATTAAATAAAATGAAGATTTTTTAGCACCTTCCTGTTTATTGCAGCACTTTTTCTGGCTAGACATGCAAATAAGAATTTTATTCTACTCTGTACATGTGACAATGTTACTGCTACTATCAATGCTACTACTGCTTCTGATAGTACTACTTATACATTCATGAATGATTATTAGTAATGAGAAAAACAATTTGCACAAAACTGAATTTGTAGCAAAACTCAATGTCTCCCTTTGCACAAAAATTTTCACAATGCGTTTTCTTCATGCAAAATCCATTCATACAAGAAGACATAGTTCCTGTCTCAAGCGTTTTCATGCATTAATTCTGTGGCATCTGTTATTTAGTATTTAAATAAAGATGTCTAGAGAGAAAAAAACAGAGGTTGCATATCCTCATATAAACATAAATGGGTTGGTAAGTAACATCAAGAAAGGGGAGAAGTTGGGCAGTGGCGACTTTCCGAGTACTGAGTTTTCCTGTCAAGAAAAAAATAGTACTATTCACAGTGATGGATTTTAGAGTATCTTCATATAAAAATGTGCAACATATCACATTTAAAAGACGTACTGCACTGATCCACAGTGATGTAAATGACAAGCATAAATAGAATTGATTTTACCAATGTGGTATGGTTTACATGCTTTAAAACAGCTGCAGAAAAGAACACAGATAAACAGAAGTGTGAACGAGACTTTAGGGAAGAGTATTTCTTATTTTCCACCCAAAAAACCTTTAAAATCTCAAAAACACTTTGTGTGACATTATTAGAATCGAAACCTGCCCGTTTTGCTCATCACTAATGACTATTACTTGGATTAACATTGTACCCTTTATGGTAAAAGTCATTTGCATAAAAACATGCATAGTCGCGTGTGGAACAACCAGAAGTAACACATTTTTTAGTGACTAAAATTATAAGAATTGCCAGAAAACCTTACCTGACATAAAATGAACTTTACTCAAAAATATATTAAGCACAAATTTTATAAACAAATCAAAACAAAAAGTTTTAACAATCAAAATTCAAAAATAAAACATCAAAAAGTAAAAGAAATATAAAGCCAAACATCTTAATTATTAACTAATAAAAAAATGAAATTCAGTGTAAGACTGCAACAAAAAATGTTCAGAAATAAATAACAAATAAAAATGACCAAGTTCAAAAAAAAAGCCAATACTGCTAGTTAAAAACCAAAAGTCGAAAAGCTAAAAAAATATAAAATGAAAAGTCTGAAAGAGAGACACACTAAATCCAAGGAACAACTGATAACAAGAGTGCTGAAGAACAAACTAACGCTACGGCACCTGTATAGCTAGTGATGTGAAAGTCTTAAATAGGACTCTCAGATAACTGCTCATCAATGTACTGTAGCACCTGAGAACTGACAAGGAGAAGAGTAAGGCTGCGGGGATAAATAGAACACATAAAACTAAACTAAAATTAATCAAAAGCAAGAGAATGGAGGAAAAAAATACCAAAAATAAGTCAAATAGGACAGGAAAAAATTGGAATCCTGACAGCTAGACACAGAAATCACTGACTTGTTAAAATGCTTTCTTATTAAAGATTTTGCTCAGATTTCTCTTTTAAAAGTATTTTTTTTTAACCCTTTGCCCATCACTTCACCTACTGTTGTTCTACTGGTAAAAATATATGTAAATATTTTAAATATATCCTCACTAATACTCACTAAGGATACTGAGAAATTAATTCATGAATTTATTTCTAGCAGAATTGACTAGACAACTGCAATGCATTAATTTACTGGCTCTTCAAACTGTTCTTTATCCAGCTTCCAGTTAAATCAAAATGTTGCTGCAAGAATCATTACAAGAACTAGAAAGTATGACTGCTTGACTCCAGTTCTCAAGGCCTCACACTGGCTTCCAGCTAACCTTAAGGCTGATTTCAAAATGTGCATTTAACATATAAAGCCTTAAACAGCAAAGGTCCTGTTTTACTGAACTAAACTTATCACTACTTACAAACCAGTACAGACATTAAAATCACAAGATGCTGACCTACTTAGGATTCCAAGGTTTAATAAAATGGCAGTGGGAGGTCAGATTTATTAGCAAACAGATCATTCCACATATTCATTAACCCAGATCTTGGCTTCAAAATCAAAGCAGAAGATTCACTATTTTAGTCCAACATACCATCAGTAGAGCTGTTGATTAGCTGTGCATATTGCATCTTTGTTTGTAAGTCATTTGTATAAAAATCTAAGTAATAACAACATTTATAAAGTGTTACTATCCTTCCTCTATTCTGTTTCTTTTCTTGGCATTTTTATGTGGCACTTGGTTGCATTTCTCTACTGCCAAGCTATTCATCTGCCAATGGAAAAGTCATCTCAGATACCGAGAGCCCAGGAATCATCAGATGGAAAGATTCTGTCATCAGACTGGATGACCCAACACAGACTTTACTGTAGAATGCCCTGGAGGGAGTGTGCAGTTAGTTCCCCGATGTCTCCAGGACTATGACTGTGTCTGACTTTGTCTGTTATAAATGACCATGGACACCACAAGAGATTCTTTTCTCGAGGGATGCTACTGACTCGAGTTTTTGTTTTCCTCTTTTCTGTTGTCCACTGACTATAGCTCAGCAATTAATTAATGGACAGATTCCATTCATGATAATCACGTTCCAAGTACTTTGTTTTCTTGCGTGTTTAAAGAAATCTGCGTCTTTATGTTTACTAATTCTGTATTTTGGAATCTGTGAAATATATACTTGCATTTTATGAAGAGAACCTTTTCAAAGCACTCTGTATTTTGCACTCAGTAAAGAACTCTATTCTAAAATAAACTGAATTGACTTGAACTGAACTGAACTAAGGAAATCATAATGCACTCATTACATTGATAAAAGATTACACAAATCATTTTTTCTTTCTCTCTTTAACACTTAAAGCAAACTGATAGTAAGTACACTGCAATGGCATATAGTTATACTACAATTATACTGGTAATTGCAATCTAAATACACTCTAATTAGAGACACTTAATGTATATTATTATTCATAACACTTGTATAATAGTGCTTAATGATGAAGAAACACACGTATGTTCAAACTGACTTAGTCAAGGAGTGCTTAAGTTTTTCACATGCAACTGAAAAGGCAAAATTAATTCTTTTAACAAAGGCATCTATTTACTGAACCTACTTATGATGCTGTTAAATTCTTGTTTGGGTTATTGATCAGTCCATCCATTCCTCTACTTACAAGTCTACAAGGAGCTCCAAACAGGAACCAGCCTCACGTACACCAGGCCAAATCAGAGTTAACAAGCAGTTTAACATGGACCTCTTTGGATCAGGGGGTAAGTGCTGGAGCACTGGTATGTTCTGTTCTGATTGATATTCATCTGCTTCATTTCATTATTTATTTTGCAGACTGCCACTGTACACATTTTTGAGTGGTGCCATATCGAGTTGCTTCAAGTCAATCACTTGTCACCTTAGGTTCCTGGTGGATATTTTTACTGTACCAGTCAATGTTAGAAAGCACTTCTTGATTTGCGAAATGCTCTCAGTTAACAAAGGCCTATTTGTCTCAAATGACCTAAAATGAGAGACTGTCTGTTTTCCCAAATGATAGCTTATGCAATAGTAGTTTACAGCCTCCCCTGAGGCCTGCATATTCAAAGCAAGTTGCTATACCAGTATCATGCGTAGCTTCTTCTGAGCTCTCCTAGAGATGATGATGTCACCCTCACTACAGATAAAAGTATAGCTGCAGGGCCCCTTCTTCAGCCTACAGGCTATTACTCTTGTTGTCCTGTAGGTGCCCAGAAAGCAGTGGTATGCACAGCAACATTCTCAATTTAAACAATGCAGCACCTCAGGCTGTGTGCCCACCCTTTTCCTGTATTCCCTGTTTACACTCCATTGCCGAATTGCTGAGCATTGATACAAACTGTAATATTCAGTTTCGTGATTACACCGCAATAGCAGTTTGATTACAGATGACAAGTCAGTCTACTGCGAAAACCTAAACTTCTTACTGAATAGCACAGTACAAGAATCCACCCCTCAGCATCATAAGGGGTCTTTCTGCTGCTGCTATCAGGCAATTCAGTGCTTCGTCCTGATATCTCAAATTAAATGCTTTAGGTTCATTTTGCAATTTTTGCATAATATACATTTATTTATTATTGATTGATTGTTTTATTTCTCCTGTCTGTCTGTATCTTTATTTATATGTTTCTACTGCTGTATGCATCTAAATTTCCCCTTGAAATTAATAAAGTATAGGTATATCTAATTTAATTTAACAAAACCAAGGAGTGTAATTGAGGTTTTCAGAAGTTGTTCTGGGTGCCATATGATAATAATAATAATTCTTTATATTTATACAGCACTTTTCTTATTAATCAAAGTGTCTACGAAGGGAGGACCTGGGACTTGAACCCATGATCTCCTTACTGCAAGGCAGGAGCGCTACCACTATGCCATGTATGCCTACTGACAGGGTACTGTGGAAAAAGTGAGTAGCTTTGAATTCTCAGGGGTCCCATCTGAATGATGATCTCTTATGGTCACTCATACTATTGAGGAGAAAATGTAATCTGTTTACCCCAATCCTCACTAACTCCTATAGACAAAAAGTGGGGCCCTTAATGGCCTACTACACTACAGAAACCCACAAGCCATTTCAGTGGGTGGTTAGTAAAGCCCACTGTCACTGGAGATATCATCCATACAGGCCATTTGTGACAAGAGATAGAGTGCATCCAGAAAGTATTCACATCACATCACTTTTTCCACATTCTGTTATGTTACAGCCTTATTCCAAAATGGATTACATTCATTTTTTTCCTCAGAATTCTACACACAACACCCCATAATAACAACATGAAAAAAGTTTACTTGAGGTTTTTGCAAATTTATTAAAAATAAAAAAACTGAGAAATCCCATGTACATAAGTATTCACAGCCTTTGCTCAATACTTTGTCGATGCACCTTTGGCAGCAATTACAGCCTCAAGTCTTTTTGAATATGATGCCACAAGCTTGGCACACCTATCCTTGGCCAGTTTCGCCCATTCCTCTTTGCAGCACCTCTCAAGCTCCATCAGGTTGGATGGGAAGCGTCAGTGCACAGCCATTTTGAGATCTCTCCAGAGATGTTCAATCGGATTCAAGTCTGGGATCTGGCTCGGCCACTCAAGGACATTCACAGAGTTGTCCAGAAGCCACTCGTTTGATATCTTGGCTGTGTGCTTAGGGTCGTTGTCCTGCTGAAAGATTAACCGTCGCCCCAGTCTGAGGTCAAGTGCGCTCTGGAGCAGGTTTTCATCCAGGATGTCTCGTTACATTGCTGCAGTCATCTTTCCCTTTATCCTGACTAGTCTCCCAGTCTCTGCCGCTGAAAAACATCCCCACAGCATGATTCTGCCACCACCATGCTTCACTGTAGGGATGGTATTGGCCTGGTGATGAGCGGTGCCTTGTTTCCTCCAAACGTGATGCCTGGCATTCACACCAAAATGTTCAATCTTTGTCTCATCAGACCAGAGAATTTTCTTTCTCATGGTCTGAGAGTCCTTCAGGTGCCTTTTGGCAAACTCCAGGCGGGCTGCCATGTGCCATTTACTAAGGAGTGGCTTCCGTCTGGTCACTCTACCATACATGCCTGATTGGTGGATTGCTGCAGAGATGGTTGTCCTTCTGGAAGGTTCTCCTCTCTCCACAGAGGACCTCTGGAGCTCTGACAGAGTGACCATCGGGTTCTTGGTCACCTCCCTGACTAAGGCCCTTCTCCCCCAATCACTCTGTTTAGATGGCCAGCCAGCTCTAGGAAGAGTCCTGGTGGTTTTGAACTTCTTCCACTTACGGATAATGGAGACCACTGTGCTCATTGGGACCTTCAAAGCAGCAGAAATTTTTCTGTAACCTTCCCCAGATTTGTGCCTCGAGACAATCCTGTCTCGGAGGTCTACAGACAATTCCTTTGACGTCATGCTTGGTTTGTGCTCTGACATGAACTGTCAACTGTGGGACCTTATATAGACAGGTGTGTGCCTTTCCAAATCATGTCCAATCAACTGAATTTACCACAGGTGGACTCCAATTAAGCTGCAGAAACATCTCAAGGATGATCAGGGGAAACAGGATGCACCTGAGCTCAATTTTGAGCTTCATGGCAAAGGCTGTGAATACTTATGCACATGTGCTTTCTCAATTTTTTTATTTTTAATAAATTTGCAAAAATCTCAAGTAAACTTTTTTCATGTTGTCATTATGGGGTGTTGTGTGTACAATTCTGAGGAAAAAAATGAATTTAATCCATTTTGGAATAAGGCTGTAACATAACAAAATGTGGAAAAAGTGATGCACTGTGAAAACTTTCCGGATGCACTGTATCTGGAGAAAGCAACTTCCATTATCTCAGACCCCCAACACTTCACTGACTTTCTGTTTAGAAATCTGTGTTTCTGTGTGCCTCATACTTCAGTGCTGCAAGTAGAATTGCAGAACTGGTTATCACCACACACTTAAATGTTTTGAGCCATTAGAGTATTAACTCATATAGAGTCATCTGCTTGACCAGTAACCAAAACTCCATTATCTAAGTATCTGCACAACTAATCAGTTTGTTTGTGGTAATGGAACAAAGTTATTGGTGGCCAGTTACTCTGTTACTGCTATACTCTTGTTAGAAATTCTTTATTCTTCTACCAGTTGCATGTTTATTGTGTATTTAATATTTATTTTTAATCTGACATGGTTATACATTTAGGGTGCTACAGTGGCACACTGCTGCTGCACAGATCCAAAGTCCTAGATTTTAAATCCCTGCCATGTTTTTAACTTGGTGAAAATTACAACTTCTCTCCACGTTTGGTAGATGTTTTTCCTCCTTTATCTCCAAAGACATGCATATTATGTAAACTAGTGATTATAAAATGGCCATTAAATAAAATGTTTACTTTAACTTAGATAAAATTACATTTTGCTACTTTAATAGTAAAAGACAGGGTGGCACAGTGTTTAATCACAGTGACTCCAAGATCCAGTGTCCTGGGTTGGACTCCCTGTCTGTATGGAATTTTCAGATTTTCCCAATGTTTGCATTCATTTTTCTCTGATCACCCCAGTTTTTTTCTGCATCTCAAAGACATATGTGTTAAGTTTTGCAGTTATAGAATTAGGCCTACCTGGGTGTGTCAGAGTGAGAGCCTTGCAATGGGCTGCTTCATACGTTGCACCCAATTTGTCAGAATGGGGATGGCTCTCTAATATGGATTAAGTGGCTATAAGAAATGTTATGTTAGTTTTATATTACTGATTTTCATTTTTATTGTTTTATCTTTGTTTAGTAAACTGTGTTTGCTGTGTACCTCATACTGTATTGTTGCTGTGGACTAATTACAAATAGTTCTCACTGAACTATAGGGTTTATGATAATATTGTGTCAACAAAATATGGACTAATTTTGCATTTACAGTCATATGAAAAAGTGTGGGAACCCCTCTTAATTCTTTGGATTTTTGTTTATCATTGACTGAGCTTTCAAAGTAGCAACTTCCTTTTAATATATGACATGCCTTATGGAAACAGTAGTATTTAGGCAGTGACATTAAGTTTATTGGATTAACAGAAAATATGCAATATGCATCATAACAAAATTAGACAGGTGCATACATTTGGGCACCCCAATTCTTAGTTGAGCCTCCTTTTGCAAATATAACAGCCTCTAGACGCCTCCTATAGCCTTTGATGAGTGTCTGGATTCTGGATGGAGGTATTTTTGACCATTCTTCCATACAAAATCTCTCCAGTTCAGTTCAATTTGATGGCTGCCGAGCATGGACAGCCTGCTTCAAATCATCCCATAGATTTTCAATGATATTCAAGTCAGCGGACTGTGACGGCCATTCCAGAACATTGTACTTCTCCCTCTGCATGAATGCCTTTGTAGATTTCAAACTGTTTTGGGTCATTGTCTTGTTGGAATATCCAACCCCTGCGTAACTTCAACTTTGTGACTGATGCTTGAAGAATTATCCTGAAGAATTTGTTGATATTGGGTTGAATCCATCCGACACTCGACTTTAACAAGAGCCTCAGTCCCTGAACTAGCCACACAGCCCCACAGCATGAAGGAACCTCCACCAAATTTGACAGTAGGTAGCAGGTGTTTTCCTTGGAATGCGGTGTTTTTCTTCTGCCATGCAAGGCGCTTTTTGTTATGACCAAATAACTCAATTTTTGTCTCATCAGTCCAAAGCACTTTGTTCCAAAATGAATCTGGCTTGTCTAAATGAGCATTTGCGTACAACAAGCGACTCTGTTTGTGGTGTGAGTGCAGAAAGGGCTTCTTTCTCATCACCCTGCCATACAGATGTTCTTTGTGCAAATTGCACTGAATTGTAGAACGATGTACAGATACACCATCTGCAGCAAGATGTTCTTGCAGGTCTTTGGAGGTGATCTGTGGGTTGTCTGTAACCATTCTCACAATCCTGCGCATATGCCGCTCCTGTATTCTTCTTGGCCTGCCAGACCTGCTGGGTTTAACAGCAACTGTGCCTGTGGCCTTCCTTTTCCTGATTACATTCCTTACAGTTGAAACTGACAGTTTAAACTTCTGAGACAGCTTTCTGTAGTCTTCCCCTAAACCATGATACTGAACAATCTTTGTTTTCAGATCTTTTGAGAGTTGCTTTGAAGATCTCATGCTCAGATGTTCCTAGGAAATGAAAGACATACTACTGTTATCTTTTTTGTTGAAAGTACAGTAGAGTAAATTACTGATTATTGCAGGCTGAGAGGGGTTCCCAAACTTTTTCATATGACTGTAGATTAGCACATGCAAGTAAGAATTTCATTGTACTCTGCACATGTGACAATAATGACATTATAAACTTTTAAACCTATAATGAATTGAATTGAGAAATCATTTTGTTTGTTATCTTAATTTATCCTTATTTTGAGAGGCACTAAGAACAAAAATTATATAGTAATTTACATATCTGAATTAATTACTGTTTGTTTACATCCATATATAGGTTGTCACACTCACATTTTCAGGACTTAAATGCTACATGAAACATCACTCAGAGTCATGGGTTGGCACAGTCGTTCAAAACTTCTCCCCTTTTGCAATCATAATAGCAGATTAAAGGCATAAGGACTAGTGATGTCATTTCTGCTTCCGCGAAGCTGGTCCCCCCCTGTGTGGCCACCTGCACCTGAAAGGTCTAAAGTTGTTCAAGCAATGCTACTACAACAGTAGTGAGGTCCACTGTTTCCATCATGTCCTGCCCACTGTGCCACTGTAATAGCTAAACTAAAAACAACAACTGAAGAGTTGGGGCACCGGATGGTGAATCCCATATAATTAGTAGATTGTTGGTCAAAAAAGAATAAAGAATACAAGAAGGAGATTGTTCAGCCAGTGTTGCAATATAATGTCTTCTTTAGAAGCAAGTCCCAAATTGACTGACTTCTTCCGGGTTGGTTCCAGGAAGAAGAGGTGGAAATTATGGCACTAGTTATTGTGTATTCGATCTTCCATTTTGAGGGCAAAAAGAGAAGAGACGTGATTGACAGTGCCAAATCATGACCACGAGTGGTACTGCTAGTGGCATTTAAGCCCCAAGGATGTCCCCCATTTATGCATGTGTGACAAGGTATATATGGAGTATCTGTGTGGAATCTGCATGCTCATCCAAGTTCAAGTTAGATTGTCCTATTTTCAACCTCAAGGCATCTTCCTCCTTTGGGTTCCTTGAAAATTGCTCCAGGGCTGCTTTACAATTGCTGACCCTGCACTCTGACCTCCAAAGGATATGCGAAAAAACAATTTCCCTTCGGGGATTAATAAAGGATATCAAATCCAAAAAAATCAAATCTGACATGTGCATGTAAGAATAATAGGATACTCTTAATTGTCTTTGTCTAGCTGTGCATATACAGTAGATATGTCCTGCAATGGTTGAACATCCCATCCAAGATTTGTTCCTGCCTTTCACCCTGTGCTGCCAAGATGGACACTAGCTCTCCTGAACTGGCGAACTGAAGCAGGAATGAATGTACTTGTGTAAATATGTAAGCAAATGCTGTCGTGTTGTGATTGTTATGACTATAATCAGTGATAGTTTTATATTTGTTGATTTGGTGTGTCTTCAGAGAAGGGCAATGTATAAGAGTTCAATACATTTAAAAGTAGAAGTTAAATTAATATCCTTGTAGTAGCTGTGACACAAATCTTATTGACCCCAGTAAGATGATGTTTTTTGCTGGGCATCAAGTTATGTAACTTTTAAAGTTTTGGACATGCATATCAGATAGAAGAATAATGCCATCTTCTCTGTGGACTGTGGACTAAAAAAGAAGAAAGACTGTGGACTCTCAGTGAAGTGGAGGCAAGGAAAAACGTACAGTTTGGTGGCTTAGTTAATAGTATGAGCAACAAAAGAAAATTGATGGAGTGGCACTCAAAAGGTCAAGTTTAGAAAGTTGTACAGTGCATGAAATAAAAAACAAGTGGCCAGATATCAAAGTTGATGTGAAAAGGCGAGTGTCTGAGTAGCATACGGAAGTGTATTAGGGCCACTGAGAAGAAAAAAAAATTAGGGACACAGTAAAGAGAAAAAAGGGCTTATGTCACAATTAAAGTGGAAACATTAAATTTAATCTCAAATTTCCACTTTAATCTAATAGTTTATCTTGCCATTAAAGTAGAATGTTGCAGACTTCATATTAAAATCAAAGTTTAATTTACTAGAGTTTCTCAAATCCCATCGTAACTAAAGTAGCATGTTAAATGCTTTGTATTCTATGTGTTCTCCAACCCAACAGTTAATTGCTATATGTGCTTCTTAAATGGGCTTTTTTCTTACGCCGACAGGAGCGTGCAGGCAGTGGTCACCACATAGACTACATTACAGTCATGATATTACAGCTCTCTGAACATTCTAGAATACTAAGATGTATACTTGATATCATTTTTATGATGAAATGCATTAAAGCACGGTGACGCAGTGGTAGCGATGAGATGTCGCTCCGTTAAGTGATTGCAAGATGCTTGCTTTGGCGTGCGCGACCCTGGATGAAATAATTTATTGCAGCAATACTCTGTCTGTCAAACATGTTTTCTTTCTCCATGTAACCAATTTCCACACAATAAGCGTTTGAAATAAATGTAAACCCAGCTGTAAGGTTAGAATGCAGATTCTTCAAAACTTTTAAGAAAATTGAAATATCTTTGTTATACATGTTTAAATACTCCATCCATCCAGGGTCGCGCCAGTCCTAGTAAGCATAGAGTGCAAGGCAGGAAGAATCCCTGGACATGGTGCCAGCTCATTGCTACCGCTGTGCCACCATGCCCCCAATATGTTTAATTATTAACAGTATACATTGTTTAAATGAAGTTAACAAGTCATCTTTAAAATATACTGTACATATTTAATGCATTTCATCATAAAAATGGTATCAAGTATACATCTAAGTACTCTAACAGCACACAGTTCCAAGAAGATAGCTCTTAGAAATCTAAATTGACTTTGAAGTTAGTCATAATCATCTCTAAATGCTCACTCTCTTCTATTGAATTGAATTGAACCCCTTATTGTCATTGTATGGTACAATGAGATTCAATATGCAACCCTAATTCCTGAGAAGAAGAACAGACAAGCTTTGAGGCATCTAGAGTTCTTTGTACTAGCCCTGGGTCTGTTTCTTTCTGTGCTCCTAACTCAGGTTATTTAATGTAGCACGGTATTTCTCACTTTCGAATTTAAGCGTGACACTTGATAATTTTGAGTCATGGATGCTCGATCATTTTCTCCTTGATCATTTTAAGTTGTGGGTACTCAGTCATTTCACTGAGAGGAGGGTTTCTCCTTGATTAGAGCCACCACTGATTAATAGTGTTCTGTAGATTTCAACAGTTTTGCTCTGTTTTTGACTACTCTCTTTGGATTTTTGCATTGAACTCTGCTTGTGTTCAGATTACCCTTTGGGCATATCCTTTATGCCTTTTGAGCTCTTTAGAGCAGTGCTTTGTTACAGAGCTTTTAAGAAAATAAATCTTTTTACTTTATACTGTAAATATTCTTTGCCTGCCCTTTATATACAACCAGAGGTAGACGGTTACCCTTTCTCTTTTGAGGGTGTTTGCTAAATATATTAGGGACTTATAGTTTTGGGGCCAGCACCCTATTTTGAGGTTCTGCTCCCTCTGAGGCCAGCTGGTCTCCTCTGGGAACTGACCAAATTAAGAGTGTGTCTCTGTTGGGTGCATCGGTGAAGAGTCTGGCCTGCTCCTCAGACAGTAGAAAGGCCCTGTAGATTTCACTTGGGAAGAACTCCCAGATTATAACAGCCACAGTGTTGCCTTTCAAAGAAGTAAGGAAAATATCAAAACCTTAAAGTGAGATGAGACTATAGCACTTACTGTATATTTTGGTGACTACAGAGCAAAGTGATTGTTTTAACTGCTGTATTTCCTGAAGTGAAGCATATTTGTTTTATCATTTATAACAAGACAGAAGTTTCAAGGCAGTGTATTTACACTCACTAATCATGATGCCAGAGTGTGGTGACATGTTGCCTGCTGTTAAGCACATGCATGTAAGAATTTGTACTCTGGACAGTAATGACAATAATGACCCTAAAAAGCTGTATTGGTTGTTAGTAAGCCTCTTTTGTTTTCCATAAGGAAGTCATTGCCATATTTCCATATTTCGTATTGGCTTCTTTCTTGAGTTATGCACTGTTTACAAGTGTGGGATATGACCGGCCGTTCATCCCGGCCAATACCCCAGGCCACCAGGTGGAGCCCTTCTTGCAACATAGAGGTGCCCCGGGTTCCAGCAGGGCATCATGGACATTGGAGTTTTCCTTCACAGCCATGCTGGATACCATGGGGGCCACCAGAGGACGCTGCAGGGAGGCATAGGGATTTTTTATTTGCACTATAACCCGGAAGTACGTCCTAGTCACAGGGACAGAAGAAATGACGTACTTCCGGGATGAAGAAAAGGAGGTTTTCACCTGACCCGGAAGTGTTAAGAATCACATGGACTGAGGGATCAAAAACACTTCCGGGTCAAGCACTTTAAAAGGACTATGGGAAATCCCAGCAGCGACACAAGTTGGGAGGAAGGGTGACTGAGCTGCTGGGAGGTGTGGAGGATTATTATTGATTTATTTGTGATTGATTATTATTGAGTATTGTAGAGTGGAGAGTGCTTTGTGCACATTATTATTATAATAAAACCATTATTTGGGCTTTTATCTGGTGTCTGGCATGGTGTCTGAGGGTTCAAGAGGACGACAGCGGCCCCTATCTGTCACACAAGGAAAATACATATTTTTAAATGGACAGCTTAACAAATGTGTTCTGGTAAGTCACTGTCTCTCTCATTTTATTCAGATCAACCAGTGCATAATGTACAGTAATATGCCTGCAATGGTTCCCACCTAAGTGAAACCAGTATACATTTTTTGCTCACTAGATTAAGTGTGTCATTATAACAAAGCATGGACATTTTTTGTTAGAGAATATTTCCTTAAAATGTCTTCTTATACTCATATGGAATGTCATATGTCTTCAAATGATAAAGCTAAAACGGGTGAAGAGTATCGGAAGAGTAAGTGCGCAAAGGGTATGCCACTTCACCGTGCTTCTCAAGTAAAAACATCATTTATTAAAAAACAAAATCTACAGTATATGTTTCTATTATTTTATTGCCAGTACAACAGCATTCCAGCTAGGTATGTTTCAACTATTTTATGAAGGGTTAGATAGAACCATTTTCAGAACATGTCAAATCGTACATGGTAAAGGCATGCAAACCTTGATCCAAAAGCCTTTACCATAGGATGTGTGAAAGACAAGACTTTCGGATCACAGTCATTTCCATAGTAACAAGTTACTTACCTAGTGACAGGCCATTTTCTTTTTCTGCTTTGCAATATTGCATGAGTAACATGGCATTCAAGCTGAAAGTTTAAATTGTTACTTTGAGCCTCGATGTCTCAATAACATTTTCAATGGAAACATTTTAGATTAAAAATAAGAAAACAGTACTCTTTATCCTGTATCTGGAGTTGTTTAACTTTACAATAAATTCTTAATGAAATAATGCACCCAATTTATGTTTAAAGTAATAATATTAATAATTTATCCAAACAACCAAACAATGTAATGATTAACATCTCCTTTCTGAGTTCTCAAAGTAGTCTTTGCAATGTTCAAAGCTGGGGAAATGGAGTTTTTTTGATTGCCCAATCAATATTGTTGATTGATTGCACACTGTAGGTATGTGTCAGTCTGTTCACAATATACAGTAACACGTAAAATAGTATTTTTACAGGAGACCCACTTACTAAGCAAGGATCAATTCCGGCTACAAAAAGACTGGACTGGCCAAATGTTACATTCTAGCTTTACAAAGAAAACTAGAGGTGTGGGAATTCTCATACATAGAACAGTCCCATTTGTAGCATCAGATGTAGTATCAGATCCTGAAGGGAGATATGTGATGGTCTGGGCAACTTATCTAATTGTAAAATTATTTTGATAAATGTTTATGCACCCAATGTCGATGATAAGGAATTCATGCAAAATCTATTTGCATCCATTCCCAATATGAACACTCATAAAATTATAATGGCTGAGGACTTTAATTGTGTTTTAAATCCACTCTTAGATAGGACTCCTGCCACAGGGGGGCGACATCTAACACTGCAAAGACAATTACACAGTTTGTAACCGACCACAACTTATCAGACCCCTGGAGGTTTCTAAACCCAAACTCAAGAACATATTCGTTCTACTCACCAGTGCATCACAGCTACTCAAGAATCAATTATTTCTTTATAAATAATAATTTCTTGCCTACGATTAAATCTTGTAAATACGACACAATTGTTATCTCCGATCATGCACCTCTAGTTTTGGACCTAAAATCATTATGCCCCCCACACTCACCTCGCTTATGGTGCCTTAACCCACTTCTATTAACAGACGAAGAACTGTACAGAATTTATATCCAAACAAATTAGCTTCTTCCTAGAGACAAAGACACCCTCAGAGGTCTCTACAGGAACACTCTGGGAAACTCTAAAGGCCTTCTTAAGAGGACAGATTATTTCATATCTTTCCCACAGAAATAAATTAGAAACCAAGAAAGTGTCAGAGCTAAAAAGCGAAATTACTAGAATAGATGAAGAACAAGCCAGGCATCCAAGTGAGGCTCTTCATAGGAAAAGGCAGGCTCTGCATACAGAACTCAACATCTTGACAACTAAAGAAACTGAACAACTAATTTATAAATCAAGACATCATTACTACGAACACGGAGAGAAAGCTAATAAGCTTTTAGCTCAACAAATCCACAAGCAAGAAGTTCGCAATGCAATCCCAGTAATCACCAACACTAATGGAGATGAAATCATTGACCATAAAAATATAATGCACACATTTAGAGACTACTATATAACCTTATATTCTACTGAGTTTAAAGAAGACAACACACAATCTAATGCATTTCTGGATACATTACAGATACCACAAATAGATACTTTTAGTGCTGAGGAACTGGATAAACCTCTGACCCTATCAGAATTACTAGATGCTATAAAGTCATTTCAAGGAGGGAAATCAGCAGGCCCTGATGGCTACCCTATAGAATTTTATAAGAATTTCTCCACTCAGCTAGCTCCCCTCTTATTGGCAACATTTACAGAAGCTAGAGACAATCAAATTCTACCTCAAACTTTTCGTCAAGCATTAATCACCGTCTTTCCTAAACAAAATAAGGACTTGTTACAATGTGTATCATACAGACCAATTTCACTCCTGAATAATGATGTTAAGATACTCTCAAAAATCATAGCTAGAAGGATGGAGAAAGTGCTGCCTTCGGTAATATTACAGGATCAAACTGGATTTATTAAAGGCCGACACTTATCTTCCAATCTTCGACGCCTGTTTAATGTAATATATTCACCAGCAAAGTCAAACACCCCAGAGATGATATTATCATTGGATTCAGAAAAAGAATTTGATATGATTGAATGGAACTACCTTTTCACTACATTGGAGAAATTTGGGTTTGGCCCGAATATTTGTGCATGGATCAAACTACTGTGTACCAGTCCAGAAGCCTCAGTCTGTATTAACAACATTTGTTCAGACTACTTTAAACTAGAACGTGGCACCAGACAAGGATGCCCTTTGTCACCACTGCTGTTTGCAATCGCCATTGAACCACTGGCGGTTCACTGTCGAAATTCTTATCAGATAAAGGGATTATCTGAGAAGGACTGGAACAGAAAATTTCTCTATATGCAGATGATATGGTCTTATATATATCAGACCCAGAAAACACTGTGCCTGCAGTTTTAACAGCACTTTCAGATTTTCAAAAGATTTCTGGTCTCAGAATTAATTTCAATAAAAGTATATTCTTTCCAGTGAATTCACAAACATATAATATCAGATTGGACACCCTACTTTTTACCATAGCAGATCAGTTTAAATACCTAGGGGTAAATATCACAAGTAAACATAAAGCTCTTTATCAACAAAATTTCGCCATCTGTATGGAAAAAATTAGCAAGACTTGCAAAGATGGTCAACCTTTCATCTCACTCTAGCTGGAAGTATTAACATTGTTAAGATGAATATCCTTCCTAAGCTTCTTTTTTTATTTCAAAACATCCCAATATATATCAATAAATCATTTTTTAAGCAATTAGTTTCAACCATAACCTCATTTATTTGGAACTCAAAACATTCACGTATCCAAAGAGCGACCCTATAAAGACCTCAGGTAGAAGGTGGCATGGCTCTGCCTAATTTTCAGTTTTATTACTGGGCAGCAAACATACAAGCCATAAAAACCTGGACACAAATAAATGAACATACACAGGCCTGGTCCGCAATAGAAGTAAAATCCTGCAGCACTTCTTTATATTCCCTGCTCTGCGCTCCAATAAATGCAAGTTATTGCAAATATACTAATAACCCAATTGTGCTTCACTCACTCAGAACATCGAACCAAATTAGAAAGCAATTTAAGATGGAAAATCTTTTATCTCTGGCACCCCTACAAGAGAACCACCTCTTTCAACCCTCGCAAACATATCCAGTTTTTAATATCTGGAAAAGGTTTGGGATTAAATTGCTCAGAGATCTTTATATAGACAACATCTTTGCATCCTTTGAACAATTACATTCCAAATTTAACCTTCCAGCTACACATTTCTTTCACTATCTTCAAATTAGAAACTTTGTCAAACAGAACCTGCCCGATTTTCCTCATCTCGTACCTTCTACCATGCTAGAAAAAATACTGCTCAACCTCGAGGACTTAGACACCATTTCTGCAATTTATAAAATTTTATTAGAGTCCCTTCCTTTTAAAGATCCAAGAGGACAATGGGAAAAAGATCTTTTAATTAACATATCAGAAAAGGAGTGGAAAGTAGCAAAGCAAAGAATTCACTCGAGTTCCATATGCGCAACGCATAGAATTATTCAACTAAAAATTATATATCGAGCTCATCTATCTCACTTAAAACTGTCCAAAATGTTTCCAGGGCAAGATCCAACCTGTGAATGCTGCAACCAAGCTCCTGCCTCATTGAGTTACATGATTTTGGTATGCACCAAACTAACTTCATTTTGGACCAAAATTTTTAAGTGCCTTTCAGACAGCCTTGGTGTCACAATCCCTCCTAACCCACTAATAGCTGTGTTTGGTGTTCTTCCAGATGGATTTGAAATGGAGAAGGACAAGCAAACTGTGATTGCATTCACTACACGTTTGGCACGCAGACTGATTTTGTTAACTTGGAAGAATCCTAACTCTCCTCTAATAAATCAGTGGGAAACCGATGTTTTATATTATTTGAAATTGGAAAAAATCAAATTCTCAGTTCGGGGATCTGTACAGAATTTTTTCAAAATCTGGCAGGATTTAATCAATAATATTTTAGAATAAGAAGAATTTTCTTTTCCTTCTCCATTTATCTTTTTTTGCCCTATTAAACTCAATAATTTAGGCATGTTTACAAGACTTAAGTATTACTCCTTAGGCCATGCTCTCCTTCTCAGGGGTGGGGTTTGATTTGCTTACAATCCTATTTTTTGTAAAAATTGATCTATATGTATGGAATGATTACAATACAATTAATAAAAAAAAAATATATATATATATATACAGTAACAGTGCTCATGGTGTCTGTATTTTCCTGTACTGTCAGAACAGCATCCTCAAACCTCCATGTGGAATGAGGCGAGCTTCCTCAACATTAGAATTGCCATGCATTTTTTCAGTACTATAATCGCATGGCTGAATCTTTTTGCTCTTACTGACGGCCAAAAACATTTCAATCAGCAAAGTACATAAAATAATAAATGAATTAAAAATGTACATTTTTCTATATAAATAGCATCACGCATGAGCGCATGGGGAGCAGCTTAAGGACCCGATGCGCACCGCAACAAGTTGTGGGACAACGGCAGGGTACTAACCTCTCTATTTTTGTTTCCTCAGAAAAAACATCTTTTCCAGTAACAAGTCCACTTACATACGGAGATACACGACAACACAAAAATGACTCGCAAGTACAAGTCAAACCTGACGAATGACGTGCGTCGTAAAACATTAGACATGCGCAGAACAAATTGGGCAGCGTCGTAAAATGAATTTTAATTAAGCAGAGAGCGCGTGCACGAGACAAATTGGATGGGGACTCGTGTCGCAAAGTAAAAAAACACAGATCGGGCAGGGTCATAATAGTAAAGCTCTGTGCATGCATGTGCATGGATTGGGTAGCGACACCGCCTCCATAACTTTACCCGGACGCCTAAAGAAACGCACTACTTCCAGGTCCCTTTCTTCCCTCTGGTCCCTGCTTTTATGACGTCAATTACCCATCCATCACCACAATTTTTCCCAGCATCACAATGTTTTCATTTACAGTCCAACCCTATAAGTTGTCCGTCTGCCAACCCTCATGTATCTGATGATTTTGTTTTGAAAAATATCTGACCTTCTATTTACAGTATACAGGGCTAAAAACACCAAATGTTTTTGTGGTTTCTTACAATAGATTTAAAACAAATACAGGCTATGTTAAATAATTTGTGGAATATACAGGTAAAGGGGCAAGTGGGATGATGAAGTGATTATAAAACTGCCCATAGTCTGCAGGTGCTCCAGTTATTTCAGCATATAGACTTAATTAAAATGGTACTGCAATGTTTTTGCACCCTTGGCATGCAAAGTACACCACCAGTATCAATTTGAATGCTAGAATGGAAAACACATAATGGCACGTTGTGGATAAAGCAAGCTTGCATTCTGAGTTTTGATAGACACGGCAGAATTGATGATGTATGCAAATGCAAGAATAAACTCTGGGATTTTCTTAATGAAAATGAAAGCAGCAATGGTACATAAATAGTAAGTGTCAATGAATGAGGCACCTTTAATATATATATATATATAAAAATATACTAGCAGTGTAAGCCCTTGCTGTAAAAATCCCGGGGTCCTAGAAACTATTGAAATCGTCAGAAAAAAAATTGAAATGTACAGATGTCAGGTAATTGAAAGGAACTACCCTGGGCATCTCTCTCCTAGGAGGATTCGTTTTGCCGATGTGCTCGCATCGCTTGTGCAAAAGTAAAAGGGATACTGTTTTTCCGATGTTAGCGGCTAAGCAACTTTGTCTTTCTTCTGAAGTTTCGTTTTGCTGACATGCTGGCCTCACTTGTGTTATTAGTGGGTAAGCAAGTTTTCTGTTTTATCGGAGGTGGAGCCCTTACCCCGACTCCTCTCACTTCCAGGCCGGACAGACACACACACACATTTCCACATGTAGATATTTATATATAAGATATATATATTGGAAAGAATATGCCTTGACACAGAAAAAAGTTTGGGGCATGCCTTCAGTATACTTGAAGTATGGCTGCAAAATAGGCCAAAGAAAGATAAATGCAAGATTGTTTACAGATACGAGTCCAAAATAGAAGTGATTGGAAGAAGGAATATGGTGGTTTTTAAAGTCAGGCAGGGGAAATGATGTTATCTGGACAGGAACCAAAAGTGATGTTATCGGGCCCGGAACCGAAAGTGATGTCATTGAGTCCAGGCGGGATTTCCTGTGTTTGGTTTTCAGGCACAAAAGAGAAGGGATTAGTGCTCTCTGCCATCCCCTGGTTTTGCATGGAACTACTGTCTTTTGGACCCTTTAGCTGCCTCTCATATATACGTATATAATTTGAGAACCACTATATTGAAATGCTTTTGTATGTTCACGCATGTATTGTATGTAGCTAAACAAATGTGAATTGCTGTCTCTTTCTACTCCAGAGAACTGTACACCAATCACAAAAAATGTCACTTATGATCACTATTATTTTTCAGTATATGTAATACAAAAGATCATACACTGATCTGAAACCTATTGGTGCTCCATTTATTTCAGTTAGCTAAAATATATAAACTCATCCCAAATTGCATTGTAATGTTTTCAAGGAGCTTGAAGTACATTCTACAATATAAAAGAAAGTTTTCCCCAAATATGTGGAAAATATGTACTTATTTATCATGTACTCATCAACCATTACACACATTTAAGATGTAAAATATTTAAAAAATGTACTTTTCAGAAGCAGTCATCCATCTGTTTTCTGAACCCACTAATCTTATCGTTGTGATTTTTTTTATAGGAACCAGCTGAAAATCCATTTTCCCTGAAAACAACATAAACCCTGTACATTCCTATTTATTGAATAAAGCAAAATCTGTTTTCTGATGCTGTAATAAAGAATGATGACCAGTTATATTTTGAGGCTGTCACAGACTAAGGCTGACATTTTTTTAGATGAGTAAATACAGATGGAAATTTTCCCCCAAGTAATTTAGGAGTTGGCAGTTTCTGGATATTATGGTTTTGGCAGAGAAATGAAACTAGCAAGCTGCAGTCTGTGGAGACACCTTTAGCTCATTCTACAGAGAAAAGAGCCAGATTTCAGATTTAGAGGCATTTGACCATCCAGTGCCAACATCTAATATACAAAGAATAATGGAGGGTGGTGTGAACACCCTCATCACAATTAATTCCCCCTACAGATATGTTTGTAATCTGGCCCATATTTATTTTAAAATCTATGAGGCATGTCTTCTAGTTGTTCATCACACCTAATGAGAGCATCATTAACAAAAAGTTCTTTTTTATATTTTATTTGTAAGTTTAACTTTCATCAGTCTGTTCCTTTTGTTTATGCACTCTGACACATAAAAGTGATGGGCGTTTATTCAGAAGATAATGTTTTGTGGTTAGACTTTACTCATTCATCTCACTGATCACTCTGTACCTATGACTAATATTAGAGTTACACAAGTTAGAAAATGTATGCATGGCCTAACATTCAGGTGTGTTCAGGGACATAGTTATGGCTTTATAAGATTGAACATCTTTAGTTTTTGTTTATTTACTTCTAAGTATAGACAAATATGATATTTTTGTATATTAAATATTTTTATAAAAATGAGTCATATTCAAAAATAACATCAGCAATATAAGTAAATGTATTATTAGAAATGCATAAAACACGTTTTCCAAATAATATTTAACAGTATTATGTAGTAAAAAATTGCTCACTGTGGTGGCAGAAATAGCTTTCAGATTCCAACTCAAGTAATGTAAAAATTGAATTTTTTATCCTATTGTTAGTTGTTGGCTGTGGAGAGTCCATGGTTAATTGTCTTATTTATAAACGTCAACGTGTGGAAGTGTGTGTGTGTCTGTCTGTCCACCCCGGAAGTAAGAGGTGGTGTTGCAGTAAGGGCTCCACCTCCGAGGAAACAGAAAACTCTCTTAGCCACTAATAGCACAAGCGAGGTGAGCACGTCAGCAAAATGAAACCACAGAAGAAAGACAAAGTCACTTAGCCGCTAACATCGGCAAAATTATATCCCTTTTACTTGTCCTCCTGCCACAAATGCACAAGTGATGCGAGCACATCGGCAAAACAAATCCTCCTAGGAGAGAAATGCCCGGAGTAGTTCCTTTCAATTACCTGACATCTCTATATTTCCATTTTTTTTCTGACGATTTCAATAGTTTTTAGGATCCCCTTTTTACAGCACAGGCTTACACAGCCAATTGTTAATAATCATTAAACAAAAAATGTTCAAGAAAGTACCCAATGGAGACCTAAACTCTGTTTTCAGGTCTCAAACTAAAATTGTTAGCTGCAGGAGACTATGATGGATTAAAAGTAATTCTGGTACTTTTCCAATTAATGATAGTGTCAGACATCTACTGATTCATTATCATGAGGAGACAATGGAGCCATGAGGTTGTTTTTTGAGTAACATAAATACTATGTTTATTCACTGCATGCATGACAGCCTACATAGCTTCTTTTCTGTCTAATTTATTTCTAGAAGTTGAATGATTTTTTGCTCTCCTTCCTTTCTAAATAAACAGGATTCTGAGATATTAATTCATGCATTTATTTCTAGTAGTATTGACTACTGCAATGTGGTGTTCACTGGATGTTCAAACTGTTCTTTATACAGCCTCTAGTTAATCCAAAATGCGGCTGCAAGAATTATTACAAGAACAAGAAAATACGAACACATAACTCCAGTTCTTAAATCCTTACACTGACTCCCGGTTAAGTTTAGGGTAGATTTCAAAATCCTCCTTTTAACATATAAAGCATTAAATGGCAAAGGTCCGGATTACTTGTCTGAACTTATCATGACTTACAAACCAGAACGCACATTAAGATCTCAAGATGCAGGTCTGCTTATGATTCCAAAGATTAATAAAATAAGTGGGAGGTTAAGCTTTTAGTTACAGGGCCTCTAAACTGTGGAATGGTCTGCCTGCTACTACAAGAGATACGCCATCGGTCTCAGCTTTTAAATCCCGGCTGAAGACTCACTACTTCAATTTAGCATATCCTGACTAGAGCTGCTGATTAACTCTACAGACTGCATCTCTGTTGTTAGTCATTAGCACTAAAACATAAGTAACATGATAGTTATAATTGGATACTAACCCTCACCTATTCTGTTTCTCTTCTCGGTACTCAAATGTGGCACTTGCTGCCACGGCCCTCCTGCCAAGTTGTTTTGCCTGCCTAAGGTGAAGTCATCCCTGATGGAAGATCGTAGGAATCGTGGGAAAGAGAGGTCCATTCATCGGATTGGCTGGCCCAGCGCTGTTTCAGCCGTGGAATGGCCAAATGGGGCAGTCAGCTTGATGGCTGAGGTCTCCAGGACTCTAAACAAATCCAAATCTTATTATGTGATATCATTTATTGCTAAATTCTGCTCCGTCCTTCTAAAATTTTTATTTTTATACTGTATCAAGGATTTGTTCTGTGCATTGTATTGTATTGACCCCCTTCTTTAAGACACCCACTGCAAGCCCAACCTACCTGGAAAGGAGTCTCTCTCTTTGAACTGCCTTTCCCATGGTTTCTTCCATTTTTTCCCTACAAGGTTTTTTTTTTGGGAGTTTTTCCTTGTCTTCTTAGAGAGTCAAGGCTGGGGGGCTGTCAAGAGGCAGGGCCTGTTAAAGCCCGTTGCGGCACTTCTTGTGCAGCGATCATTTAAAAGCCTGTACAGCAGCTGTCCTTTTGCCACTTCGCATCTCTGCGGCTCGCATTGTGAAGGGGGGGGGCTGAACGCATGCTAAGGAGATGCCATCGAATCATGTTGTCTTGCTGCTGCTGGCGAGCTGCGTGTTGTTTATCGCACGGCATGTCAATCATTTAAATGCCTGTACAGCAGCTGTCCTTTTTCTGCTTCACATCTCTGCTGCTCACGTTGTGAAGGGGGTGGAAGGGGGCTGGGGGGCTGAACGCCCTAGTCTCCCTCCCAAGATTTTTTTATAATAGAGAGATATGTCTATGTTATTTAAGTGCATATTGATTTATAATATTATTTTTGGTTATTTTTATTTTGTATCTGTTTCTAATTTGCTTTCCTTTTCTTGTAACTATTTCTTCAACATCTTGCAAAGCACTTTGAGCTACATGTAATGTATGAAAGTATGCTACAGAAATAAATGTTGTCGTTGTTGCAGTTATACAGCCTCAACTGACCCCAAAATTGATGTCAGACAACGCTGGACATGACTGCATTGAGGAGTTTAAAGTGAGTTCCGTCAGCAGACAGGGATTGTGTGGGGTCAGGAGGAAAGCTGGAGGCAGGCTGGAGAAAGTGGGGCCAGGATAGAGGAAGGAAGAAGGGGTGAAGTGATTGATGTGGTCCTGAGAAGGTAGTGTGGACCAGCCACCTCATCTTATGCAAACCAGACACAGTAGGATTTTGCCTTACTTTTATCCATATCATACTTTTGTTCTCCACGTGTTCATCCATCATGTTATTTATTTTTTACAAAAAAAACATTCTTTTATGTTTAGTTTTAGCCTTCTAGTCATCGTTCTGGGTTTAGGGGTCCTGCAAAAGCATCCCCTTCCACTGCATTGTTGTATTTGCTCATATAGAACTTGTTTATTTCAATCTATCAAAATTTTTCATGCAAAACTTTGTTGTATAAAGTCTCAGTTTATAGCGAGAGAAATGCCAGAGAAGATCAACATGGAGTATAGGAGCTTGGGTTTTGACAAAAGAATCTGCTTTATGAAGCAGCTAAAGGCAAGGTGTATGAGTGCCCTCCTCAAGACTTAAAGCTACTGCTCTGATACAGTATATGCTATTTTTTCTGCTTGTACAGATTGCCTTATCAGAAAAAAAATGTAATTCTGTTTTGTGCAATACACTGGCCTTGATTTGAGAGGAAATATGTGCAATCCATGTTGTTATTATCGAGGATAAAAGATGAAAGCTATGCTGTTTTCCTTATAATGATATTTTCACATTGAATTTTACTTCACATTTGCAAATGGGGTCACCATTCTTCTGGACAAAAACAACTGTGAAGAAATAAAGGTAAAAAAAACAATGTAATAGCTTTATATTTTAAAGACACTTCATTCCCGTATGCCGCATCAGATATAAAGTCACACCAATTTTCAATGGTAAATATCACTGCACTTAAAGTCTACCTTCTGACTTGCCAGTTGCTTTAATGTATTTCCATAAATTGTCCTATTCCAGTAAAGTTAATATTTGCTATTGGGGAAAAATCATCAGTGAATATTAAAGAGATGAAGTCAGAACTCTGTCTGCAGGGATACAGACTGAACTCCTGGCAATATATATTTGATTTTCCCCTTCAAGATGAAAATGCAGGAACCCATGCTTGCATACAAGGATAAGGAAGTGACCAGCGTGCAGAGTTTAAGGAACTTTCCTCCAGTCAAGCAAGTAACTAAGATATGTTATACATTTATTTTTAGCCTTAATACATTCTCACGCTATTGTAGGCCATGGTATTTTAAATTTTATATTAATTTGTAAAATACTAAACAGTTGCAATTTTGCTTCTGTACATTAACTAAATGGTTACACTAGTGCTGTACTTTTTAAGGAAACTACTATTACAGTATTTAACAAAATTTGAAATTGCTTTTTACCTACATGTTATAAATTGCTCTACTAATTAGGATTGTAACTATTCACAACTTCTGTGTGGTGCTAAACTCACTTTTAAGTTCATGGCTTGGTTTGCATCATGGTTTATAAAAAGGAGAATATCTGCTGAAGAGAATTTACACCTTGCAAGAAAACTGGTAAAAAAAAATTAAAACAAAAAGTACAAATCTGCTTGAATTAATTAATGATTTAAAGATATATTTCTTCAATATTTATAAATGAGCTTTTTTTGCTTATACAAAACTAGCTTTTAATACAGTAGTTACTACAGTGAGCAAAACATAATTAATGTACCAAAAAACAAGTAATAAAAATAACAGTCTAGTCACAGTTAATTTTCTAATATTAATTGAGTTATATATTGTAATGGGTAGCCAGGATGCTTACCCAGCCGGGTCACCTCCGTAAGGGAAGGACCGGGGGAAGGAGCTTGCAAGGGGCAATACTTCCCCTGGGACAACAGAGGGCAGCCCCCCGTGGCTTGCTACAGTACCACAGAGCAGGATAGCTCAGCCCTGCTGCAGCCCATGGCCACCGCCAGGGGCTGTGTGGAGAACGACTGAGCCCTCCTGTGTAGGGCTGTCGTCACACCCAGAAGTGCAGACGGAAGGATATCATGAAACAGCTGGAATGCTTCTGGGTGCTCTATAAAAGGAGACAGCTGCCACAACTCAGGTGGCCAGTGTCGGGAGGAAGGAAGACTGAGCTTGCTGGGAGAGGAGTCGAGGCAGCGAAGAAAGAGGAAGAAGGGACTGAGTATTGTGTGCTGGCGCTTATGTACTGTGCTGTGGGGAGCAGGGTGAAATGCTCCCCAATTGCAAATAAAAGGTGTGGTGTGTGGCAAAGTTGTGATGTCTGTCTGTGATCCAGGCTTCTGTTACAATATATGTATTTTTTTTCTTTTTTTTTTTGTTTAAGCACAGACATTAAGTGAGTCTATCTTTTAGTCTTTTGATCAGCATGCTCATTAATGAAAGGAAGGTGTGAGGCCTCTAAAAGAACCTTAAACCAGGCGAGGGCCTTACTTAGTCCACCCAGACATAGGGCTCACCCTAGACTGTCTGACCCCAAACTTTACTGTATAAAACCCCCAAAAAATAAGGATATGGGGAAAAAACAAAAACTTTTACATTTCAAAAATACATTAAATGTCGAGCATGTGTCAAAATGCTTCTCAGGAGAAAGAAATACTGTAAACTATCTATCGATCTATCTATCTAAAAAAACTTTTACATGACAAACAAGTCCACAACAAATATTTATTAAAAAATCCAAAAACCAGAGAAATACTTACAAAAATGTACTCTTCAAATGTCAAACAACTACTAAATAGCCCAATCTCGCTATCTGTAGATCCAAAGGATGTATTTACAGGCTGAGGCTGGTCCTTCCATCATGACACCAAGGTGTTTTCACCTACAAAACACAAGGAACACAGAAGATGTCATATATAGATAATAAATAATAAATAAACAGAACAAAAGTAACACAAAACTAAATAAATTACAACAATACCTGAAAATAATACCCTAAGTTCTTGTCTATAAGCCGCGGCTTATCTAAGGAAAAAAGTTGTGAAAATGAAAAAATAGAATATCGGCTTATACGTAAGTCCGGCTTATACAGTAATCCCTCCTCCATCGCAGGGGTTGCATTCCAGAGAAAATAAGAAAATCTGCGAAGTACAAACCATATGTTTATATGGTTATTTTTATATTGTCATGCTTGGGTCACAGATTTGCGCAGAAACACAGGAGGTTGTAGAGAGACAGGAACGTTATTCAAACACTGCAAACAAACATTTGTCTCTTTTTCAAAAGTTTAAACTGTGCTCCATGACAAGACAGAGATGACAGTTCTGTCTCACAATTAAAAGAATGCAAACATATCTTCCTCTTCAAAGGTGTGTGTGTCACATAGATAGAGAAAACAATCTCTAGCAAACAAATCAATGGTGCTGTTTGGCTTTTAGGTATGCGAAGCACCGCGGCACAAAGCTGTTGAAGGCGGCAGCTCACACCCCCTCCGTCAGGAGCAGGAGCAGGAAGAGAGAGAGAGAGACAGAGTTTGTTTTTCAGTCAAAAATCAATACGTGCCCTTCGAGCTTTTAAGTATGCGAAGCACTGTGCAGCATGTCTTTTCAGGAATCAGGTTTACAAAAGATAGCAACGTGAAGATAATCTTTCAGCATTTTTAGACGAGCGTCCGTATCGTCTCGGTGTGCGAACAGCCCCTCTGCTCAATCCCCATACGTCAGGATCACAGATAGTCAGCGCAAGAGTGAGAGAAAAGTAAGCAATCTAGCTTCTCAGCCATCTGCCAATAGCGTCCCTTGTATGAAATCAACTGGGCAAACCAACTGAGGAAGCATGTACCAGAAATTAAAAGACCCATTGTCCGCAGAAATCCGCGAACCAGCAAAAAATCCGCGATATATATTTAAATATGCTTACATATAAAATCACAATTTAAATGACCGCTACGCGCGCATGTCGACTTGGCGACGCCCAGAGCAGAAAGAACGCGCTCTGGCGGCTCCAACTGCGCCATGCGGGGAGTGAGAGAGACGCCAATATCTCACACTCTCTCCCCCCTTAAAGAAATTAAATGGGTGCAAGTGAGACCACTGACCTCCCTCCCTTCTATTAGTTATAGGTTATAGTACATTCGGCTTATCCATGAGTCCGGCTTATCTATGATACGATTTTATTTTAAAAATTCATATGATTTTTGGTCTCCGGCTTATACATGAGTCCGGCTTATAGACAAGAACCTAGGGTACTTTAAAACAAAGAAAGAAAGTGAAGAAAAGAAAAATGAACTCAAGCCAGAGAACACCTTGGCAGAAATGTGACGCTTAATTTATTCCTGTGACATCCTTAGCTGTTTCTTATTTGCAGCCTACACGTGTTGTGGGAGAAATAGTTTTAATTATTACAAAATATATCAATAACATTATCTACTCTCTATATATAAAATCCTAAACCTAAAAGTGCAACGATTTTATGTAACGTTTTTTGTCACTGTAATTTTAAAACCTACATATATATGTTTGGTATCATTCTTATCAGAATTTATCAAACTTTAATGTGATATTGTTAGATTTCCAGATTCATATTCTGTTTTTAAATTATACACTAAAAAATATCAAGAACTCATGATCTGCCAAAAGATTTAACCATGCCCGGGACTGGAAATATAATCACTCAATATCATGTCACTATCAGAATTCTCTTAAATTTTCCATTTGTAGGAAGCCTGAAGTGTATTTTGCTGTGTGTATAAGTAATTATTATTAAGAAATGTAAATAACTTTGTACTGAAAACAAACACTTTTTCCCCAATGCATTTTCCACCTGCTTTAAAAATCAGAATGCATTCACAGATTCAGAAAGCTTTTTTCCCAAAACCATCTGTGTAGGCTCAAACAACAGATGAATGTTTCCAATAGTTTAAATATTTCATTATCTTGCTTAAACTTGGTGTTCTCACTTGATGATAGCACAGGGCAGGTGTAGGATGCACTGCTAATTCCCCATCATTTATTCATTATTACGGTTCTTCTGGAAAATTACCTACAACAAAACGTCTAGGTAAATGAAAAGTGAACTCAAAAAATAGAAAGAGGACAATGTATCGTTTTCTTTTAAATGATGACCTTGCCACTGTTCTCCATTCCTTAGAGAAGGGAAAAAAATGTTGGGCATTCAAGACTTCAAAGACAGAAAGCAAAACTAAGCCATCTAATTACTAAAGAAGGTCAATTAACTGCAGTAATCTGCCTCTGTTAAAAAACACTGGCTCAAAGAAAAAACAGGGATACTCAAGGACTTGGAAATATCCCCTTGGAGACATTATGCATGCTATATATTGACAACTACAGACTACAGACTGATTTAGGTCATTCTGCAGTACTATTTGTTTATTCTTTTTTTGTTCTAAAAAAATTAGAAAGTCAAAGAATGACTGATACACTTTATTTATATACCATAAGGAAGTATGAGGCCCCCTGAAAGAATCATCTGTAAAGATTTGGAGTACAAGTCTATACAATATTGACATTTAAACTTAGTTTAGGAAGTAAAATTAAAAGGACGTATTTAATTGTTTATTTTCAGAGAAGGTCACTGCCATGTTGAGAAATGGACTGATGATTTATTTTTTGAGCTAAACCAGGAAAGTCATATAAAAATAAAACCAAAACAAATAAAAACAAATCTTGTTACCAAATCTTTATAAGAGACAAGAATCAAAGTAGAAAAAACAGATAAAGAGGTCAAACTAAGCAAAACACATGAGAAGCACAACAACAACAATGTTTCTTTTAAGTGTTTTTTTTCTTTTTGTATTTAGGAGTTTTGTATATGCATACTGAATAAAGACAGAAAGCCTCATCCGATCTTTAATCCTCTCGTGCCAATTACCTGTGGGTCATGACCCTAGAAAAGTCACACCCCCTAGCAATGGGGAAATGGAGCCAACAACAACTATCAAAACAGTGGCAATAGAATAGAGTTCAAAACGTTGGAAAATACCAAATGAATTTACGCAAAACCAAATCAGGACAACTACATTTCCATTTTTGTTATACTACGATTAATGTGCTAAACATCCCATGGCAGTCAGGGGTCCTGTTATTTGTGTTTGCTGTACACTGGAATCTTACTATGATAATACACAGTATACCATGAATTATTTGTGGAGAATTAGGATACTGAAGCTACCTGGTAGATGGAGGAATGACTGACTTAGGACACTGCTGGTGGTTAAAGATAACATTTACAAGACCAGTTATTTGAATGCTGTAGATTATTGACCAACCTCAACCTCTCATCGTTGTGGAACCTGTAACTCTTAAAGCTACTCCCGCTTTTCTGATCACGGATTTCATTCCCAAACATAATGTAAGTGGCGTCATCGGTGCCGGGAACTGGAAGTGACATCATCAGTCCCAGAAATCAGAAGTGATGTCTTCGAGTCCAGGCAAAATTTCCCATGGTTGGTCTGCCAGTGAAAAAGAGGAAGGATCAGTGCACTCTGCCATCCCTTGGTCAAGCACGGACATCCCTTTGTGAGCCTTTCAGCTGCCTCCCATGCACATGTGTGTGACACTTGTGTACTTTGAAAAATGTTACCAAACAACTAATGCAAACTGCAAGTTGAACACTAGTATCAGCAATTGCCATCACACTCTTCAGCACGACTGAGACCAAGACCTACTTCACATTAACTCAGATAAATCTGAAAATGCATCTTTTATTATATATATTTTGACCACCCATCTACACTGAAATGATGTTTTTGACAACCAAAAATGTACCATTTCGAAAACTCTCCAAAGTACTTAAAAAGGGAAAACATAAGGTCTTGTATAGTGAAAAACTGAGCTTTCCAAAAACTCATGTAGTCAAGCACTGAATTCAGTTTATTCTGATAATTTCCTTTGTGATGTCACCTTTACTGTGCAGATACCCATTCCCTAAGTTCTTTGCGTGGTCAACTCGTATTTGAATCACTTATTATGGCAGTCTATATTTTCCAAAGTTTTGCCTAACGTGTACTCATCTTTAACCTTAATAAGTAGTAATGTATTATTGTCTGTACAGACAAAGAAGTCACATTCTTTCTGCATTTCAGTTTACTTCAGGTGTGCTTTGTAAGCAAACAGTGCACTTGGAAGATAAACTGTGCATCCCAAAATGCAATATTTGGGTGACAAACTTTTAAAAAAATGATCAGAAAATGTTAGTATGGATGGAACGCTTAAAGCAAAAATGAAGTTTTCAAATGTACAGTATCTGTATTAGTGTGGAGAACGTGAAGAAGAAGGGATTCAGTTGATTCAGTTGCTGTCACACAGATTAAAAAGGATGAATTCATTTAAATACCTTGATTCCTATGTGACAGCAGATGGTAGATTAGATAATGAGGTACATCATAGAATCCAGGCAGGCTGGAACAAGGGGAAACAGATGTCTAGTGTGTTATGTGATAAAGGGATACATGTTAGGATGAAGGGACGACTCTATAAGATGGAAGTTAGAATGCCAATGATCTATGGAGCAGAAACATAACCTTTGAAGATGGCCCAAGAGAGAATGCTAGACGAAGTGGAGATGAGGATGTTCAGATGGATGTGTGGAGTGACCGATAACACTATTTCTACTTCCCTCCTTCTTAGCCTTTCTCATTTGGACAAAAAGAATACTTATGTAAGAATGCTGTCTCATTGATTTTATCTCAACATTTAACACAATAATCCCACAGAACTTAATTGTGAAACTCATTAAACTAGGCCTGGACACACAACTATGTAACTAGATTTTGGATTTCCTTACTGAATGCCCTCAGTCAGTTCAGATAAGCACTCTCACTTCCAGTACAGTCAGATTAAGCACTGGTACATTGCAGGGCTGTCCTCTCTCCTCTCCTGCTCACTCTACTGATGCACAACTGCACTTCCAATTACATCATTGAGTTTGCTGTGGTAGGCCTCATCAGCGATAACGATGAGTCGGCTTACAGAGAAGATGTTAAGCACTTGATGAGCTGATGCGCAGACAACAGTCTCTCTGTCAATATGGAAAAAAAAACAAAGAGATAATTATTGACTTTAAGAAACCCTGTTCTGCATACTGCCCACTCTACATAGATGGCTTGAACGTTGAAACCGTTCAAAGTATCAAGTTCCTCATCACAGAGGACCTCACCGGAAGCCATTACTGCACTTATCTTGCTAAAAAAGCTGAACAACTGCTTGAGACAGATGAGGAAAGCAACCCTTCCTCCATCCTCGTCACACATCACTGCTATCTCTAAAGCATTGAGCATTGTGGCTGATTCCACTCACACCTCACATACCGTATATATTCGCATATAAGTCAGGTCTTGAAATCCCAAAAGTTTGATCATAAAATCAGACCCCAACTTATACAACCCGTTCAAAAATGTGACACATTTTTTTTTTACATCTTCTCACTTCCTCCAATCTCACACCAGTTTCTCAGACACATCGAATTTTGTTGCAGCAATTCAGTTACCAATTTTTTCGCCACTTCAACAACTTTTCATTTAAAACCAGCTTTATATTTTCTTCTAATCGAACGCTCCAACACAGATAAGGGATGCTCTTACGATAAAGGTGTATGAGGGTGTGGGATACAAAAAACACAAAACTGTGCAAACGTTGCTGCAGAATAGTTCAGGTATTAACATGTGGTCACATAGGCACAATACATAGAAAAAAAAAGGTAGTGTGCTCCGTGGTTACTCTCTCAGGTGGGTGTTAGCATATCATAATCTGTTGGACCAATAGCATGTGTTTTCTGCATTTGACTTTATATGGCCGACATTGTAAAATACCAGAAATTAGATAGATAGATAGATAGATAGATAGATAGATAGATAGATAGATAGATAGATAGATAGATAGATAGATAGATAGATAGATAGATACTTTATTAATCCCAAGGGGAAATTCACAACTCTGTAGGTTCTGACATTTTTCACCAGCGCAGCCAGTTCGTCGATCTTATTTGAGATTGAGTTCACATTTCCCAGAATCACAGAAGGTAAAATCAAGCCCCGACTTATCCACGTGAGAACTTAAACGTGAGTATATACGGTAAGTTCTTTGACCTCCTCCGATCCATGTAGTATCCATGCCCACTCAATCAGACTGCTTAACAGCTTCAGCACACAGGCTGTCAGGCTTCTTTGGGCCTTCATTAAATTCTGTTAAGCTGTGTAATCATTAGCTTTTTTATATTTTAATTTTTGGAAGTAGGTTAATAAAACAACCTTTAAAAAATAATCTTTTATGTGTACAGTGTCCTATTTTGCATCTTCTTGTCTTTTGCACCTTTAGTAAAATGTGTTGCACTTTATGCTGTCTTGTGTTGTTGGGTGTTAAAACCGTAGGCCTGAAAGCACACAATTTCATCTCATCTTGTACTTGTATATGGCTGCGATGACAATAAAGAGTGTTTGACTTGACTTGACAAAAATGGATAAGATCAAAAAATAAGAGAAAACAGCAAAAGTTGTGGAAATCTCAAGAGAAAGGGTTGCAATGGTGTGGCCATGTTATGATGTAAGCGAAAGGGTGATGAGATTGGATGTTGAGAGAAGGAGAAGAAGGGGTAGTCCAAAGCAAAGCAGGATGGATTGCATACTGTAAATAAAGATCTGAGCAAGAAGGGATTAAATAGAAATGAGTATGAAGAGTGAAGAGTGCTGAGATGTCCAATCAAAAGTAGTGACCCCATATGAAAATGGGAAAAGCTAACAAAGAAGAATTGTGGACCCAGCTCAAGATAAACATGCACACCTTTGTGGGGTCTCTGGTTATTCCTTTCCTATGATGGTCTCCAAATTATTTCTTGAATCCACCAAGGTCCCTCAAAAGATTTGTTTTCCTTCCTTTTGCTGGATGGACCATTGCTATTCAGGCATCTAGCCTCTTGCATCAAACTTGCTGATAGCTGCCTTCCTGCAAGACTGTGGACAGCTGTCTTTATCGCAAAACCCAGTTGGGCTCTGAGTGATTTATAAGTCCATACTGTATCTTTAAAATGTCCTTTTTTTCACGGACAAGCACAATTTTGATTTTCAACCTTTTGGGAGATTCACAGAGTTACTTAGAGAATGCTAAAACACCTCCTACACCAAGAGGCTTCCTTTATTTTGGCAGCTTGATTATGAGTTATTTGGAGCAGTGGTCTCATCACAAATGGGCACTTTTTTTTCTTTTTTTATTTTACTGTCAACTTTTGATGACTCAGCCCAAATTTTAACACCCTAGCTTATTTCTTTGTGACAAGATGTACTTAACAAAACATTCACGGTTTAGGAGTAGACAGGAACTCCCAAATGCCATGCGTAGTTCATATCTTGACCGTTCCCCTAACACAAACAGGCACATTCCCAAATAGCAGGGTAAATCATTCTTGTTTTATGTTCATTTCTTTTCATTTATAAGCCAATCAGTAAATCATCTGAACCACACTGATACAGATACTGTACATTACCTTCTAAACCTCTTTATTAGTACATACATTTTTGAAATACTGATGTAGAAATACTAAGAAGGATAAAGATGACTGCAACACACCCCAAAAACTAGATGAAGCAAAAGAGAAAATGGATCATTGGATGAATGGATAAAATAATGAATCAAGAGCCTGAAATTTTTGTATTTTTTTTCTCGAATATAGGGTATGAAATGTGCAGAAGCTGAAAGCATACAATGCATCATTAGATATTTCCAAACACAGAATGAGGTAATGTAAAACAAAGTATCCCTTAACAGTGAATGTGCATTGTCTGTACCCAAAGATCATCCTCGATTACACTTGTGTAGCAGAATAGAATGCTACCAAAGTGACTAGAAATCACCCATAATTAACTATATTAAAAATAGCAAGTGAAAACTGAGTGTGAAGTAAAGAAGATAAAGGTGGTGAAGTAGATGCCACAGCCTATATGTTGTTTGATACCCTGAGTACCGTGGTTACTAGAAGATCAACAAATGTTGCTTGACAATGGTGGTCAATAAATCAGACAGTCATAATAAGGTAAGCAGGCAATACTCAACTGGCAATATGACGAGATAAACCTGAACAGTCTGCAAGTTCTCGCTTTAAGATCCACATTGTTCGTAACCCAAGAACACAGAGAATGTGCATCTCCACAGGGACCGTGTGACTGCATGACTAAGGCTATAAGCGTGGGGCTGTCTCAGGTTCCCATTGACACTCTGTGGTTCATAGCAACCCATGAGCTTCTAATCATCATGAATGAAAAAATCAAAGTGATCACTAGAAATGCTTTTGGTGAAGTCCTCTCATACAGCAAGTGCAGCCATAATCCTTAGTCTTCAGAAATTTCTATCCTTATACATAGTGAACACACTACCCTAATTAGTGATTAGCGATGCCAGACTGGTGAGGAGAATGTCACATTTTCACTTAGTAATATGTGAAGTAGCAAGGCACAAACTGTGGGTGTTTCGTTATAGCCTACAGCGAATTCAGTGTAACACATTTCAATGTTTTTAATGTATATGGAATTAAATGATCATCCTGCTGGCTCTCCATAGTCTTTCTGCATTGCCCTTCTGCTGGCCTATATCATTATGTTAAAGTCATTCTAATTTTGATAGGTTGTAAACATTTTCTTAAGGTTTTAAGGTTTATCACTTGGTGTCAGCAAAATTTAATGTGTAATTTTTTCATTTTTATTATTGCCCTCATATAATCTTTATAACATCATGTGGGGAAAGGAAAAAAGTGAATAAGCAGTAGCCTACTGATGGATACTCAGTTTCAGTTTACATACGTGTACAGTGCCTATAAAAAGAACTTACCCCTTGGAAGTTTCCAGATGTTTATTTGTGTACAACATTGAATCACAGTGGATTAAATTTGACTTGTTTTGAAATGGATGGATGGATGGACTCTTGCTCCCTGCGTGGAGTTTGCATGTTCTCCCCGTGTCTGCGTGGGTTTCCTCTGGGCACTCCAGTTTCCTCCCACAGTCCAAAGACTTGCAGGTTAGGTGGATTGGCGATTCTAAATTGGCCCTAGTGTGTGTTTGGTGTGTTTGTGTGTGTCCTGCGGTGGGTTGGCACCCTGCCCGGGATTGGTTCCTGCCTTGTGCCCTGTGTTGGCTGGGATTGGCTCCAGCAGACCCCCGTGACCCTGTGTTCGGATTCAGCGGGTTGGAAAATGGATGGATGGATGGACTCTTTAATGTGACAGTGAAAACAGATCTCTGCAAAGTGGTCTAAATTACATACAAATATAAAACACATAATAGTTGAAGTATTCATCTTCTTAACAGGTCATGTTATTTTCTAACCTGTTTAATCCAGACCAGGTTTGTGGGGGTGCTGGAGCCTGTCCCAGATAGCATATGGTGCAAGGCAGGAACAAACCCTGGACAGGACAGTAGTCTATCACAAGGTGAACACACACACACAGTCACACACCAAACACACACTAGGGCCAGTCTGCCATTGCTAGTTCACTTAACCTGCATGTCTTTGGACGATGGGTGCAAAATGGAGTACCCCAAACTTTATCATGACACACCTAAACCATCAGTGGTGCAGCCAGTTGGTTTTAGAAGTCACATCATTAGTTCAGAGGAGATCGCCTATCTGGGGTTTTAATGGATTGTAGTAAATTCCCAACTTGTGGTGAGTCAATATGGAAGTCTAACCCACACAATTAAGACAAAGTCAGGAAATAGAGTCAAAAAATAGTCATCAACAAATATCCCTTGGAGTCCAGTTACATCAATCATTAAGCAATAGAAAGAGTATGGAACAGCTGCAAATATGGCCTTCCAAAAAGAAGATTAGTGAGGGAGGCCAACAAGAGATATATAAGAACTCTAAAGGATTATAAGCCACAGTGGCTGAGATTGGAGAGACTATGCAGACAACAATGGTTGCCTGAGTGGGTCATTTGCAAAGTTCTGGGAGAGTAGTAAAGAGAAAAAACTCACATTACATCTCAGCTAAAGTGTGGGCAGAAGTCACACAGGAGACTCCGATGTCAGCTAGATGACACTTTTTTGGTCATCAGAGTAAATGCCATGTTTGGCATAAGCCAAATGACAAAAAACACATTACCAAAAACACATAATCTGCACTGCGAAGCATGGTAGTGGCAGCACCATGCTGTGGGATGCTTCTCTCCAGCAGGACCCGGAAGGCTTGTGAAGATAGGAGGTACTGTATAATAAATACAGTAAAAATACAGGAGGACAAGCAAGAAACATACACCATGGGAGAAGATTTGTTTTCCAGCAAGACAACAATCTCAGAAATGAAGCCAAAGCTACACAGGGATGGCTTAAAACATCAATGTTAATGTCCAGTTGAGAATTTGTGGCTGGACTAAAAAGGCTGTTCACTCACAATCCCCATGCAATCTGAATAAGAATGGGGTAGGACTGCAGCATCCAAAGCTGACAGAGAGCTGTGCATACAGACTCAAGGCTGTCACGACTTCCCAAAGGTGCATCTTTTCAGTACTGTCTTGAAGGATTACTGGGACAGCATTTTTTCACTTAAGAAATACAGCAAAAGTTAGACCTCTTATAACATTACAAGATGCTGAGAAATTAGTTCACTCTTTTGTTTTTAGTCGACTAGATTACTGTAATGCACTCCTCTCAGGACTACCCAAAAAATACATCAATCGATTGCAACGAGTGCAGAATGGAGCTGCCAGAATCTTAAGTAAGAAAATAAAATCCGAGCACATCTTTCCAGTTCTGATGTCATTACATTGGTTACCTGTGTCATTTAGAATTGACTTTAAAATACTGCTTATGGTTTAAAAAGCCTTAAATAATCTCGCTCCATCCTATATTTCAGAATGACTTTCACCTTACACTCCAAATGGTAACTTTAGATCTTCAAATAAGTGTCTGATTAGAATTCCAAGAACAAAACTTAAAAGAAGTGGTGAGGCAGGTGGCCTTCTGCTGTTATGCACCTAAAATCTGGAATAGCCTACCAATAGGAATTTGCCAGGCTAATACTGTATGGTGGAACATTTTAAAAAACTGCTAAAACACATTACTTTAACATGGCTTTCTCATAGCTTCATTTTAGTTTAACCCTGATATTCTGTATAAGCATTTAATTATCATTATCATTCATGGTGGCTCCGAAATCCGTACTAATCCCTGCTTTCTCTGCTGTTCTTTTTCCTGTTTTCTGTGGTGATCTGCACCACCACCACCTGAACAAAGCACCATGCAGTCCCCTACATTGATGGATTAAAGGCCAGATGTTCACATGACCCGTCATCATCAAGTTCTTCCATGTGAGTCTGAATACAATAAGGACTGAATGAGGGTCATAATGTTAGGTAGAATCCCTAGAGTGGGGCCTGGGTGAGTCTCGTGGCCTCGGAAACCCTGCAGATATTATTATATTTTTCTCCAGCTGTCTGGAGTTTTTTTTTCTGTCCTTCCTGGCCATCAGACCTGACTTTGTTCTTTTTTAATTAGTATTGCCTGATTGTATTTTTATATTTGTGTCTTTTTCTCTTTCTTCATCCTGTAAAGCACTTTGAGCTACATCATTTGTATGAAAATGTGCTATATAAATAAATATTGTTGTTGTTGTTGTTGTTGAAGGGGGGTGCAAACTCATGCAATCTATTATTTTTGTGTTTTATATTCGTAATTTATTTAGCTCTGGTTTTCCCTTTCATCTTTTTCCTCAGTATCCACTGTGATTCAATGTTATATAACAGGAATGTACAAAACTTCCAAGGGAAGAAGGTACTGTTATGTTAGTTATAGGTTTTATAAATTATAGTTTGTACGTCAACTTTCATGAAGATCAAATCCATAGACCTTGACATCAAATCTGTTTGTACAGTTATTTCATAAAAGAGACTTCTTGTCTGGGTGAATCCAGATAAAGTTTTGACTGGCCTTGGTGCTGATTCTGGAAAGACATACTTAATTCTCAACCCCCATGTAAAGGACTAAGTGGGTTAAAAAAAGCAAAAGTAAGATGATTCACACCTTCATCAGATATGTGATTTAAATTTTCACCTCATTGTTATTGTGTTGTACAGATTTAGACATAGAATAAAATGAGAAATGGCTGGCTTGGAGGAGACTTAGAGGGTTGACTCAGGACACTGGCAGCCACAGTAATTTTTTGCCTTGTGACTGATTCTAGAAGGTTGGCTCTCATTTCTCATCTCCCTCTGGCAGGATTAAGTAGGGTTAACAAAAACAGATGAACGGATGATTTGCAATAATGTTTGTAAAGCTGTTTTTATGTTGTACAGTGTTTAGAAGCAACACTCAGCTAGGAGGTAGAATGAGGACATTTGCACTTTACTGACTTTTTAGCGAACAAGCAGATTGCAGAATAAGCGGCTGATCCCAATCGCTTATTATTTCATGGACCCTAATGTTAAAATATAAATCAATAAACATTATCATCTCATTCCATTATATATTTGGCTTTAAGCGGGTCCAAAGATAGCAATGCATTAGTTCTTGGTACTTTGGTTTGGTATTTCTAGAAGCATTAAAGATAAAAAATAACTTACAAGGGACACAGAGTGCCCCAGCTTGTGCAGTACGCAGCAAAAAAAAAACTCAGTGAACTTTTCCAAGTTTTTAACACAGCTGATGGAGCAGGGCACACTATCAGCTGTAAGAGGGCTACAGTTCCTGAAGAATAATATATTTATCATGACTCCATTGACCATACAGCGGTCATGGACAGATTTCAAGGACATGAGCCTCTATGCAAGTCACAAGGAGAAATCTAAAAATTCCCACTGCACTGAACTCTCTACAGCCCATTTTTTTTGTTTGGGCCGGATGGAACTCCCACCTGACAAATGGGGTGCTTCTTCTGGACATATTAGAAAATCGTTACTAAGAACAGCTATAATTGCATTTGTCAAAGTTGGACACAAACAGAAAAGTATAGTAAAGTAGCCAGAAGCACGACTGAGCCTTTCAAGCTGCTTGACAGCACGCATGTGTGAGCGACATTTCAGGGCAGGGATGTCTGAAGAGAAAATTAGAAACTGGGCTTCAAAATGTGACTAACCTGCAGGAGATGATTAAGCTGTGATAGCAGGGAGCAAGCCTGTCCAGGCTTTGAACTTTTCTACTTCATTTATCATTTAATTTTGTACTCATAATCTGGGTAAGGGATGCAGTTGCAGCTGCTTTCTGAGATTCCTGGGGATTCGAATTTAAAATCTTCAGCTATTTTTTTTGTGGGCAAATCTGAAGAAAAATGAATGATGTAAAAGAAAATAGGCCCCTAAAAATGGTCAAAATATCATGTGGTTGTCTGTGGCGGCTCTTACATGTTGATTACAGTTTAGGGTTAGGGGTAGTGGTAGGTTAGGGTTATTGCATGAAGTTTGTCCACATGGAACAGAAGGCACTAGCACACTCCGAACCATAAAAATCATTTTATTTAAATGCCCGACCTTCTAGTATAAAATCCACCCCCTGATAATACTTTAATAATTCCCCTAAAATGCTCCTATATACAAACAGTAAAAATGGGCCTATAAATAATATTCTGTAAGTTGATGTAAAGGTCTAAAAGCAGGTTAAAATCCATATTTAAATAACCCCTCCCCTTAAAAAGACCTACTTATATACCTTATTATTAATTCTAAAAATGCCCTAAAATTTGTTTTAATCTTTAAAATATATAAAAGGGATAAATATTATATTATTTCTCTAATAAATACATAAATATAAAACCAGTTCATATATATTAATTCCCTCAGGAACTAGGGTTTTTAACCTGAGGGGCTGGGGTTATTAAACATTAGGGTTAAAATGTATGACTAAAAAGGTGAAAATTAACATTAGGGATTTTAGTGGGGTGTTTAAGTTTAGGCATTCACAATCCCACAATTGCCCTGCCAGCTAAGATTAAGATCAGGGATGGGGGCAGGGGTAGACCATCTAAAACACAATAAAAGCTGTAATTTAAGATTAGAGACCCCAATCTAAACCTTAAGATTAGGCATTTAAAAAAAAATTACTATTAAGATTAGGGTTAAAATCGCTAAAATTATGTTTAGAAACCTTCTGTAATAATCTACACAAGGGCCAGATAATCTAATAATTCAAATGCGTCACTGGTTGCATCTATAAGTCCCAGGGTCAAAATAACTTTTTTTACCCTAGGTTGAGGTTTAGTTATCTGCAAACCCAGTTGCTTAATTAGAAAACAATCCATGTCAATAATTCAATTTCATGGCTTGTTAGTGCTTTAACTCTGCCATATCAGTCCATTCTCATATCCTAGATTTGTTTTCCTTTCTAAGGATATCATCCAAATGATTTGAAGTCTAAAATGTATGAGTAATACTCAGTCTTTCACTTTTTTCTCTTCACTTTCCTCCCAAGTATTTAATTAAGTGCAATTTGTACATTTAACCAGTGCAATTTGTATATATATAAAACATGTGCAATTTGTAAGTTTTGTGAAGTACTTTTATTACTATTCGGTTTGTTATTTTCTCTCTTCTTGTCTTTTTAACTCTTATGCCTCACACTGAGTAGACTACACCTTCAATTTTGTTGTTCCTTTGTAAAAGTGACAATGACAATAAAGATCTATCTATCTATCTATCTATCTATCTAAACCAAATAGTGCACAATAAATACACACAGGTGTAAATGGAAACAAGTTAAATGGAGAAATACTGCTTTATTTTGTCATTTGAATATGATAATAAAAAAATGCCAATAAAAACCAAGAGGGCAGCTGTTTAAGACTAAAATAAGCATTAAGGGTTCAAAATCCCTAATGAGCGAGACAACTAAAATGAAGCAGAAGTTACTTGAGCAATAAGTGCTTCTTATTAAGTAACTGGGTTGGAACAAAACCTGCAGCAACTGCGGCCCTCCAGGAATGACTTTGCCCACCCCTGATTTAAAGTGTGTTTCTATTCAGAGTTTTAAATGTAAACAATAAAAAAGTATTAGATTTATAATACTGTACTGCAGCAAAATTTGCCAGTGTCAGATTAAGAATTTCTGTTAAAATGATCCACAAACGCTAAATAAGTGTTCTTCTCATTGAATTTCCTTGTCCTATAATTATTTGTAAGATATCAAGATGAGGCGTGTTCAGATTTAACAGTTTTGCAAATTGAAAGCATAGTCCTTCAGCATATCACATAATGCATAGATATCTGTCAGCCATAAATAAACACTGTAAAAAACAGGGTTGTGAAAGAATGATCATCAGTTTAATGTTCTTGATTTAAATGTATTAGATTATGGCTATATTGATTTAAAGTTATATTGCTCAGCCCCTATTTCACCATATTATTTGGGCAGCACAGAAGATAACTGACTGTGATGCAACCAAATTCCAAGATCTTTATTAATCCAGTTTCAGAAACCAGGCACACCAGGGTTGTTGCTGATCCTTCTTTTCCTGGACATCAAAGCTTTCAGGCCTTCCCTTCTTGGAGATGCCACAGGGTACTGAAGGTTAAAACAACATGGCGTAAAAAACATTTTTGTTTTCCTCAACCATTGAATCTTATTAACTGTGGTTGGTAGATGTGTTAAGGACTGCCTGTATTTGATACTTGAACAATAAAAATGGACCACAAATATTTTGCTCCCTAAACATTTCTGGGTATATCATATGGATTTTTGCCTACAGATCATAAAAAACATCTTTACATTGTCCTGTCACTTCCTGTTTTATTGCTATTGCCTATTTTTGTGATTTCCTCTCATATTATATATATATAAATGTCACTGTGGAACCAGGGGCGTGCAAAGACTCCCTTACTCGACACAGGCATTAATCTTCTCCTTGGGAACCAGTCCACTCTGTTCCTAATTTTACAGCACAATTCCCTAACACAATACCAAACACCACAAGGTCGTCTTCTTCTTCTTTTCTTTTCTTTCCACCTCCACTCCCTCTCTGGTAAGCAGCGACTTCTTCCTCCCGACTCTCATCCCCGATTGGCAATGGCTGTCTCCTTTTAAACAGGTCCTGGGAGTGTTCCAGGTGATTCATCAGCTTTACCTGGAATCACTCCCACTTGTAATGGAAATTCGTTGCCGGACTCTGCAACTCCCCCTGGTTGCCCTCATGGGAACCAATATGGCTGTATGAAAGACTCACTCCCAGTCTACAGTGGAGGAACCCGTGGTGATGCAGCTGTCCTCCATTATCCCAGGGGAGGTAACACCTCGCAGGTGCTCTCTTCCCCGGTCCTTCTATCCCGCTGGTGTCCCAGCCAAACAATGACCGTGGACACCCGTCACAATATATATAGTACAAAAGCTATGACAGAGACATCTATGGTGATCTTAAAGTAGTGGCACTGCTGCTAGGAATGCAGCTCAGATTTACCAAGTGTCATTGTTTCATTTGTAAATTCGAACAGCCATGCTAAAGAGTCTCATTACTTTAAAAAGATCTCGCCGATTCATAAGCATTTGTTTCCAGGCCAAAAAAGAGTGGCACATAAACCACTTATCCAGACAACACAGATAATTTTACTTTATTATTCTTCATTTAAAAATTCAGACTGATCAAAAATTCAATGGAAGCATGAACAAGGAAGGCAAAGGATTTCAATATCTGAGATATTTGTTTCCACAAATAACTGGTACCAAGTTTAAGGAAGGCATATTTGTTGGTCCACAAATCAGACATGTCATCAATGACAAGTAGTTTGAAGATCTGTTAGAGAGGCTGTGGGAAATCAGAAGCATTCAGTGATGTTGAGAATTTTCTTGGTAACTACAGAGCATCACACTACGTCCAGCTATTTGACAACATGCTGCAGGAATACAAAACCATGAAGTGCAACATTTTTCATGATGATTCAAGATGAACATGTTAAAAGATTTCACCAGGACAATAATGGAAATGTGGAATCCATCAGTGTTGTCTGACTATTGTTGAACACTGAAAGAAGAAACATCAGGTATTCAGTACAAATGAAAATTGGTAGCAAAACATTTTTAGCTCAATTGAAGTAATGGAATGTGTCAGCATTATTAAGCGAATAAAAACACTAAATTCAATAATTCAATAAAGGTTAGTTTTATGTTTCTCCAAATTTGTACGTGATAAGGTCAATCTGAACTTTCATTCAATCACTAAAAATTACTCAAGTATGAAATTGTTGACAAAATTTGTTGTGCGGTGTAATCTTACTTTTTTACAAATATATTTTTTTATTTTTTCTTGGAATGATTGTGTTATGTGTATGCAGTTCTGTTGTCAGCGTAAGCAGCATATTCTGTACTTTTCTATTATCGTGACGCACAGTTCAAAATCAGACAATCTACCCCTACCCTAATCCTAAACTTAACCTCACAAACCGGGCAGCAACAGTAACCTGGGTCTCTAATCTTAATAAAATAACCATCCGGAATCTAACCCTAATATTAAAATTAGTCTTCAAAATTCTAAGGCTGCAGGCACATGGCGCCTTAATTTCCATCACGATAATAGAAAAGTACTGCATATTCCTTGAATTTCTATATATATTTGGTTAATGAAAGAATTCCATTCAATTCCATGTGACATCTGATTAGCACAAGTCCACCATGTATTTGATACTCACTGCCAAAATCGTAGGATAGACACGAGGATAAGAGATAATTCTTTAATTGAAACATTTATAGAAAAGAATCAATAATAATTGACTTACCCTAGTGTAGACTTTAAGGTGGATAGTTTTACACAAAAACATGCATTATGGATTGCTTTTCTGAATAAGGTGCTGGACTCTAAAGCACAAATTTGCAAGAACTTCTCCATCATTGACTTACCCTCTTGCTATAGCTGCATGTCTGCTAGTTAACTGGGTAGCTTTGTTCTGTGCATAATGCAATAAATAAAGACTTCTTTGCACTGTAAACATATAATTCTCTCTTTTTTTAACTGTTATGGTGTACAGTGCATGATGTAACATGAAGGTCATGTCATTAGTCTACAGTTGGTATTTAAAATTAAGTTAGTCTAACCTCCTCCTGCCATTGTCAAAGTGATACATGCCATGCCTTTATTTACTCTAACTGGAGGCATTAGCTACATTTACTTTTATTTATAAATTTATTTACTTATGTGGATCCCTGAGTTAATGCTCAGCATCTCCACTGTTATTGTTGAGATCCCTTCTGCTGCAAAGTTTATGTGGTTGCTCTGCAAAATTATGTGCCCAGGTCTTCTGTGGTGCTTGTCGCTCATGTCACGGAATATCCCTTGGAGTCCAGTTAAATCAATCATTAAGAAATGGAAAGAGTCTGGCAATCCTGTAAATATACCTACAGGAGGCTGTTCACAAAAATAGAGTGATTGTGCAAGAAGAAGATGACTATCAAGTGATATCATCAAGATACCTATGACAACTAAAGTAGTGACAAGCTACACTGGTTAAGGTTGGAGAGATTGTGCATACAACAACTGTTGCCTGGGTGCTTCATAGTCACAGCTTTATAGAAGAGGGGCAATGAGAAATCACTTTTAAAAAAACACACATGATATCTCAGTTAGTGTTTGCCAGAAAGCACAATCGGAAACTCTGAAATCAGCTGGAAAAAGGTTCTGCATTCTGATGAGACAAAAACTGTGCTGTTAGCCATCAGAGTAACATAGGCATGTTTGATGTAAGCCAAGCACATCACACCATCCCCACCGTGAAGCAAAGTGGTGGCAGAATCAAGCTCTGGGAATGCTTGCCTACAGCAGGCTCTGAAAGACTTGTGAGGGTAAAGGGTAAAATGAATGTGGTGAAATACAGGGAAATCATCAAGGAAAACCTGATGCCATCTACAAGAAACCTACACCTCAGTGGAAGATTTGTTGTTCAGCAAGACAACCAAGCTACACATGAATGGCTTAAAAAAAATGTTACTGTCCTGGAGTGACCGAGTCAAAGTTCAGATCTCAATCCAACTGAGCATTTGTGGTTGGCCTCAGTAAAATTTGTTTCATGCAAAGCTAAAAGAGACCTTTCCATATCGACTCAAGGCTGTCATGGCTGCCAAAGTTGCATCTACTAAATATTAACTTGTGTGATCAGTTATTTCGTGTTGTATATATTTAATTAATTTAGGTCACTTTTGAGAGATCTATTCTCGCCTTCACATTAAATAGTATTTTTCTGTTGATTAATGTCAAAAAAACTAAATTAAATAATCTACGATTCAATGTTGAATCGGGTGGAGTGGTGGCTCTGAGGCTAAGGATCTGCGCTGGTATCCCGAAGGTTGCCGGTTCAAATCCCCGTCACTGCCAAAAGAGATCCTACTCTGCTGGGCCCTTGAGCAAGACCCTTAACCTGTAATTACTCCAGGGGCGCTGTACAATGGCTGACCCTGCGCTCTGACCCCAAGGGGTATGCGAAAACTAACAAATTCTTAATACAAGAAATTGTATAAGGCGAAATAAAGAACAAAGGATAAAATAAGAAACTTTCTGAGAAGGGAAATCTTTTTCCTAAGCACTGTATATAAATGTTTATGCACAGAACTGACTGATAATCTTAAAAGAGATTTATTGATTTTTATTAAAAGCGATCACCTTGATCTTAAGTAAAAAAAATAGAATCATCAGCTAAAGAAGAGGTAGAATGATTAAGAATTAGTGGCCATTTCTGTCTCAGCTTTGCAGTTTTCTTAACCCCTAAAGAATTTTTTCACTATCATGTATAACCCGAAGGCTGCACAACACATCCTTTGAAAAGAAATCTGTCACCAACTCTGAAAAAAAGAGATTTTGGCTTTTTGAAAAGAATTCTGTCACCTAAGCATAAAAAGGTTTTACAGAAACCACAGACTATAGAAATCTCTGAATCATCAATCAGAATGTAGATGTAGAATTCCCAGGGCCTAGGTCAGCAACTTCTTCTATTCTTGAACTGTTACTCTGGGCCCCTCAGAGGTATTTTTCTTCAGGATCCTTTATTTTTGTCTATTTTTAAATTTCTTCCTAATTTGAAATGTTTTATGATATTATTACTATTATCTTTTTTCTTAGTTTGTGATGGCTGCATATTACAAAGCACCCACTCCTGCCTTATTTCCCAATGGACAGGCCTTTATTAAGTATGTGGGCAGTTTCGAGGAGGGCAATCTTCTGCACTTGGGCAGCACCCGCATTACCTGGCGTGTTCATCAAGATATTTTTGGACACCTAGATGACCAATTCCAAGTGCTTCGATTACGACCTCAATCACATTAGCTTTTGTGTTCCTCACACATAAAAATCTCGATCTTGAGGTGTCTGTATTTACTGATTTTTTTCTACCTCTTTGACTGAGATATTTGTGCCATTTGGAATGACTGGACATCATTTCTTGCTTCTGTCATGGAGAATGATGTCAGGGTCGGTTGGCTACAATGGTATGAGCGCTGTTCACAACCACATCATACATAATGGTGGTGATGACCTTTTCCGGCTGGTGATCACACCAATCATCAGTCATTGGGAAGTCAAACTTACGGAGCATTGACCAGTGCAGGTACATTAACTAGCAAACCGATTGTTTTCCTCACTGTATTATTATTATTGCTATTGTTACTATTTCAGGAGCTATGTTTTCATCTATATTTTAGGTTAATTGTATAATAATTTTTGTAAAGGATCTGTGTGAATGTATGAATGCTATTTTCATAGGCTCTGAGTTATACAATGTTATGTTATATTTTACTTTAATATGCATTTTTGAAATGTACTACATAAATTATTGAATATAAGTATTATTATTTTAAGAAGCTTAAGTATTCTACTGTTTTATGCTCATTATTTGTCTCTAGGCTTTATTTATTTGCATTCGTTTTTCCAATCTTATCACGTTTCATAATATCTTAAGACTCTCACCTTTTACACCCAGTTCTGAAGATTATAATGCTCTTTTATTGGTTAAGATATTTTATTAAGATAAATTCCTTCCTTAAGTACCCATAAAAATCAATTTCCTTTATTGCTGCTTAGCATAGCTCTTGCTTTGCTGAATTAACCCTGATTTTGCTGATTAGATATAACTTTTTCTGCCATGACGACAAAAAGACAAGGGTAGCGCGACATGATAATGTCTAATGATTCACTGAACTGAGAAAATGTCACATGCATAATAGGCTTAATTATGAAAACACTTTGACAGACGCTTGTGAGCTGAGTCACTCTACTAGATGTGAGACAGAGGCTGAAAGTAGCTTCCATGCTTCAGTGCACATACTTACTAAAAATGGATTTGATGGTATTTCAAGACTTTAGTTCTTCTCCTGTTTTCCAAAACTTTCAAATCATGAAAGAAATTAAAAATGAGATGCATTAAAACTACTTAGAAGTACTCAATATTATTTGTTCTTCAAAAGATTAATGTTGTACATGACATTTTAATATTCTGTTTCTGCAATAAAGTATGGAAGAACTTAATTTTACTAAAATCAGTCACCACTTTTTAGGTCAAAAATATAGTAAAGTTCAAATTAGAATTAATCCTCTTTGCTTCCAATGTGTCGATTGTTCGCTGTACTAAATATTGTAGATCTCCCCATTTGAAAAATGAGGCAGAGCAAACAGAATAAAAATCTAGTGAACAGTACGTTAATTTAGCTCAGATGATCCATGAATGGCTTGTGCCAATGACATTTTTGAAATGAACAATTTTGTCAATAGCAGGTCACACATGTCCACATTGGTGCAGTGTCAGCAGGTGCTCCATCTCTTATTCACTACACGTTACCTTTACCTTCTTATCTTATTCTTTGAGCTACAACTGTGTGAATGTAGCACATCTTTCTTTTTTAACAATGGTACTCACCCTAGGAAACGTCTGTTTACCTGTTTTCCCATGCTTTAAAGCCGCTGTTTCCATCCAGGTCTAAGCAAATCTACCACTGAAGAACACATCACTCCTCATTGGCTTGTCTAATGGGTGCAGAGGCCAGGCTAGTGTCACATTGACAACAATCTATATGTACTTGTTAGAAATTTCCATATGTCTCATCTAGCATGTTTTTCCTGAGGACCATGTCAAGAGAAATCCTTGCAGGAAACAAGTATGGGGCATCTTCACTGCATGACAATGCATCTCAAACCAGCTGCTTTTTACTCAAAGAAGCTACACATATTGTTAAACCCTTATGGATGAAGCTGGAAATGGGACAAAGCTCTCAACTGCATGGGATTTTTTTAGATTGGATTTTCTTTAATAGGTCAATGAATTATTTTTAGAGTAAGCATAATGGAAAGTTAGTCTCTTTCACGTGTCCCCCTTTACACGTCTGACAATCGGCTCCTGAAAGTCACACGACATCCAGCTGTTACCCAGCAACAAAGAAAGCATGGTAGCCAGCTCAGCATAATCATCAGCTAATGAGGTAAATGCCACGCTGCTTCAAGAATGCACATTTGTTTTGTTCTGATTACTATGAGAATACAAATTCTAAGTATAAACAAACTAAGCATATACATTAGTCAAGGATATTTGTGGAAATTGATCAGAATAATGTGCATAAACGAACAAAATGTTACACATGCCTTAAATTAAAAACTGATTAAATGACATGATGGCATAACATGGCCATATTGAAATTAGTTGTTTCTAATTTATAACTGAGGGGTGAAAATGCAATAATGTAAAAGTTTTCACTATTTATACTGCTAAAAGACATTAAGTGTAAAAAATCTTGTATCATTACTTGCATATGTTTCTTAATGAAAGTAAATTTACACAGTTGTACACCCAAACAATTGTGAAAGATCAGCCCGGGAACAGACAGACACGGACTCCAAATGTCCCAAAACACGCACTGTTTAATAGAAATATATCACACACACAATACCATGCACAAGCCACAAGGCTCAGTCCTTTTAACTTCTCTTCAGCCGCCTCCACTCCTCTCTCGCAAGCTCTGTCTTCTCCCTCCCGACTCCGGCTCCTCGAATACAGTGAGGTGGCCCCTTTTATCCTGCTCCGAATGTGCTCCAGGTGCTCCGTGATGGTCTTCCGGCAGCATTTCCTAGTGTGGCGGAAGTGCTCCCCTTGCACCCGGAAGCACTCCGCACGTACATTGTTCCTGTTTTGGCAGCACTTCCTGGTGTGGTGGAAGTGTTGTTGTCTTTGGCTGCAGGAACCATCCAGGCCTCCCCTGGTGGCAACCACGAACCCCCACAGGGCTGAGCTTCCCAGCTCCGTGGTCCTGATGGAATCCACGGGGGGCAGCCCTCTTATGTCCAAGGGGAGGTATTGCCCCTCTCCCGGTCCTTCCGGGTTCCAGGTGTCCCAGTGGGGCAAGATCCTTGGCCGTCTGCCACACAATCTTTGAGTTTATAAGCCAGAACTTAAGTGGAACCAAAGCTGTCTGAATCTTATTATGCACTTTATGCTTTTGGCTTAAGTATTATTAGCACCTTTAATAAACATAAAAAGAAGGAAGAGATAATTAGCCATATTTTATATATGCAAACTTGAAAACAAACATACTTTTTATTCTGCAATAAAGAATTGCAAATTTTGGTTGTTCTTGCGCTGTTGTGGTTTTCAAGCACATTTGTGCTCCATACAGTTTCCAGATTTGTCTGCCATTTTTGTCTGCATTGTTGTGTTACCCATAGGCTGCAAAACCAGAGGGGTCAACTGGGCTCCAGCCTGGGCTACTTTTAGCCTGTTAGTGACAAGGCAGCGATTTGGCATAAGTGAATTTGCAAAACTATGCTGTTTTCATACATGCCATTGACCCAGAAAGAAAGGTACCACGTACAGTATATATAAAAAAAACCTTTTCTCTTCATATTTTTATTTAATCTGCAACCTTATGGTAGTGCCAGGGACTGTGCTGCAACAGTTGGGAAGAGGCTTTATCTGCATGTACAAGTTTAAATAACACCTATAAAAGCAGAATATCCTCAAACAAATGCCACTACAATGTTTGTTTTTTTTTCTCATCTAATTTGGATTATGTCTTTTGTCCAGGATGAGTAAGTCTATCTGTCTCCTCATAGATTTTGTTTGGCCATGTTCAGTTTCCATAAGACTTTCCCCCTGTTTATTTTCATTCAGAACCTTTTTCTGAGAAATTTACAGCTTCAAAAGCAGTGTACAGTGTTGCTAAACCTTTACAGAGCTGTGTATATTGGGATTAATAAAGTATCTATCTATCTATCTATCTATCTATCTATCTATCTATCTATCTATCTATCTATCTATCTATATCTTTCTTTCCACCCCTAAAAAAACCTATAAACATTATAAAAAAAGTGAGTTTCAGCAGTTTCATGGTTGAAAAAAATGACTGTGAAGCAGATTTTAGCATCAATTTAATGAAACTGTATGTGAACAGAAACTCTGCTCTTTTGCTCCTCATTGCCCATTACATTTTTAGGATGTTACATTTCACTTGACCCACATTGTGAGGTTCGGAGCACTGGCCTGGTGGGTGCTGGTCAAATTTCATTGCACTGTGTACATGTGACAATAAATCTGAAATGAAGTGATAACAATACATTTTATATCAGAGCACAGTGCTACATTTAAGAAAAAGTCAACAAAAAGAAGCTCAATTTTTTAGGGTATGCTGCTCTTCAGAATATGGTAAAAAGAGAAGGATGGAGGATGGCGCTACTAGCTTTTGCTGTTTCCTGTTGGTGGATATTTATTAACGTTTCAAGCATTGTGATTTGAAACCTTTTACAATCAACTCTGAAGCTTCTTTACAATATTATTTTAAACCACTGCTTTCTAATAATACTGAGTCCACTGTCAACTTTCCGTGATCCATGGGTCTACTCTGGTATGAAGAGTTGTCAAGCATAACAGCTGGCTCCTACACAAGCAGCAGTATGCTACATAGGAGTCCCTGATATACTGTAGGGTTCAAAGCAGCCATCAAGAAAATAAAGCACTTTCTCAGTATGAACATGGAGCGTGCCACATGTCTCTGCATTTCTGACTTTCTAAGGAGCAAATGACAGAGAGTGAAGTTGTACGAATATCAGTCAGGGCTCCCGACTCTGAACACTGGGTCCCCTCAGGGCTGTGTTCTGTCTCCTCTGTTTTTCTCTCTCTATACACAAATGACTGCACCTTCAGTGATCCATCTGTTAAAATGGTAAAGTTTGCAGATGGCACCACACTGATTGGCCTGATCATAGTTGGGGACGAGATGCCATGTCAGAGAAGGGTGGATAGTTGATGCACCTTCAACAATCTCAAGTTAAATACTCTGAAAGCAGTGGAAATAGTTATGGATTTTAGAAAAAACATCCTCATATCCTACTCCCTCACTTAAAAAAGGTGTCAATGTGAATTTGGCATTGTTTGAGAGTGTCAAAACAGAGTCAAATCATTTAATGTCCTTGGCACTACTATCACTTAGATTCTGAACTGGAATGAAAACATTAACTTCTGTTATCAAAAAATCTCAGCAGCAGATGTTTTTTCTTCTACAACTTTAAAAGTTTAACCTGTCCCGGTTGGTGCTGGTTGAGTTTTATTGAGCTGTTCTTGAAAACATCTTCACTTTCTCCATAATAGTCTGGTATGGCAATACATCTGTGCGCTCGAAACATAAACTGCAGCGTGTCATTCGGTCAGCAGAAAGGATTGTGGGTCTGAAACTAGACTCCTGTGGAAGAATAATTTTAGGGAAACTTAGCATTCATCTTAAAGAAATAGCATAAAGGCTTAATACATGTCAAAAACCTGTTCAGGCACACCAGGAAACCAGATAAAGGTCAAGTGAAGAACAAAATGTACACTGAAATATAAGAATTGATTAGGGAAAAATACTGAGATGGTCAAGCAAATAAAATACCAGAAGAAAGGTTGATGTAATACACAAAATGTACTGAAGGATGACTAAGAGATGACTAAGAAATCAGCAGATGTCCTATAAACGAGAATGGACAGTTGTTATATGCACAGAAATTTCAAGGGTGGTGGCGTAACTTAAAGGTATGAGAAGATCCAGAATATAATATAACAAGACTTTTATTTTATATAAATCATTTGGGTGTAAACCAATGAACCAACCAGAGTGAAATGTATGCATTGATTGACATTGTATGTAAATTCAACAGTTTATAAAATGAACCTTTATCCTTTGTTTCTCTGTCCATTCTCATCATTCTGACCGTGCTGTAACAGACTGCTTCTGAAGAATGCTCCCTTCAAGGCATTTTGCGGAGGCGTAATTAAAAGATACAATGAACAGTTTTTCTCCTGCCTGATAACTGTTTTGCCCTGTTACGGGACGTTTCTTTCTTTAATAAGATGTTAAATTTCTACCACACTCCTTTGAGGAGCAGTATACATAACTGGTCAGAAAAGATGCTGGAAATATAATTAAAGACTACACTCACTCAGGTGACCATCTCTTTCAGTTATCAGGCCCGGCCTTAGGCATAGGCGAAGTAGGCGACCGCCTAGGGCCCCAGTGTCCGGGGGGCCCCGGATTGACTCCTTGGTCTAATTTTCACGCATTTCACAGAGCTTCCAGGGGGCCCCTGGACCCCCCTTTCGCCTAGGACCCCATATTACCTAAGACCGGGCCTGCAGTTATTACCATCCTGGAAATGTTACTGGTCACGGAAAGCAAGAAGTACTAGACACAGGTTACTGCTGATACATGCAATATGGTTTTCTTTTGATTTAAAATGACAAGCACATTACACTGTATTCTTGTTCTATCCATTTTTTGCTTCTCATAATAAAGAAAAGCATAACACAGATCTGCAAAAATTAAACTAATGAAAAAAATGTTTTATTTGTGAATAGATAATTGTATCTTTCAGGAATTAAACAAAAGATGTCTTTCTTGAAAACTAGGAATAAAATCAAAGACCAAAAGTAAACTTTTCCTTGAAATGTATTTTTCTAAACTGGATGGCTTAACAATAATCATCATCACAAAAGAACTATGCACAAAGATTCTGCACTCTAACTGAAACACCAAGACAAAAAAAGTACAATTTGAAGTCACATATGAAAATAAAGTTTCAAAATTACACTTTCAAAATGGCTTTTCCAATTCTCCACAGAATCCCATACTGACTCACTCATTACTGATCTTGCTATGTATTTATTTGCATTTATTTGCATAAAAAATGTAATTAAAATGTTTTCATCTTGTCATATTTAAGGACAAAATTGAAAAGAAGATTAATTAAAAAACTAAAAAATGACACAATTTATTCATGTATACAATATTGTTCTAAATTAATTTAACATGAAAATATTTAGTTAATCTAGTATTTATAAATATGTAAGGAAAAAAACTGACTTACATATAACTTCTGTAGTTTGTGTCACTTCTTAGTTTTTTGCTCCAAATCTTTGTGTGTTGGCCTGTCGTTTCTCCATTTTTTCTGGTGTGTCCCTATGGGGTCCACCATTATACTGACATCCCACCACCCCTGGTACCTTCTTACCATGTCTTTGAGATCTTCATAGAATCTTTCACCCTCCTCTCCGCATACTATTCCAAGTTTTTCATTGAAAAGTACCAAATGTAAATCCAGAAAGCGAACTTCCTGACTCATGTTACCACATGAATTCTTTAAATTTAAATTCCATTTTCTCACATTTTCTTTATAATTTGGAATTTTATTGTTACCTAAAGACTCATAAATTGCTTCTTTGAATGTTATCCAAGCCTTTCATTTTAGGTCATTCATCGCACCATCAAATTCTGCATCAGAAATCAGTTTACTAATATTAGGTCCGGCAACATTTTAATTTTACTTATACTTTCAGGACAAATAAATAAAACTGTCTCCATCTTGTGATAGGGCTTAAACAAACTGTTTCATTAAACTTAACTTAATATGAAATGGTGATAAAAGTACTTTATGTGGATCCACCGAGTGACGTCTGATCATGTTTTTTAGCACTAAGTTGTACCTTGTACCTTTGTGAATTTTCCCTTGGGATTAATAAAGTATCTATCTATCTATCTATCTATCTATCTATCTATCTATCTATCTATCTATCTATCTATCTATCTATCTATCTGCCTGTTTTCTTCTTTTTATATTTTTATTGATTTTAATTAGAAACAGATAACATTCCATACAGTCAAGTCAAATTTAATAAATGAAAGCAAAATTCAACTCCTACCCAAGAAAAAGAGAGAAGAGTCAGCAACCGGAGATACTCTATAAAAGGAGCAAGAAAAGAGAAGAGCTGAACCCTTTTTCTAGCTGGTCATTCCATATGAACTCAATGTTAATTCCTGGCTCTGCTGTTCCACTCAAAAAGAAAACCTGGGAATTTTGTATGCCCTGACTGCTGCTATTACTTATCATCCTGTTCAATTCCAGCTATATTACCTTACTATCAAATAAAACAACTGTTTTGCTTTATGTATAGTTTGTAATATTAGGATAATATTAGAAAATATAAAATTCAAACAAATTATCATTACGGTAAAATATTAATACTAGGGGCTTCGCTCGCCAAAGGCCTGCGCTACGCACCAGACACATCGCGTCTCTGCCGCTTGCGTTGTGAAGAGGGGGGCTGAACGCACCCCAGTCAGTGTCTCAGTGCGGCAAGCCAGCAGCTGATTTACCAAAGACCCGTCCTCAAAAAACCCCCTCTTAAACAGTGATACAATGGGAAACAAATACAGTTTATTTTTACCTCCTCTTTGCTTGATCAGCTACCGGCTTGCTGCTGCTGTGCTGCGTGATTTGCATCTTGCGCTGCTCTTCCATCATTTAAAAGACTGTACAGCAGCTGTCCTACTCTTTGTCTTTTATTTCCGGCCCTGGCTGTGGTTAAATCTCTTGGCATAAAGTCTCGTCTCACGGGACGTGAGTTCTTGATATTTTTTAGTTTATTATTTAAAAACGGAATAGGAATCTGAAAACCTAACAGCAACATATTAAAGTTCGATAAATTCTGAAAAGAATGATACTAAACATATATATGTAGGTTTTAAAATAAGCCCGATTTAAAGTGTGACTAAAAACGTCACATATAAACCTCACATAAAATCATTACACAAAATCGTTGCACTTTTAGGCTTAGAATTGTATATATAGAGAGTAGATTTAATTAATCATGGTATGAAAATAAAAAATATATATAACTGACAGATGGAAAATGTGTTTTTTGAAAAATGTTATGTGATTTATAAAATTTTCATATTTTATCAACATCTAAAAATATATAAAAATCACATGAAATAATAAAACCTATTTTTTTAGTGTACACCGATAAAAAAGCTTTAGATACTTGTTCAATACTATATTTTATTTAATGTTTAATTATTTGACTGCTGCACATTAAGAGAATGAGAGCACACATTTGCCCCCTGGCTTGTATCTAGTCATTTTTAATAGCGATTACTAAATACATTTATATTACATTCTGTGAAGACTACACTCACTCAGGTGACCATCTCTTTCAGTTATCTTTCAGATTCTGTGTTACATTTTTTACGAAAATATGCATTATAATCTACATAATCCAGAGTAAAGTAAAACGTGTAGGCTTTTCAGTAATTTAATCAGGTTTCTTAGAATTCAGTGATAAATAATGAACTTTTTGGAAGTGGTGTTCCAACTTTGTGTTTAAAATATGATTAGAGTGTTTACCTGAGTTATTCATTTTTATGTGAATAATTTTTATTCCTCAAAGTCCTAATGTGTGATTATTCATTTATTCATGCTGCATGGTCCCAGTCAAAAATGCTTTCAACTTTCAAGTATTCCTTTTGCTTGAACTTCCAGGAGGTAGAGTTTAAAACGTAACGCACAATGGCTGCACTAACTCGGTCACCTTCACTAAAGACATTTTTTTCAAGTTCTCAAGAGAAGATGGCTGAACTTTCATATTTACCCAAAGGATCGGTTGTGCAAATCTTTCTTACAAACCATTTTCAGGTAACAAAAACTTCATTCAATATTCAGTATGTCACTATGCTCTGTGTATCTAATAAGCTTGGCACTCATATACTGCATGTAACAAGCTTATGAAATACTATTCTTTCATATTGTGACGATGCGAGTTTGCTGCATGCTCCCATCTGCTGTCTGGGAGCCCTGGAACCCGTTACTGTCAGTAATGCTACCGATGAGCTAAGCAGTGAGGCAACAACAATGGAGTAAGGGGATGGTGTATAAAAGTGCCAAGTGCTTTTATTTAAACAATAATCAAAAACAATGTTCACAAAGTTCAGTGCCTTCCAAAACGAGTCATTAAATAAATAATCCATAAAAACAGATATGAAAAGTGGAGGTTAAAACAATACAAAAAATCTTTAAAACAACGAGGTTAAAATACTGTAGGAAGCAGTCTTTTAAAAACCACAACAACAAGCCCAGTGACTTTTTACCTGGCAGCTCCCCTGCTTCCTCCATCTGGGCTTCTCAACAGGGGAGTCGCCCTACTTGCAGCTGACCTTCACTCTGCCTACTTCAGTTGTTCAGTTCACCTCTCCGATCCCAGGCTCCGGTAGGCTTCTCCTGACAGTGACTTGGGTTCCTCAACGACCAGGGCGCCCACGCTGGGGAATACACTCCCCAAGTCCTGACTCCCGCTGCCTTCCACGGCCTTACGCGGAGAGTCATCCGCCTTCCGGTCATTCCTGCTCCATGATCACTCAGCGGGAGTGACCACTACTACTATTCCCCGGGTGTTGGCCCAACACCCAGGCTCCCTGATCAGCTGAAACGCGAGCCTGCACTGGCTTTCTCTCTCTCAACACTGCTTCCTGCTTTCTTCCTGCAACCTTCGTTCCTTCTCTTTCCTTTCTTTTTCCTTCTCCCCCCTTTAGCCGACTCACGCTTCTATATTTCAAGATGGCATGGCAGCTGTGGCAAATCAGCAGCCCCAGGAACAATCATACATGTGGACAGTTTCTCACCTGTGCACTTATGTGAGAAACGCCCACAGCGCAAATCGCCCTGAGAACCGCTTCAGCCACACAACCACCATGCCCCCTCACCAAGCCGCGAGCGCGGTGATTATTTATTTTAAAACTGGCCTTAGAACGGGAGCTGTGGACCTGCAACATCACACATATACAAACATATATTTTATTTCCTCTTACAGTTACAATGTTTGATTTTTTATTATACATTTTTGCTTTTGGTTTTCATTATTATGCTGTGTCATTCTGTATGAAAATATTTTTTATTCTCTGCCAAGGGAAATGCTGAGAAAGTTCTTAATTTCCAGAGCTTTTTAGCAATACCAGGACAAAGGTCCTAGTAAAACAATGACTGATTTATTGTACCAAAACCATAGTATCTTAAATTTATAAAAAAAAAAAAAACACCACCACTCCCTGGCATTTGAGACCCCCAAAATTGATGAATGCTGGAGCACCACAACCCCTGACCTGCTTGACCCTGGGACTTTTGAATTGTAGACCTTCATAATCTTACACTTCCCACAACCTCTGCCCTCACCAACAGCATCTGGAGAAGATAATGGCTGGAGCACCGAGAACATCTCAGCCCTTCTGTTGAATGTATAGTGGTGTTTTCCCAGCAGAGGCTGGCATGCATTGTACTCTGAATGGTTCTTTAATGCAAACGAAGTATAAAATTATTATTTGTTTTGTGTTAGTTTTTTATTGTTGTTGTTGTAGGCACTTTATCACAATTGTGACTTTGAGGCAGCACTGTAAGCAGAATGATCTTTCCAAACTACATTTGCCAGCATTGACCCCAGTCCATCCCTACAGATAATCACTCCCTGCTGGACACCGTTTGTTTTGTCAGTGGCTGAGACATTGACTATTCTATTTTGAAAGACTTTTTGTCTACTCTTAATTCCTAAGAAATGTAAAACTGAAATAATCAAAATTTACTACAATGTACCAATTCATATTGTCACACACTGTCAAGGGTTGTTTGATGGTATTGATGCCTCTCTCTCTAAATTTCCAGAACCAAAGAAGACAAATAATCACTCACCAACAACAGTTCACATTCCAGAAAATGGCTGTCCATCTACTATCTCATCTTCCCCGGCACATCCGGCTTTTCTCGATGACATCACTTTCCGGTTGCCCATTGATGACGTCACTTCCGGCTCCCGATGATGATGTCACTTCCTGTCCTCCATTGATGATGTCACTTCCAGCTTCTGCTGATGACGTCACTTCCGGTCCTCCATTGATGACATCACTTCCGGCTTCTGATGATGATGCCACATCCGGTCTTCCATTGATGACATCACTTCCCTTTTGATCATTAACAGCAGCTATGTTCTTGTATAAAAGCAACCCTCAATCCTCTGTATTTTGTCAACTGTTTTGAATTTTTTCTACATTTTGACCAAAATTGCTAGCCACCACAGCAATATATGGGGCCAATCCCCAACTCTTTATAGTTGTTTTGTGACTTCTTATCACAATATGCATTAAAATAAGGAGGCCTTATGTTCATGACACTCCCATATAAGTTTGTCCATGAGGTTTGTACAATACCATCTTATCCATTTTCTATCCTGCTTTATCCTGAGCAGGGTTACAGGGAGGTTGGAGCCCATCCTAAAAGCACAAAATGCAAAATGGTGCATCAATCCATTGCACGATGAACACACTCACATGTCAACAACAAAAACCAGCGCCAATTAAGCATCGCCAATTTACGTAACCTGCACGTCTTTACAGGGGAAAACCGGAGCACCATGAAGACATCCACACAGACATAGGGAGAAAACACAAATCCTATGCAGGAAGAACCAGGGATACAAACCCTGGTCACTTTACTGTGAAGCAGCAGTGGTACCACTGCACCACCATACCATTTTGTTTAGAACACAAAGCAAAAGTGATGACTTTGAATAAACAGTAAACTGTGACACCACTTCTGAATGTGTGTAGTGCAACAAGAGCAGTGGCGTAGCTGGGGGGGGGGAAAGGGGGGACATCTGTTCCCGGGTGCAGCCTCCAGGGGGTGCCGAATTGATGTTCCCCATTGCATTTTGGCAAACAGGAGGGGGCGCGAAATCTTCAGTTGTCCCCGGGCGCTGAAAACCCTAGCTACGCCTCTGAACAAGAGCTTTGAGCAGCTTTCAAAGCTACTGTTTCACACCTCCAGAATTTTCATGTGCAAATGATAACTGACAGAATTTCAGTCTGTTCAAAAGTCATGGAATTTTAAATGTAATTGTGAGGGAGATGTGCATAGAATCTCATGGAGCACCACATGCTGAAACCAAATTCCAGGGTGCTCATGTTGAGTGATGACAGTTATGACGAATGGCAGGTGTTCTTTACACATATTGTATATAATAATTGAAAAGCCTGATGTTGAAATTTCCTGATCAACAAAAGCTTTATCTGTAACACCTTATGGAGCATTCTGGGATATAGATTGTGAGTAAAATACTTCTCAGGAGTTTTGTTGACAACTTAAATGCCACTTCGCACAATAGTAAGAAATCCATCCATCCTTCCATTATCCAACCCACTATATCCTAACTACAGGGTCACGGGTGTCTTCTGGTGCCAATCCCAGCCAACACAGGGCGCAAGGTAGGAAACAACCCCGGGCAGGGCACCAGCCCACCGCAGGGCATGCACACACACACACACTAGGGACAATTTAGAATCACCAATGCACCTAACCTGCATGTCTTTGGACTGTGGGAGAAAACCGGAGCACCCGGAGGAAATCCACGCAGACATGGGGAGAACATGCAAACTCCACACAGGGAGGACCCGGGTCTCCTAACTGCGAGGCAGCAACGCTGCCCACTGTGCCACCGTGCCGCCCAGTAAGAAATCCATTTTGAAAATAAAATCATTCTCTACACTTTCCATACCAGAGCAGACTGTTGTTGTTGTCAAATTACATGGTTTAGAAAGGTTGTTTGACAATGAAGCAGCACAAACTGGAGTTGGCTGTATCGGTACTAAATAACATGTAAACTTTATTGGAAGCTTGGCAAAAGTGCCCAGAGTATGCAAACTAGAGAAAAATTATACCTGATCATTATTTTTACATTTATTTTGATCTATTTTTCTTTTTCTTTTAGCTTTTTCTTAGTTTTAACTTAACAGCTGAACATAACTGATATTATGAAAATAACTAGATGCCAGGGGCCTCATGTATAAACGGTGTGTACGCACAAAAATGTTACGTACGAACGTTTCCACGCTCAGATCGCGGTGTATAAAACCTAAACTTGATGTAAAGCCACGCACATTTCCACGGTAGCTCCAACTCTGGTGTACGCAAGTTCTCCGCATGGTTTTGCAGACTGTCAGCACCCAGCGTCAAAGCAGTGCTACTGTTCCTTTATGGTTACCCTTTCTTTTTTAGATCCACATCCCTGATGCGGCTTTATCATATACAGTGAAACTAACTGCATATTATTTATTAGTTTAATGCATCTGATTGCAATTAACCTGTAACAATATAATGGTCAAGGGACTAGCCAAAGTATTCCAAATACCATAACTGCTTTAGCGTTGTTACTCTCACTGCATCTTCTTTTTCTTCTTTCACCTGCTCCTGTTAGGGGTTGCCACAGCGGATCATCTTTTTCCATATTACTCTCACTGCACCACTCAGAGTATTTATATCACTATATCTGAGTAGGGAATCACAGATCTACAGCAGAGAATTATCGGTATACAGCATCAAACACACGCTGCCTTAGCCATGCTGCCTGTTTGAACTGCTCTCACACAGCAAATGCTTCAGAGCCTTTCCTCGCGGTTCAGAAACAGTTTCATCCTAAGAACTATAAATGCACTCAATCAGTCCATCAAGTGCTCCTTGTAGAACTAGTTGTACTTATAAGTACAATTACGTCACTGTAAACTTGCGATACAGTTGTAATATTGCACAACCTGCGCCACTTTATAAAGCGCATATTTACATATGATGGCGATATCATTTTTAAGATGAAATGCAGCAAAATATGTTTATTATACAGATAAAACTTTAACTTCATTTAAATAATCTTTATTGTTAATAATTAAACATGTGAGGACACGGTGTCACTGCGCTAGCAAGGATTTGGCACTCTGTTCACAGATTTTTCCTGCCTCATGCTGTATTCTTGCTGGGTCTAACGCGATGCTGGATGGATAGATGGATAGAATAATTAAACATGTACTACGAAGATATTTCAATGTTCCTTAAACGTTTTGAAGAATCGGCGTTCTAAGCTTACAGATGGCTTAACGTCTATTACAGAGCTGATTGTGTGGCGATTGGGTATTTGAAGAAAGAAAAGTAAGGACAGGAATTGGGGATTAGTACGTGTGAAAGATTCAGTACTGCTACAATAAAGTACTTCATCGGAAGTCGCGTATGCCACAGCAAGCATCTTGCGTGAGACATGAACAATCACTGCGCCACCATGTTCCAATGTTTAATAACGTGCTTTAACTCGTATCATCATGAAAATGATATCACGTATACATCTCAGTATTTTGATTATTCAGAGAGCTGTAATATTACGAATATAATGGATTCTGTGTCCTGTCGGAGGAAGAGAGAGCCTGGAAGCACGTAGTGATTCACACACATAGAGCACATAGAAGATCAAATACAAAACAAAGCATTTAACGTGCTACTTTAGTTGCAATGGGATTTCAGAAACTAGTAAAATAAACGATTTATGATGTTCTACTTTAATGACAAAATAAACTACGTGATTAATGTGGAAATTTTGAGATTAAAGTTGACATTTCGTTCTTTTTTCCCACTGTGTGCCTTTTTTTCTTTTCTCTGTACCCTAATAAGCTTTCATATGACACTCAGACAGTGGGCTATGACTCGCCTTTTCACGGCGACTTTGATATCTGACAACTTTTTTTATTTCGGGCACTGTGCGACCTTGTGAACTTGAACTTTCAATTTTCTCCAACACGCTATATCACTTGATCAACTTCCTTTTGTTGATTATACCACTGTTTAAACCAACAAATAGTACATTTTTCTTTGCCTCCACTTGGTATTCGCTGAAATTCTTCAGTTTTCCCCTGTGCTTTTGCCATTGTCTTTTCATAGAAGGCTGAGCTTAAGTGCTATTTGTATTGATTTGCATATTCAAAGAGGTGTAATTCTGGGAGGAGTTGGGGCGGGACAGCAGGCGCGTGCACGTGCGTTACTTTTCACAGTGAATATCACACAGACATGTCCACTCTCCTCCAACAATGTTGTTTTCAAAGTATAATTCATAAAAAGATGCAATCACAGTACCTGAAAAAAATTAATTGACACCCAGGCCAAGACCATCTAAAGTTGGGTATTGCAGAATTCATCCCTAAGTGATACCAAGTTCTAGCTACTGATCCTGGATGAGACACTAATAAATCTGTTACACCAGTAACCAAAATACAAAACGTTCCAAAAGATTTGTAGCTCAGATGCCCACAGCCCAATCTTTTCCCAGACTAACAGGCAGTATGTGTTAGAGAGCACTGCTTAAATATTAAAAGCAGTTGATCAGTTGATTCATGTATTTTTCAGGAATTTAACAAAATATTTCTTTCTTGAAAACTAGGAATAAAATCAAATTGTATTTTTATAAACTGGATAGTTTAAGTGTAATTGTCATCATGAATGAATTACAAGAAGTTGTTCACCAAGATTCTACTATATAACCAGAGCCAAAACACAAAGATAAAAACCAAGTCAAAAGAAAAAATAAAGCTCCAGAATTCCATTTTCACAGTATTATATTCTTGTAAACTTAAAAAAAACTTTTTAAGGAGACAAAATGGCTTTCCTAATTCTCCAAAAAAACCTCATTCTGACTCATTACTGATCTTGCTATGCATCTTTGGATTTTAGGGGGAAACACACACCAACATGATAAAAACATACAAATTTCAATCAGGAAAAACAGCCACCAGTATTCAAACCAAGGCTTAAACACTGTGAGGCGTATTGTAGTTGATCATAAAATTCATGTGTTATTTGGTATATACGGTATGATACAAAGATGTGTCTATGTGTCTATGCAAGTAAGCTTTAATATTATAATAAAGTGTGAAACCTACAGTAACGCTCACCACCTTGTCATCTGTTATTAATGGAGCGAATAAGAGTTCAGTGAAAGGTTAACAAACTGGCAAAGATACCAAACTCAGCATTTTCTAGTGGCACTCTACATGTGCGTTATTTAGCTGTAAGTGAAACAAACCCTTTTGTTATGGCAGGGGCATCCTCGTAAATAAGACAAATGGTTCTCAGCAGCCCCATGTAGAATAGTTGGTCTAATGAACACACAGACAGCAGCTACAGTACTTTGAACAATTCAAATGGACGGCAAATAATTACATTTATTCACATGCTCACTGTCGCCTTCATACCACAAATTAATTTACTTTTCAGGAGAATCATCACACCTCGCATTCCAGCATTTGAAGTTCGCTTTTTTAAATGAAATCCAAAAGGGCTCCACATTCATCAACTGGGTGACATAAAAAATGGATGCTAGGAATATTTAATTATGCAGAGTCTGTTCTGGACCACACATAGTCAGGGCAAAATATTCTCTAAGGGCATCTCTGTTATCTGGTTACAACATTTTCCTATATACACAAAGGCCGATAACATAAAATGTCCAGATTTTTTCATCCTTTTTCTTACTTCACGTTTCTAGGATGGAAGCAATCTGTGGATCTGTATTGCCTTTTTATAGACTTGTTATGTCAACTAGGAGTCAAACCCCTCTAAACTACTGAGAAGAAGAACTGATCTGGTCTAAACTGTACATTGCATTTTATAGGTGGCCAAAACCCATTGGAACAATCTCAAGGTGGTGTACCAACAAAGCAGTCAGTGACAATTCTGCCCAAGAAAATAAATATCTAATGTAAGGTAAACCGCCTTGGTAATAATTACATATTGTTCTGTCATGGAAGGGTTTTGGGATGATCCTATCTGAACTTCGTTAAGTAGACTCTTCTGTCCCAATTCTTTTCCACTTATCCTTGAGCTCCCCTTGCCTGGAAGGAAGAAGCTTCCACCTGGGACTCCATCTGGACTTCATCCAAAGATGACTGCTTTTGAATCAACACATCTCCCTTTCCTCCAATCTCCCCAAATCCCCAGGCAGCAAGTAAAGAGACCAGGGTTCACGTTCTGGGTCATCCCTGCATGAAGTTCTCCCCATTTCTTTGTCTGTTTCATCCTGGTGCTCCGGTTATATGCATAATCATTTCAATTATGATATATAAGCCTCATATGAATTGTGGCTTTAACACTTAGAAGAAATTAAAAAAAAGAAAAAAATGGTGTTAAAATAAAACATAATGCAAGGAGAAACAATACACACAGAGAAAATACAAAATAATGTAAATAAAACAGTAACTGTAGCTTGCAAGTTATGCCACCACATAATGGGCCATCTTTCACAAATGTCTAAAAGTGGTACCAAAATTCACATTAATGTTTGTTTAATTTCAATAGAATATCAGTTTCTCATAGTTACTTACATTATAGTATAATTCTTTACCCCCTGTAAGTTAACATGAAATAGAACTTTCTTAGCTACTGAATATCTGTAAAATTAAGTGTTAATTAAGCTAGTTAGGAACAGGGATGTGCGGTCAGGGGAGGCAGCATCATGAAATGTAGTAAAACTGATAGTGATAACATAAAATAAATGTGTCCACTGGTCTGTGCTATAAATTTGTTTTCTGTATGATTCCAACATATTTTATCATTTTTACAGTCAAAATCGCTGAATTGGCGGATTTCCTGTTCAAATATAGGGGAGAAACGTGAGGTGCGCCAGCGACGAGTCTCACTTCACTTCAGACTGCGCTGTCCCTCACACACTGGGCTGATGCATGTAATTGTCACGTGCCTTTTGCTGTCTCTCTGTATGTCGCCAATATAAGGTTTTCAGACACGTTTATTATACACCCTGACTTTCCACAGTCTGATTAATATCTTTAATGAATGTGTGTGACATATTTATTCTTGCTGATTGGACATAAAACCGCAGTGAAAAGGCACAAGGTGAGACAGACAGTATCGCACTGAAGGGGGCGCATGTGAGCCCAACAGGTATTGCCGTTCTTTTACACGGAGGTGCCAATAAGTTAGCGGTATTAGAAAGTCAAGTGCACTGCTGCGGTCCGTTTATTTTTATATTTTGTTCTGACTAACTGCCAAAATGAAAGATTAAGATTTTTAAAACTAAAGGATAATAAGGAGGACTTTTACAAGAAAGTGACGGAGATTTTTGTGGAGAAGTATAGGTGCATGGACTTCATTTACAAATAAAGGTAAGACCATAAACATTTTTTCATTTTACAAAAAAATGGGATCAGACTAAGAAAAAAAACAATCCAATATTTAAAAACTAAATTTTGACCTTAAATAGAATATTTTTTTGCTTTTTTGTTATCCTTTTGTTGAACAGTCTGTATTAAAATTGATTAAGGCATCAGAATTAAAAGCTTTTAAAAACAACTAAATATTTCAGTTAAGGTCAAAATTGAAGTCCGTTTTTTTTTGTACACCACTCAATACTTTTATTTATATTGAATGAGTATGAATTGTGGAATTGCAATGGCAAATTTAGAACACATGGAGGGTGAAGAGCAAATGCGCTCTCTCTGCTTTCTCTCGTTTTTTCTTAGCCAAATATGTGCCTTACCTACAGTATGTGTGTGTAAAGAATGCTGATGAGATATGAAACATAACCAGTAGTCAATGTGCATGCTGCCAATTGAATAGTGAATAAGGTACTCTTTTGGGTTCATATATTTGTAAATCTGACTCTGAAGAAGTTACTGCCTCACCAGCCATGAACCTCACCACACATCACTGGTTAGGAATCAGTCAGATTAGCATGGCCTGTTAGATAAGTTTGCAAATAGGATATCAGTATACCATTTTCTGACCATTCTACACATAATATGACGGTATGACCAAAATTAGAGAGAAATGAAAGAAGATAAATAAACCTTAAACAGAACTTTCTTTAAACAAGAACTTTTCTTTTCTTTGTAATATCAATTGTTGTCTATTTTTGTGTGAACTGTTTTGCTTTGAGGTTTTACTAAAACTTTTAAAACTAAGATATTTGGATTGTCGAATAAGTCAAACCCGTTTCCAGTGACAGTTGGACTTTGCCAGGGCTGCCCTTTGTCACTGATTCTGTTCATAACTTTTATGGACAGAATTTCTAGGCGCAGCCAAGGCGTTGAGGGGGTCCGGTTTGGTGGACTCAGGATTGGGTCACTGTTTTTTGCAGATGACCTGTTGCTGTCCTGTTTGCTTCATCGGGCCGTGAGCTTCAGCTCTATCTGAATCGGTTCGCAGCTAAGTGTGAAGTGGCTGGGATGGGAATCAGCACCTCCAAATCCGAGACCATGGTCCTCAGCCGGAAAAGGGTGGAGTGCCCTCTCAGGGTTGGGAGCGAAATCCTGCCTCAAGTGGAGGAGTTCAAGTATCTCGGGGTCTTGTTCACGAGTGAGGGAAGAATGGAGCACGAGATCAACAGGCGGATCGGTGCGGTGTCCGCAGTGATGTGGGCTCTACATTGGTCTGTCGTGGTAAAAAAGGAGCTGAGCTGTAAGGCAAAGCTCTCAATTTACCAGTCGATCTATGTTCCTACCCTCACCTATGGTCATGAGCTATGGGTAGTGACTGAAAGAATGAGATCGCGAATACAAGTGGCTGAAATGAGTTTCCTCCGTAGGGTGTCTGGGCTTTCCCTTAAAGATAGGGTGAGAAGCTCAGTCATCCGGGAGGGGCTCAGAGTAGAGCCGCTGCTCCTCCGCATCGAGAGGAGTCAGATGAGGTGGCTTGGGCATCTGATCAGGATGCCTCCTGGACGCCTCCCTGGTAAGGTGTTCTGGGTACGTCCAACCGGGAGGAGGCCCCGGGGAAGACCCAGAACACGCTGGAGGGACTATGTCTCCCGGCTGGCCTGGGAGCGCCTCAGGATTCTCCCGGAAGAGCTAGAAGAAGTAGCCGGGGAGAGGGAAGTCTGGGCATCTCTGCTCAAGTTGCTGCCCCCGCGACCCGACCTCAGATAAGCAGAACAGGATGGATGGATGGATGGATATTTGGATTGTGGAATTATTTGAAAATGCATCATACTATTGTCCGAACCTTCCTATGAAGCAAGCTAAAAGCTGTAGACGTAGCTTGATCTGGACACCTCTAACTCTGGAGTGGGATTATCCTCAAGTTCTTCAAAAGCTGTGGGCATGTTATCACAAGCCTCAAAACCTAAGGTTAATAACATTTTAATGAACAGAAAAAACGTTTTGTCATTTCTGTAAGTGTCCACCAAACACAAGTCCTGTTTTGTTTGCTCCACAGAGACTGTCTAGCATGGAAGAACGAAACTCACTTGCTGCACAATTACGGCCAGATAGATAGATAGATAGGTAGACAGATCCCAAGGGGAAATTCACATACTCCAACAGCAGCATACTGATAAAGAAACAATGTTAAATTAAAGAGTGATAAAAATGCAGGTAAAAACAGACAATAACTTTGTATAATGTTAACGTTTACCCACCCCCCCCCGCCTGATGGGATTGAAGAGTCGCATAATGTGGGGGGGAGGAACGATCTCAGTCTGTCAGTGGAGCAGGACAGTGACAGCAGTCTGTCTCTGAAGCTGCTCCTCTGTCTGGAGATGACACTGTTCAGTGGATGCAGTGGATTCTCCATTATTGACAGGAGCCTGCTCAGCGCCTGTCGCTCTGCCACAGGTGTCAAACTGTCCAGCACCATGCCTACAATAGAGCCTGCCTTCCTCACCAGTTTGTCCAGGCATGAGGCGTCCCTCTTCTTTATGCTGTCTCCACAGCACACCACTGCGTAGAAGAGGGCACTCGCCACAACCGTCTGATAGAACATCTGCAGCATCTTATTGCAGATGTTGAAGGATGCCAACCTTCTAAGGAAGTATAGTCGGCTCTGTCCTGTCTTGCACAGAGCATCAGTATTGGCAGTCCAGTCCAATTTATCATCTAGCTGCACTCCCAGGTATTTATAGGTCTGCACCCTCTACACACAGTCACCTCTGATGATCACGGGGTCCAGGAGGGGCCTGGGTCTCCTAAAATCCACCACCAGCTCCTTGGTTTTGCTGGTGTTCAGGTGTAGGTGGTTTGAGTCGCACCATTTAACAAAGTCCTTGATTAGGTTCCTGTACTCCTCTTCCTCCTGCCCACTCCTGATGCAGCCCGCGATAGCAGTGTCGTCAGCAAACTTTTGCACGTGGCAGGACTCCGAGTTGTATTGGAAGTCCAATGTACTGTATATAGGCTGAACAGGACCGGAGAAAGTACAATCCCCTGCGGCGCTCCTGTGTTGCTGACCACAATGTCAGACCTGCAGTTCCCGAGACATACATACTGAGGTCTGTCTGTAAGATAGTCCACAATCCATGCCACCAGGTATGAATCTACTCCCATCTTTGTCAGCTTGTCCCTAAGGAACAGAGGTTGGATGGTGTTGAAGGCGCTAGAGAAGTCCAGAAACATAATTCTTACAGCACCACTGCCTAAATCCAAGTAGGAGAGGGATTGGTGTAGCATGTAGATGATGGCATCCTCCACTCCCACCTTCTCCTGGTATGTGAACTGCAGAGGGTCGAGGGCGTGGCGGACCTGTAGCCTCAGATGGTGAAGCAGCAGCCGCTCCATGGTCTTCATTACATGTGACGTCAGAGCGACAGGTCGTTCAGCTCACTAGGACGTGATACCTTTGGGACTGGGGTGATGCAAGATGTTTTCCAAAGCCTCGGGACTCTCCCCTGTTCCAGGCTCAGGTTGAAGATGCGCTGTAGAGGACTCCCCAGCTCCAACGCAACAGGCCTTCAGCAGTTGTGGCGATACTCCATCTGGACCCACTGCTTTGCTGGCACAAAGTCTCTTCAGCTCTCTGCTTACCTGGGCTGCTGTAATTGTGGGTGGGGGGAAACTCTCTCCTATGCTGGTGTCAGCAGAAGTGGGTGGAGGGTGCAGTACTCCAAGGTGAGAGTGGGTTAGGGTGGTCAAACCTGTTAAAGAAGTTGTTCATCTGGTTTGCTCTCTCCACATCTCTCTCGATGGTGGTACCCCTCTTCGAGCTGCAGCCAGTGATGATCTTCATCCCATCCCACACTTCCTTCATGCTGTTATTCTGCAACTTCTGCTCCAGCTTTCTCCTGTACTGCTCCTTCACCGCCCTGAGCTGGACTCGGAGTTCCTTCTGCGCATGCTTGAGCTCATGCTGATCACCGCCTTTAAAAGCCCTTTTCTTCTGTTTCAAAAGGCCCTTGATGTCACTTGTAATCCATGGCTTGTTGTTAGCATAGCAGCATACTGTTCTTACTGGAACTACAATGTCCATACAGAGGTTGATGTAGTCAGTATTGCAGTCAACAACCTCCTCAATTTTCTCACTATATGATCCCTACAGGATATCCCAGTCCGTAGTTCCAAAGCAGTCTCTCAGAGCCTGCTCTGCCTCAGGGGACCACTTCCTGAATGAGCGTGTGGTTGTAGGTAGCTCCCTCACTCTTGGTTTGTAGTGAGGCTGAAGCAGAACCAGGTTATGATCTCCTTTCCCAAGCACAGGCAGCGGGGTGGCGCTGTACACTTCTTTAACATTTGCATACAGTAGGTCAATAGTCCTATTTCCCCGGGTGTTACAATCCACATACTGGGAGAAGGCAGGTAATGTTTTGTCCAGCGCCACATGGTTAAAGTCTCCAGCGATTAGCACAAGAGACTCAGGGTGCTGCTTTTGCAGTTTAGCAACATCAGAATGGATGATGTCACCCGCTATCTCCATGTCCGCCCGAGAAGGGATGTATACAATAACAACAATGACTTGTCCAAACTCTCTGGGCAAGTAATAGGGACGCAGACTTACGGCCAACAGTTCAATGTCCCTGCAGCAAGTGGAGATTTTTACGTTTACATGTCCAGAGCTGCACCACCTGGTATTCACATATAGAGTGAGTCCTCCTCCTTTCCGCTTCCCGCAGGTATTTGCGTCTCTGTCCGCTCTAAATGTGGTAAACCTGGGTAGCTCCACGTTAGCATCTGGGATGGTAGTTGTTAGCCATGTTTCACAAAAGCACAACAAACTGCATTCTCTGCAGGTCCTGACATTTTTCACCAGCGTGGCCAGTTCATCGATCTTATTTGGTAGTGAGTTCACATTTCCCAGGATCACAGAAGGCACCAAAGGCTTATATCGCCATTTTCTCACAAGACACCTCGCCTTTAGCTTTAGCTAACACAGTCTTTATACTGTTGACCCACATATTTAACGTGCTGGGAACTTCTGGTTGACCTTGTCTAGTATCTGTACAGCAACTGTCCAAAATTACACCTCAAAATGGCAGCACCCTTAAGAAAAGCAACATAGCATTTTGGGAGAAGCAATGTGTGATGTGCTCATGAGATTCCTCAACCTAAATTCCCTAAAACATGTCTAAATATTTTTTGAGGTCAATTTATAAATTTATAAAAAATCAAAATCAAGGGCCTGATGATGACATCAGTGCAGCCCCTTCTGGCAGTATTGTCAGCCACATTCCATCTAAAGGCAGAAGAGCATTTCTCAATGTAAGTATTTTTTCTGCACACTTTTGTCGTGCCACCTCTCATGTCATTGACCATTAAAATGTTAGCAACCAAAATAATAGAAAAATAGTCAAGTCAAAAGTCATCTTTGTTTTATCTTTGTACTTGTGTAAACTGTTAAGCCATGGGACTTGAATATTCAAGGGGACTAACATACTGACCTTCTGGATGACTCTAACAAATCACTACCCACTTATGCTCTAGCTACATAAATACATGCCATAAAGCATTTGGGAAAATATATCTTTATTTTGCCCAAATAAAGAATATTTCCAAAAATAGTCCTGCAGACTATGTGATTTACACTTTGCTTTAGTCACTCTGCAGATCACTATCTGCTGACGTCAAGCCCATCCAGTCTCCAGTAATGACACCTATTTCTCAAATTATGGCAGCTTGGGGGGCAGGCAGGCTTTAGCATTATTGATTCCTGTTCATCTTTTAATCACTTCAACTTTAGAAAGATGTTCTGTATGCCAATAAAATAAAAATATTAAATCATTCCGGTTTATTTTCCTAAGTAAGTAATGAGTGAAAGGAAATGATAGGGATGGAGATACTTCTTATAATTTAGTGAAACAAGAATGAACTCACCCATGTAGAATGGTAGCAAAAAAGATTATTTCCTTTGAAGTACTTCATAATGAACACTGAAGCCTCACATTTTGTGTTTTATAACATCCACCCTTTTTTAAAATCTGCTTAATCCACTATACTTGGTGGGGCCCAAGGCAGGACACCCACCTATAAGTGTGATTCAAGTCCATCTACACACTGAGCAGCTTAGAGATGCCAATCAACCTAACTTAACATGTGGGTGAACACTGTGAGTGGACCGTGTAGTACATGGGGAGAAGGACCCAACACTACTGGCTAGACCAGAACTCAAACTGCAGATACATGGAGCTGAAAGGCAGCAGCACTATCTAGTGTCTCACCTCCTGTAAATCGAAGTTCAAAACCATATGCAGCTTGTTTCAGTCACAGTGTCATGATACAGTCAAGGTTTGTTCCCTGGCTTATGTTTTATTTTCTGTTTTTTTGTTGTTAGTGAAGTATTATTTTTCATGTGTTCTTTTAATGTATTTTTTGCTAAGATGGTAATATTTATTATATAATATTATTATTTAGTGGTGGGCCACTCCCTCCCTCAGACTTTAAAATGAGCTTAAGCAGATGGCCCCAGTAGAGTGTCATCTGAGTTTGTAGACTAGGTACAGTATTTTTATGGTGAGTACTGTATTGATCGCTGTTCTTTTTTGGAATTAGTTTTTGTGTTCTTGCAATTACTCATTAGTGGGTTAAGCATTATTTGCTTTGGACTGGCTTTTTAGGTAAATCTTTTTTGTGCTTATTTAAGTGTAAGTGATGTGAATTATAAAAGAAGTGAAGTTAAGCCACTTGCCTAGTTCCTTAAGAAGAGAGGTTTAAAAGTAAATGAAAAGACAACAAGAAAAAATGGAAGTTTTGTAAACTTAAACTTTATCACATGCACTATGACCCTGGGAGGGCATTTCTCAGAGCTAGAGCCATTACAAAAGTATTTAGCCATTTTTGAAATGTGAATATTTTATTGAGGGGAAACATGGTTTCTGAATGTATTGCACTAGGATTATGTTTGCAGTTGATTAAGTCAAAAGTAAAAATGTGTAATTATGTGAATTGCAGCACATTGTTGTTCCTGACAGTTTCAGAAGATTGGTGGCAAATCCTGGCCCTGGCACTTTTATCTGAGGGTCTGCATGGTTTTACTCCCACATCCCAAATATACGAGTTCAGTCGCTGACTCTAAATTAACTTGAATCAGTGAGTGTGATTGAGCCCTACAAAGGAGCAGTTTCTTAGTGTGGCAGATGGCCGGGGGTCCTGCCCAGCCGGGACGCCTGGAGGGTCCGTGAGAGGAGCAATACCTTCCCCGGGCCAGCAGAGGGCAGCCGCCCTGGTTTGCGTGGTGGCCACGGGAGCAAAGCCTGGAAGCTCAACCCGGTTGGGGCCCGTGGTCACCGCCAGGGGGCGCCCGGATACTTGTGGAGCCCTGGAAGGCAGCGCTTCCGCCACACCAAGAAGTGCTGCCGGACCAGGGATGGTGTATGCCAGGAGTGCTTCCGGGTGCAAGGAAAGCACTTCCGCCACACTGGGGAGTCCTGCCAGAAGTTCATCATCGAGCACCTGGAGCACATCCAGAAGCCGGAGTCGGGTGGAAGAGGATGGAGCTTGCCTGGGAGGAGTTGGAGGCGGTAGTGAGAAACGAAAGGAGTCGTAAGGACTATTTAATGGTGATTGGTGCACTGTGTTCTGGTGTAGTGTAAATAAATGTGTGTGTTTTAAAATGTTCCAAGGGTCCCAAAGTATTCACAGTGCTGTCAGGCTTGGCACTGGATCCCTATGATCATGAACTGGATAAACAGGTTAAACAATGGATGAATGAATGTAATGAGTGATACTAAAACTCTACAAATCCTTCTAAAGGAACCACTACATGAGTAATGAGAAAATAATGAATTTCATAAGGATTCACTCTCATTGCAACAATATGTACAGTGGATTCAACAAGTTTTCAGACTCTTTTACTTTCTGCATACTTTATTTGTTGTAGATTGAATTTTAATGGAATAAATTGGCCATTTTTTCCATCTAGCTACATTAAATAACCCATAATGACGAAACGAAAACATGTCTTCAGAAAGTTTTGCAAATATATTAAAAATCAAAAACTGAAATCTCTCATTCACATACAGCAAGTATTCAGACCCTTTACTGTGGCATTCCAAATTGATGCCAAGTTTGCCTTAATTCTCCTTAACATGTGTCTAGAACTTGATTGGAGACCACCTGTGGTAAACTGAGTTGACTGATAAGGTCCCATAATTCACACTGTATGTGAGGACAAAAGCGGTACTTTTCTATTATCGTGACACAAATCATGACGTAAATCGGTGAGGCCTCCCTCCTTAACCAGCTTCTCGGACTTTGCAGGCACATAGCGCCTTTTTCACTTATGAGCTCAGTATTTGAAGTGGGAAAAAGACTTTTACCTACTGCTGTGGCAAAACCCTCCCAGAGTTATTTTTCCTCCGCGTTAACAAACTTTCGTTGATATTGACACATAGTCCCTTGCCTCCAATTTGTGTCCTCTCAGAACAACTGACATCCCACGTGCAAACTTCCCACATATAGTTGTTCCAGTCAACTATTGTTCCCTTCGCCATGTCTAATTGGTTTTCGCACCATTTCACTGATGTTAGCTCCTCACACCATGAATAAATGAACCGAACGACAGTTGTGAATGGTAATCGGGAATTCTCCAGCCAGTTCCCTTGTCAGATGGTGACACTTGTGCGGCAAGTTTTCCTGGAGCACCTCCACTTTACCTGGACAGAGAAATATAATTTCATAGGGCGGTTTCGGAGACACTGCCTTTCTAGAGGAAAACTACCTGTGTCCTGAAGAAAGGACACAGATATCTCCTCGCTGGTTGGTAGTTCCAAAATTTTTATTTTTCTGGAGTACACTGCACTATCAAAGAGATGACACGAAAAGATTAATGGCAAGGAATTAACTTTCAACATGGCGTGCTGCACATGCATGACTCACAGTGGAAGAAAGTAGGGGCCCCACCGATTTGCGTCACAAAAATAGAAAAGTACCCAAAAACCAAGGCATTAAATCAAATGAGCTCTCTGTAGACCTCCATGATAAAACATCCAGCAGCAGTGTTCCCACCAGCACAGTGACTTCAATAATTGTGAATTGGAAAATGTCTAATAAACCATCTTCCTAGAGATGGATGTTTTGCGAAACTGAGTAACAGGGCAAGAAGGGCTTTGGTTGGGGAGGTGAGATGGGAGACCCTGTCACAAGGACAACCATCTCAGCAGCACTCCATCAATAAGGCATTTATGGTAGAGTGGCTGACTCCTACTTGGAGTTTGCCAAATGACATTTAAAGAACATCAGGTAAAAGATTCTGTGGTCTGATAAGGCAAAAACTAAACTTATTTGGTGGAACTCCATGCACTGTACCTGGCGAAAACCAGTCACATCTCCTTACCTGCCTAATACCATCCCTACCATGAATCATGGTGATGGCAGCATTATGCTTTGGGGGTGCTTCTCAGCAGCGGGGACAGGGAAGCTGGTTAGAACTGATGGAAGGAAAAATGGAGCCAAAAACAGAGAGGTCTTTGAAAAAAACCTACTTGGAGTGCACGTGGCCTCAGACAGGGATGACGGTTCAGCTTTCAGCACAACAGTGACCGAAACCCAAGACAACCCAGCCAAAGCCCAGACTTAAACCCCAAAGAACACTTGAAGATGGCAGTTTACAGACACTTCAAAACCAACCTGAAGTTGCTTGAGAGGATCTGCCAGGAAGAATGGGAAAAACTGTCCAAGTATAGGATTGGATATCTTGAAGTTGTAATTGCTTCCAAAGGGGAGTATTCACAAGGCTGGATTAAGGGTCTTAACTCATATGAATGAGAGGTTTCAGCTTTTGATTTTTAATAAATTTGTAAACCTATCTGAAATCATGTTTTTGCATTGTTTTTATTAGTTGTTGAGTGCTGAGCATGAGGGAATCTGCCAGGAAGAATGGAAAAAACTGTTCAAATCCAGGTGTGCAAAGCTTATGAAGGCTTACCCAAGAAGACTCAAAGCTGTAATTGCTGCCATAGCGGCCACTACAAAGTGCTGAATTAAGAATCTTAATGGCACATTTATCCATTTAAAATTAAATCTACAACACAATAAAGTGTACAGAAAGTGAAGGCATCTGAATACTTTCTGAATGCCCCGTACAGTAGATGAGTGTGGGACCAGGGCTCCTCACATGGCTGAAGATTTTTGTTCCAAACAAATTTCTTAATTAAAAGCAAAGAATTGCTGCTGAAACAGTTTTGTGCTTTAGTTTCTCCAACTCCACTTGTTAAGACTCCCAAACTTGAATAGTTTCTTGTTTTTATTTTTTTTTAACCCGCTGCCAGTTACCAATAAGTTGCAAATGAGAAGGAAACCAGTAGCTCATCATCTGAGTTGGTCCCATTTACGTGTGTTCTGTATCTGTTTTAGTAAAATATTTGGAAAGAAGGGAAAAGAAAAAAACTAAAGGGCTGAGAATTAGGAACCTGACACAAATCACTTGGAAATTGGAGATTGAAAACAATAGCATGCACCAAAACTCAATAAATTCTGAGACTGAGAAGTGCTGACTTCTAATTAAGCAAGTGGCCTGGAACAAAAACCTGCAGGCACTACAGCCATCCAGGACCACACTTGAACTCTCTTGATCTGGGCGATGAAATTTACTGGCAATGGCAGCCCTTGTCAATGCACAAGACTCACTAATAAAAGTAAGAGATGCTTTGTTATGAAATCTTAATTTTACACAAGGCCCCCTCTACAAGTTCAGAGACACAGTAAAAGTATTTTCATGGCTCATTGTTTCCACTCAGGTTAGTTGTCTCCTCCCAGTCTCAGGCCAGTTGGCCAGCACTTTGCCTAATGTAGACGTAAAGCTGGATAGGATGAAAGGGATTTACAAAGGAAACACAGCATGAGTTTTCAAGCAGAATGGTTAAGACTTTAACGCCTTTGAAAGGGTTCAAGAATGTGACTGATACCCGAGTAAAAGTAGCTTAATTACAAAGAAAAGCCGGGAATAATGTACATCCTGGAGAGAAGGAGTTAAAAGGAGGGGCGTGGGGGGAAACTAATGGAGGTCTTTACATTCCTGAAGGCTTTAAACAAGATAAACTGCTAAAACTTTTGCTTAGCGTAAACAAGGAGTTACAAAAGAAGTAACAAGATGAAGCTTAGGAAGGACAGATTGAGAATTGAGGAATGGCAGACACTAAACCTATATGCATTAGGCCCTGCAGAAGCATCTTTTCCATAACTTTTATAAGAAATTATTTTTTGTGACCTCCATCTCCAGGTGCTTTACAGGTACAGTGCTGTAGTCCAGTTGCCTACGTGCATTTCACACATTTCTCATATTAAGTGACTTGTCAGGGTCGCACATGGAGTCAGAGCTAAATATAACATGGATATCAATGATACCAAACAAGGTCCAGGCTTTCTGCGGTAATAAAAGATCTCTGGGCATCGTCTGTAAAGAGGAGGGTGTATCCTGATGTCCAGGCTAAATTGCTCAATGCAGACTGGATATTGTGGCCCCCTAAGCACCCCCTGTCTATAATTGGCTATCTCTCTCTTAACGGGCGGAGTGGTGGCTCTGAGGCTAGAGATCTGCACTGGCAATCGGAAGGTTGCCGGTTCGAATCCCGTAAATGCCAATAGGGACTCTGCTCTGTTGGGCCCTTAAGCAAGGCCCTTAACCTGCAATTGCTGAGTGCTTTGAGTAGTGAGAAAAGCACTATATAAATGCAAAAAATTATTATTATTATTACTAACCCTTCACCACCTAATAGCTCATGTGTGGGGAGTGAACTGGTGCAAAAATGGCTGCTGCTCGCATCATCCATTATTGGGAACTGAAATGGCTCCTCATTCACTATGTAAAATGCTTTGAGTAATAAGAAAAGCACTATATAAATATAAAGTATTATTAATATTATTATTATTTAAGTGGCCACCTTTTTGTTGCCTGAATCTTCTTCCTACCTCATTTGATTTTCTTTTCCTGTCCCTCATTCTTGTGTTGGTTCCATCACAACTTATAGTTCCGTGCATAAACTGGCTGAGTCCAAATGAGCTGAACAGCTTTCTTGTACTTTCATAAGAAATGTTAATACAGTACAGCTAAAAAGCAGAAGAGTCAGAGTGGAAGATTTTCAGGACCCAAGGGCAGATGTTAATGGCATTAAGAAGAGAAATGAGCAAGAAGGAATATTTGAAAGAACACAAAATCAACAACCTATTGAAAAACTAAAAGGAAAACCCAAAGAATTATCCAAACACTCAAAATTAAGAAAAGTGTGATTAGCTAAAAAAGTCCTCAGGATAAACATTTACTGGTGGTGTCAATACCAAGATGTCTCTTCAACATGTTCTTGGAACATCTGAATGCATATTTAGAATTTGTTTGTGGTGTGTTAATTAAATTTGCAACGTTACACCTTCATAGACCAGCCACTTCCTTCGTGTTCAAACAGTCTCATTATTTACTGTATGCTGACATATCCAATTCCAGTGGGGTTATCAACAATTTTACTGCTGTATTGAGCTATACAAACTGAAATGAAAGTCTTAGTATGGTCTGTTGCTGTGTTTCAAGAACAAGGTTTGGTTTTCTATATTTGTGGCATGTGGTCATCTAATCCACTCTCAAGTTATATTAGTGACTTTCTGATCATTTGGCTGCCAATCTAAATATACATTTTAATTCAGTGTTATCATGGATCAGCAGAACCATGCGTAGCAAAGCCCAAGACGCACAACAGCACTAAGTCTGGACTCGCCAAGTTTTGGATTGCTTATTTATTTATTTTTTTTATAAACATTCTCATTTAAAAACCTAACTGCTTGACGTTGTTCTTGTCTGGAAGGCTTTATTTACTTTTTATTTCTGAGGTTAACCTCTAGATATAAGGCTTTTAATTGGATTAAACAGCATCCTGCGGATGCCTCCCAGGTGCACAGCTTGCTCCCCATCCACCAGCCTTATAATAGAAGAGTTACTATAGCAAAGAGTGAAAAAAAACAAAGTCTCATTCTGCTGGCTTTCAGTTTTGTACACGTGTGCCAGGCATTTCTTTCAAGAATTTCCAGAGAGTTGACAGTAGAATTGCTTGAACATGAGAGTGAATCTGTAAGTATGTGGAAAGGTCTTTCATAATGTTGATTTAACAAGCTAAAAATTTTCCCCAGACATTACTACACACTTCCCCTGGGTGCCACCATGTTTTCTCCTTCTGATATGCAAGAATACATCAGTGCAGAACCTGAAATTCTGTTTTCTTGACAACACAGCAAATGACCGCTCACAGTCTGTACAGCTGGACTCAGAGTTTATTTTACTCTGATCAAATGTGCTTTATATTAAAAAATATTTATTTTCTAAACTAGTACAGGTTCATAGGAGGCTGGTGTCTATGCTAGGCCTATCAGTCACAAAGCAGGAGCCATCCCTGAACTCATAGCCTCACTAGTGGTCAGCCATAGCTGGGTTTAGAAGAGACAGCTACTCTAACCTGTCCATCTTGGGAATGTGTGAGAAGAGAGGTCTGTGGTAACTCATGTTTTTAAAAACAAAAAGAATAATGTGCGCTCAGGTTTGGAGGGGGTGCAGGTATATGTGGTAGTGTGGTGAGGCTGCACCAGGGGTTGATGGGGGCAGTCGTTTGATTGTGCATTCCTGTGTAAACATGTTTGGTTCATTCGATTGCCTCATTTCTAACATATATAAATTCCTGCTTCATTTAGCAAAAATACAGCATAACCAGTCTATAATTTCCCTGTGGTTGCAAAAAGTATAGGAAATGGGAAATAACAGCTTGCTTAATTGAAGTAAGAGTGCAACTAAGGAAATAAGCGAGTTTTTGAAAAAAAACTGTAGTCACATGGGGCCCTAAGGACTGAACGCTGAGAGTCACTGGCCTATGCCATGTCTCCCCTGACCGGAACTCAGCTCCTCTACCTGCACTTAAGTGCCCTCACAGATGTACTTGCGCCCTCGACCTGTAGTGAGATGGTTTCTCTCACTCTCCCTCTTGTAAGTAAATCCAGTTTTCTCCTGCCCTTTCTATTTCTCTGACGGCTTTTATAATCACACAGCTTCAAATATACACTGCGAGAGTGGCTTGATGACCTGCACGAAGATATGTACAGTGCTGCAAACCTCCCAGGATTTGTGTATAACTCGTGTGCCACTGGAACTTGCACCACTGGTTGTTACTCTAGTGATGCGCCCTGTCACATAAAGCTTAAGAAAGTGTGGGCAGAGGTGTTGCCAGATGGTTTGAAGATTATACGTCTCAGCCCAAAGGATACCCAGGAGTAGAGAAAACAGATTTGAAGAGCCACCAGTTGACTTGGGTAAACCCAGAAAATGTCTATTACATTGGTAATGATGAGGATGACGACGCTATATATGACAGCCAAAAAATTAGAAAGAATAGACAAAGGATCAAAAGTGACTGGATAAAAGCAAACTAACACAAGGAGCAGAGGAGGATGTAGTTACAAATACAAACAATAAAGTAAAAAAAATGTAAGAAATATAAACACAAACCTAAACATAGTTAAAAATATAGCAGGAGTTGAACACCATTAGAATACTGAGACCTGGAAAAGAACACAAGACAAGAGCAAAGATCAAGAGCTTCATCAGCCTGGTCAAATGGCTTCCAGTGACAATCAGATAATTGTATTTGCCAGTACAATTGTTTGTATGTGTATGTGTATGTTTGTGTTCTGTTATATTTATTCAATATGTAGACTAAAGAGGGGGAATAAAAAAAAAAAAAAAAAAAAGGGGATTGTACTTTCTCCGGTCCTGTTCAGCCTATATACATCGGACTTCCAATACAACTCGGAGTCCTGCCACGTGCAAAAGTTCTCTGACGACACTGCTATCGTGGGCTGCATCAGGAGTGGGCAGGAGGAGGAGTATAGGAACCTCATCAAGGACTTTGTTAAATGGTGCGACTCAAACCACCTACACCTGAACACCAGCAAAACCAAGGAGCTGGTGGTGGATTTTAGGAGGCCCAGGCCACTTCTGGACCCCGTGATCATCAGAGGTGACTGTGTGCAGATGGTGCAGATCTATAAATACCTGGGAGTGCTGCTGGATGATAAATTGGACTGGACTGCCAATACTGATGCTCTGTGCAAGAGAGGACAGAGCCAGTTATACTTCCTTAGAAGGCTGGCGTCTTGCAACATCTGCAATAAGATGCTGCAGATGTTCTATCAGATGGTTGTGGCGAGCGCCCTCTTCTACACGGTGGTGTGCTGGAGAGGCAGCATTAAGAAGAAAGATGCCTCACGCCTGGACAAACTGGTGAGGAAGGCAAGCTCTATTGTTGGCATGGAGCTGGACAGTTTGACATCTGTGGCAGAGCGACGGACACTCCTATCAATTATGGAGAATCCACTGCATCCACTAAACAGTGTCATCTCCAGACAGAAGAGCAGTTTCAGCGACAGACTGCTGTCACTGTCCTGCTCCACTGACAGACTGAGGAGATCGTTCTTCCCCCAAACTATGTGACTCTTCAATTCCACCCGGGGGGTAAACATTAACATTATACAAAGTTATTGTCTGTTTTTACCTGCATTGTTATCAATCTTTAATTTAATATTGTTTTTTGTATCAGTATGCTGCTGCTGGAGTATGTGAATTTTCCCTTGGGATTAATAAAGTATCTATCTATCTATCTATCTATCTATCTATCTATCTATCTATCTATCTATCTATCTATCTATCTATCTATCTATCTATCTATCTAAAGAGTCATCCTAAACAAAATTCCTCCCAAATTCACTCAGTAAATGCCAGTTTATAAAAATGTATAAAGTCATTCAAATAACATTACTTCCTGAAATTCTAATGTTATAGAAATTTTAAAAAGTCTAGTTACTAAAAAATTAATGAAGAGAAAGATAATTTAAGGCTAATTAATCACTGAATTACTAAATTCATTAATCATAATTTGATAATAATAGAATAGAGAGAGAATAAAATATTTATGCACACTTTGACAAAATATACTTGCATGCAGAAAACCATTTTGGAAAATCAGGATGGTCAGGTATGGAATACTGCTCCCTAAAGCCATTTCCATGTTTACCTGTGTTTATCCATGCCACTTTGGTAAAATCAATTCTATTTATGCTTCTTGTTCTCATCCCAATTTAGGAAAGCAGTATATTTTTTAAAAAAGTAACATGCTGCATAATTTCCACATGAAGCCTCTCCAAAACACACCAATCTTCCACATTCTTGTGTTTTCTCCTCAGAAAGCTGCTGCTGCCAAACACCTCGACCCGTTAAGTAGCAGCCACCTTATCCCACCTGAGGATGTGCACACTTCCAGTTATTTCTTTTCACTAAAGATTTTTATTTAAACACTAGCTGTCCCCCACTACTGCACCCACATAGTAGTGAAACGGGACAAATTTTTATATTAAATTAAAAATTTAATATAAATGGACACCTGCCTCATCATTTTTTCACTTTGATTTTGGGGTGTCTTTGAATTCAGCCATCTGTTGGTTGATAATTTTCATTTCCATCAAACGATGTGGCATCCTTTCGTTCCTAACAGTTCATATCAGTAGAGATATCCAACAGTTGCAGAGTGAATATTGTTGTGTTGCCATTGTGGTTTGGTCCAAATTTACCTCATATTGTTTGAGTGTTGATCAGAATCAAATAACCATTTTGTAAATATCACAAATGTTTTATATCATTAGGTAGTCAACAATTTTCAAAAATGAAAAATTAAGTCCAAGATATGATTGATGACTGCTGTGATTTATTTTATTAAATTTGAAATGTTTTGAGAAAGTCACTTATTTAATAGACCTGTGTGGAGTTCTGTGAGGAAATGTCTTGTTTATATTATCACATTACTTGTTCCTTCTGGACATTTACAACCACATGACACCAAATCACTGGTGGTCTTAAATTTCAGTTTTGAAAGTGCCTATCTAATAGTTTATCCATTGTTTCCATAAGATTCAAACTCATCATTTACCAATATTTAGGTTGTGAATAGATTTGATTCAAGCAATTCTTTCATTATGAACCTCTTGATTCTAAAGATCATGATAAGCTTAAGGAAACATCTCAATATCCTGTGCTGCTACATATTCAATGCAGAATGGTACATCTTCTCCAGAATTTTCCCTTTTGCCTAATCATCAGCCCATTTGTTCATTTCCTAATCAGAGCAAAATCAGCCACGCAGCATGAAGCCGCTTTGGACAATACACTCACACACAACAGACGTGTGCTCATACTGGGCCAGTTGAGAGACGTCTATTAATTTAACCTGGGAATGGACACAAAGGGAAAATATATAAACTCCATAAAGACATTGACAGGGCTAAGAATCAAACCCAGGTCACTGGAATTGTGAGTCAGCCGCACTAAGGACTGTGTCGCTGTCTTTGATTTAGTTTTGCTATATAGCATCTTCCATAACATGATCCATCACAAAGTGCATTACAAAGCTATTTAGGAGATTACAATACAAGATAAATCAAGCAAAGAATTGAATGTACATAGCCATAAATAGAGGCAGTACAATAAAGTCAGCAGGATAGTAAATCAAGGGCGCAAGGCTAAAGGTCAGAATTAAGTGCCACATATTAAAACTGCTGGAAGAGCAGTTTTTAAATGCATTAGAGAAAGAGTCACTCTTCATCCTCAGTCTGAATGTTGGAACTGAGAGAGCTTCACATGGTGAAGGGCAGAGTGAGAGGCAGAAAAGTGAGTGTGCTGTGACATGGAGTTATGGAGCAAGGTTTGAAGATGGTAGGTCAACCAGCTGAAGATTTCAGGTGCACAAAGTGTGGTGGATAGTGAAATTCAAAGATTTGTAACTGGACAGCAGATTCTTGAAGAAAGCACCATTATGGACAAAAAGTCAGTCTTATCTAAGCACCTTTGAGGCTGCTACATGAAAATAAAACTAGACGAAAGAATAAGTCTCTGGTCACTAATCTCTATGCTATCACTGGTCACCATGGACCGAGATGAGTAGCCATGCCCTAGGCTCACATAGAGTGAATGCCCAATTGTTGCTCTACAACAATTCAACAAGTCAAGTTAAGTTTATTGTCATGTGTATGTAGTACAATGAAATTCATACTTGCATGTCTCCTTAGAACAATTGACAAAAATACAACACAGAAAAACAGTGAACAAACACCCATTTCAATGCAATGCTTGCTTAATCAGCTTCAATTTTGCAATTATTAGTGTCTAAATGAACACCAAAGAACTCTGCAATATAAATAATTCTAAAGTGGTTACTAAAGTTTCCTCACAGCAGTCTGTCTAGCACACACATTGAGGGAGTGTGTTGGGGGCTCAGAACAAGAAGACACAATGAGGATGGGTTATGTGAAAACACATATGCTAACCTCTCAACGCCTCTTCCAGCTCAAGAGTGGAGAAGGAGCCTTACGTTGACACTAACATCACCTCCAGAAGTCCCACCCTTTGTTGTGCCGCCCCTATATTACCACCATGATGGCCAGACGTCAGCATTGGATATACGACTGCAGGAGCCATGTTAGCTCAAAGAAGCTCTATCTAAAAGCCTGGAACAAAGCCAGAGTTAAACCATCCATTTGTTTTCCTTCTTTTTGTTTACTTTACACTATTAGCCTTGCCACTACTAAATGGTGAGCTCCAGGAGACCCCTTAAACTTCATTGTGTCTTGTCCTGTTTCTCCCCACAAGTGTAACAGATTGACTCCACTGCCACTCATAGTCACTTCTTGAATCAAGCAAAGCTGATCTGACCAAACTTTGGGAGACACTAACCAACATGTGATCATCCCACCAGTTTTACTGGATCCAAATTAAAGGGTACACAGGTAGGACAATGTTTTTGAGTGTACAGGAAGTTGTGTGACTGTTTACTCTGCCAACAGGTCCAGAACAAGCAACACAGAACAAAAATTTTGAACCCAGGTTTAGCTCCATCCATCACTCACCTGGGGCCTCATGTATAAACGGTGCGTACGCACAGAAATGTTGCGTAAGAACATTTCCACGTTCAAATCACAATGTATAAAACCTACACTTGGCGTAAAGCCATGCACTTTTCCACGGTACCTCATACCCTGTCGTACGCAAGTTCTCCGCTCGGTTTTGCAGACTGGCGGCACCCAGCGTCAAAGCAGTGCTACTGTTCCTGTGTGGTTACCCTTTCTTAGATCCACATCCACGACGGTGGCTTTATCAAATACACTGAAATTAACCGCATATCGTTCATAAATTTAATGCTTCACAGCTTTTCCTGTTCGGACCTCGCGGTTCACAAACAGTTTCATCCCAGGAACTCTACATGCACTCAATCAGTCCATCAAGTGCTCCTTGTAGAACTGTTTGTACTTGCAAGTTACCATGAGGTAATTGTACTTATGATACAGTTATAATATTGCACAACCTGAGCTACTTTATAAAGCACGTATTTACATATGATGGCGATATCATTTTTAAGATGAAATGCAGCAAAATATGTTGATTATATTATACAGATAAAACTTTAACTTTAACAACACTGTGCCGCAGCGCTAGCGCGCTTGAGCTTCGTTCACGGTTTGTTCCTGCCTCGCGCTGTATTCATGCTGTGGCTGGCATGACACTGGAAGGATAGATGGATAGAATAATTAAACATTACGAAGATATTTCGATGTTCCTTAAAAGTTTTGAAGAATCAGCGTTCTAAGCTTACAGATGGCTTAATGTCTATTACAGAGCTGATTGTGTGGCGATTGGGTATTTGGAGAAAGAAAAGTAAGGACAGGAATTGGGGGTTAGTACGTTTGAAAAAGACAGTACTTCTGTAATAAAGCATTTCATTGAAGGTCGCGCATGGCGCAGCAAGCATCTTGCTGTAAGACATGAACAATCACTGCGCCACCGTGTTCCCATGTTTAATAACATGCTTTAACTCATATCATCATAAAAATGATATCACGTATACTTCTCAGTATTTTAATTACTCAGAGAGCTGTAATATTACGAACGTAATGGATTCTGTGTCCTGTTGGAGGAAGAGCACGTAGTGATTCGGGCACATAGAGCACATATAAGATCAAATACAAAACAAAGCATTTAACGTACTACTTTAGTTACGATGGGATTTGAGAAACTAGTAAATTAAACAATTTTAAGATGAAGTTTATGATGTTCTACTTTAATGACAAAATAAACTACGTGATTAAAGTGGAAATTTTGAAATTAAAGTTGACATTTCGTTCTTTTTTCACACTGTGTGCCTTTTTTTTCACTGTACCCTAATAAGCTTTCATATGACACTCAGACGGTGGGCTACAAGTTGCCTTTTCACACCGACTTTGATATCTGACAACTTTTTTATTTCGGGCACTGTGCGACTTTGTGAACTTGAGCTATTGAGTTTCTCCGACACGCTATGTCACTCGATCAACTTCCTTTTGTTGCTTATATAACTGTTTAAACCAACAAATAGTATGTTTTTCTTTGCCTCTATTTGTTTTTCTCTGAAATTCTTCTATTTTTCCTCATACTTTTGCCATTGCCTTTTCACAGAATGCTGGGCTTAAGGGCTGTTTATATTGATTTGCATATTCAAAGAGGCGTAATTCTGGGAGGAGCTGGGGCGGGACAGCAAGCGCGTGCACCAATGTTCCCTCTAAGCTGAGCGCGTGAGCGATCGCTCACACGAATTCAGAGCGTCGCTCATACTTCCCGCACGATCGTTCATTCCGACGGCGTCGCTCGTACTTATTGCACGATCGCTCACTCCGACCGTCGGAGTTGGTGCTCATAAATTTTTGGCTTAAACAAAATGTCGCTCATAAAAAATGTTTTTTGCTCACTATATGCTACTCCTTAGAGGGAACATTGGCGTGCACGTGCGTTTATTTCCACGCTGAGCGGGATTTATGTAGCGGAAGAACGCGGAAGTTGGCAAACACACAGATTCCTGCATCTGGATTTTTCTGTGCGTAAGCACATTTTGGCTTTTGTGCTTATGTCATGTTATAGTGCGAATTCTACACACGGCGTTATGCATGAGGCCCTTGGTCTGCCAACAGGAGGATATGACGTGCCAAGAAGCTGTTTTGGAGACACCCCACTTGGGCGAATAAAATTATATTTTTGAATACATTCTTGTTATCATGGTACTAGAGTTTAGTGTCATGCTGCATGTTGGTAGAACATGTAAGTAAGTAGATAGATAGATAGATAGATAGATAGATAGATAGATAGATAGATAGATAGATAGATAGATAGATAGATAGATAGATAGATAGATAGATAGATAGATAGATAGATAGATAGATAGATAGATAGATAGATAGATAGATAGATAGATAGATAGATAGATAGATAGATAGATAGATACTTTATTAATCCCAAGGTGAAATTCATATACTCCAGCAGCAGCATACTGATAAAAAACAATAAATTAAAGAGTGATAAAAATGCAGGTATACAGACAATAACTTTGAATAATGTTAACGTTTACCCATCCGGGTGGAATTGAAGAGTCACATAGTGTGGGGGAGGAACGATCTCCTCAGTCTGTCAGTGGAGCAGGACAGTGACAGCAGTCTGTCGCTGAAGCTGCTCCTCTGTCTGGAGATGATACTGTTCAGTGGATGCCGTGGATTCTCGATAATTGACAGGAACCTGCTCAGCTGTTGCTTCGCCACAGATATCAAACTGTCCTGCTCCATGCCTACAATAGAGCCTGCCTTCCTCACCAGTTTGTCCAGGCGTGAGGCGTCCTTCTTTTTTATGCTGCCTCTCCAGCACACCACTGTGTAGAAGAGGGTACTCGGCACAACCGTCTGATAGAACATCTGCAGCATCTTATTGCAGATGTTGAAGGACGCCAGCCTTCTAAGGAAGTATAACCGGCTCTGTCCTTTCTTACACAGAGCATCAGTATTGGCAGTCCAGTCCAATTTATCATCCAGCTGCACTCCCAGGTATTTATAGGTCTGCACCCTCTGCACACAGTCACCTCTGATGATCATGGGGTCCATGAGGGGCCTGGTCTTCCTAAAATCCACCACCAGCTCCTTGGTTTTGCTGGTACTAAGGTGTGAGTGGTTTGAGTCGCACCATTTAACAAAGTCCTTGATTAGTTTCCTATACTCCTCCTCCTGCCCACTCCTGATGCATGTAAACTAAAGTTTGTACGTGTGACAATGCTACTACTACTGCTACTCCTTTATTTTCAGAGAATTTACCACCATTTACTTACTCGAACCTACCATTGAATCGATTTCCTTAAATGTTACCCCAAACCTTCTTCTTTACTTGACCCCTTATATTTTCTTACAACACATATTGTTCCAAAGTAACAAGGCAATGCATTCACTACAATTGTCTAAAAGCATTTCTACGTATGGGAATATGCCAAACTCGCATACATGCAGAGTGGCTTTTGGGGTTTTATTTCAGTGAACACAGTGGGAAGGTTAAGAGTGATGCAGTCAATAACTTGCTTCTCATCTCTGCCCTTAGAGTGGAGGAGGACGTCTCCAAAAAAATGTAATGTCATTTTCCACCCTGATTCTTCAGGAATTGCCCCATAAAAGAGGCACCACCTCCGCAGGTAGGTGCTCAGATTGAACCAGCTGCTGTGAATAGATGACCTTCTGAGAAAAGGAAACATCATCTTCTGTAACAATTTGAGCCAATTTCATTTTTTCCACTTGCCTTATAATGCAATCACAGTTATCCCAGCTGGGTCCCAAACTTTTTTTTTATTACAAATATTAGTGGGAAAATGGATATTTTGAATGAACAGATACTGGTATGAAGATAGCAGATATGCCTGTGTGTGATAAGTCGTGTCACAGAGTGTTTTAATGGGTTAATTTATTTAATGGTATTAAGAATTTTAGAGCACTTCCTGGTGGCTTTGTCACCACGGGCAAGCAGCTCGTATGTGAACACATGCAATCGCTCATGTAAGGTTAATTGTGGGAGGAATGGCACACAATTTACAAGTGTCACCTGGGTGACACTTAAACAACAGTTTAAAAGTGGGCAGGGTATGTGCTATAGGACAGGGCAAAAAAGACCACTGTGATCGATCGATGGTGAGAACAGCAGTTTGTAGGATGTATTCCCGTTTGAGAGGCCCGGATGGCATCAGCTCTCCTGAGCTGCATAAAGGAGCAGGGCAGTGACTGTGAGGATTCTAATCTGCTTATTAACCAAGAAAGAACGAGCAGAAGAGAATAGTTTAGAGTGGCCACAGGAACAGAGTGTTTAACAGGCAGTGTTTAACACATAGCGACATCGGTGAAGAGGGCATATAGCCAAGGGGTTTGTGGGTACCAATGATGATGGCTGATTGGGCCTGTGAGCATTGACAGAAGTGGCAGATCAAGATGCAGGGGGCTATGCAGGTGGTTGTGTGGATACCAACGGAGATGCCAGACCAGAATGCCGCAAAGTGGATTTGTCCCAGTGTCCTTACATGGGAAAAGGGAATACATTACAGATGGATTGTTTTTTTCTAAAAGTATTTATTTATTTATTGAGCATGGTGCACCTGATTTTTTTTAAATAATTAATAATGAATGACTTATTACAATGTCAGACTTTAATTTTAATGTTGAATAGATTTCTGCACACTTTTGCAAAGAAAGTCTTGTCTATCTACTCACTTGCCATGATCCATCTTGGTTATGAACTACTAGATGTCCCAACAGATGGTGGTGCCCATTGCTGAGGGCACCAACGTGTCACACCATATTCAAAAACAAAGCAGACAGCTGTTTTCTTTTTTTTCTCATCGTGACTTTTCACTTTAAATCCTTTTTCACTCAGAGAAGTTTTTCTCTCTCATTAATTGGTGCGGAATCATCACAAGAGCATGGCACTGTCAACACTCTTAAAGAGCTCATCACAGTGAAGTCACTAACTCTCCTTGCTCTTAGTCTGCTTGTCTATTTTTTCTCAAATTTCTTTCACTTAAGTGAACTTAAACATTTTGACTGTGCTTTGCAAAAAAAAATCCCTGTCTATAATAAATGTTGGCCCTACCAATTTCAAGGATTTTCTATTTTAATTTTGCCGCTGCCACCATTAAATAGTGAATAAATCAGCTTAGAACCCAGCTAATAGGGGCACAGGCGAAGCGCGATCAAACACAGAGTGCCTCATTGAAGTCACCGGGCATGTCAATGCGTTGATGTGTTTCTGGGGGAATATAATTCTGTTTAGCAAGGCCCTTTGCTTTTTCCAAAAAGAAAAAAAAGTAATAATAATAATTGCACATCTTATTAATGTTGCATTAGAAAATCAGCATGACGCTTGTGATTATGCATCTAAATGAAGGTGCCAAATGCATGCTCGATGGAGATTTCATCCAAGGAGGCCGGGGCAAAAAAAAAAAAAATCAAATATAAATGTAAATTGTTCCACCTAAATCAAAAAGACTTAAATCTGGATTTTTTTTTGTGTTTACAGAAGAGAATATTGCTTTCAATTCCTTTAAAGAGGCAGTCATTTTAAAGTGTTTGATCGTTTAGTCACAGGATGGCTGTGGGGCTCAAAGGGCCCCCTGGAGTCTTAAGTAAAACTTTGTCCTGTAGGTGACCTTCTTTCATTAACTAGCATAATAAAGTATCAGGTGAATACTCGACTAACTAATGCAGGCACATGAGGATAATGGAAAAAGGGAACAGCTTTTATTTATGGGCTGAAGCAGATGACTACTTGTAGCTCCATTTAGGATCTCAGAAGTGTGTATTTGGTGCAAGCGCAGCTGGGGTAGGGGGCATCATTTTGGTGAATAGCCAAATATTGTTGAAGGACAAGCAACATAGGTTATTATAGTCAGCAGGTGTTCCGGGTCAATGGTAAAGGCACAACTTTAAGTTATTTCACGTAGGCCTAAGTAGGACCAAAGCCCTGTAGAAATAAGAGGTGCAACAGAGAGTTGCAGAATAAATGATCAGCTCTGGAATAAGAAGGAGACAGACAGCCAGCAGTGCTGGCACATTGTTAAGCTCTGCTGGTGGCTTTATTCTGCTGGTAAGCAATTTTATCATGGAGCTTTATGTTTCCACTGCCTACTCTACTCAATAGCTCCCTGTGCTGAGCTGATAGAATGTCTTAGTATCTAAAAACCAGGGGTATCCAACTCTGGTCCTGGTGGGCCGCAGTGGCTGCAGGATTTCATTCTAACCCTTTTCCTAATCAGTGAGCAGTTTTCACTGCTAATTAACTCATTTTCCCCTCATTTTAATAGCCCTGTTTTTAAGGATTCAGTCCTCTGAATTGAGGAGTTTGAAATCCCAGTTTAGGTGGTCGTCTGTCGGCTCGTTTCACATCTCATTTGACTTTGGCTGCCATTTAATGAAGAAAGGAATAAATTCAGAGGACCGAATCTTTAAAAACAGGGCTATTAAAATGAAGGAAAAATTAGTTAATTAGCAGTGAAAACTGGTCACTGATTAGGAAAAGGGTTAAAATAAAAACCTGCAGCCACTGTGGCCCTCCAGGCCTGGAGTTCGACACCCCTGAACTAAGGGGTCTGAGTCACGCTAATTAAAACTAAGGCAAAACAAGTTAATCAGCAGCAAAAACGGCTCACTAATTAAGAAAATGGTTAGAATGAAAACCTGCAGCCACTGCAGCCAATCAGGATCAGAGCTGGACACCCCTGATCTAAAATGTCTCTGGAATAGAAAAAAAAACAATAAAAGTATGTCTTCAGGGAAAATTAGTAAAACAAGGGAAATTTCGATTCACATACAGCAGGGTTACCTTAGTTTTAATTGACATGACTCAGACCCCTTTGTTGTTTCTGTTTTCTTAATGAGCAGTCAAACAATAATGAGACACAAAACAAGCCGCCACATGACCAGCTAGCCTGAAAATAAAGAAAGGTGAAGGTCCCGGTCATGTTGGTCTGCTCAGGTCACCAAAACATCTTGACAGTGGTCTAAGAAAAAACAGGAAATCAACAGTCTTTTGTGGCAGAATGAGAGCAGCAGCAAGTCATGATATTCAATAATGTCTTTAATTAACAGTAAGAACTGGCTTCTCATTAAGAAACTGGTTGGAGTGAAATTGGCTGGAGTTTGGAATTTCAGTTTAGCTGGTCATCTGTTGACTCGTTTCATGTCTCATTTCTGTTTGGCTGCCATTTAATGAATAAACTAATCAATTCAGAGGACTGAATCCTTTAAAACAGGGCTATTAAAATGAAGGGAAAATGAGTTAATTAGCAGTGAAAACTGCTCACTGATTAGGAAAAAGGTTAGAATGAAAACCTGCATCCACTGCGGGCCACCAGGACCAGAGTTAGACACCCCTGACATACAGCTTTGTGAAAACTAACACGAAGGCTACATCAACAGTAATATGTTTTCATTTAAAAACATCATTTTTAAACTAAAACAATCTCCATCTACACCAGCATTTTTATATCGTTTAAGAAAATATCTTCATCCACACTAAAGCAACCAAAAATGCGTATGACATTGATATTTGCTTACACTGGGCACATGTACATCAGTGGAAAAATTCTCAAACAGGTGGTAATGCTGCTGGTCATGGGATTTATTGCAAAACTGTAGCAGTTAGTAAATTATTTGACTTTTGTGCACGTATGTAACATTCAGATTGCACAAAATGCAATTTAGATGCATACAATCACCATGGAAAGCAAATCGTCTACGTCCACTATGTTAGAATATGGTTTTCTTCCATTAAAAGTGACCAATCAGGGAATGAGATGTTGTAATGAGCAGAATTTAATCAGGAATGGGCCACGTAATGAGCACAAAGAAATCAGAGTGCGATTAGAGCCTGAAAAAAACTGCATTTCTACCTGTACACATTACAGCGATGAGGCTATATTTCAGAACTATTTAGCTCTGCAGAGCATTTTTAAAAGTTTCCATTTTTTGTGTGTTGAAAAAAGCCAGGGTAGTGTGGACAAAATGTAAAAAGAGAGATTAATGTCTGCGTTTTTAAATTTAAACATAGTAGTGCATACAGAGTCTAAAATTCAATTCAATTTATGAAATTGTGAAAAAAGGAGATTTGTTTGAGTTAGTTTAAAGTTGTTTTAGAATAGTAACCAAGGAACATTGCTCCCTAAAGACTCATTCATTCTTCCAAGTTTGTGTTTTTTTTTCTTATTTTGCAAATGAGTCAAACCAATTCTATTTATGCCTGTCCTTCACATCATTTACATATTTGGCTGATGCCTTTATCCAAGGAGACTTACAATGTTTATGATACAATTGGTTACCTTTCTCTTTTTTGGCTTTCCAACTGGAGCATAGGCAGGTCAGGTGACTTGCTCAGGGTCACACAGTGTTAGTAGTGGGATTTGAACCCACAACCTCAGCGTCTGAAGTCCAAAGCCTTAACCACTACACCATACTATAGAGGCACAGGGCATTTTTTTTGTTTTTTTCAAAATTTAAGATTCTGCATATATTCCACATGAAGATGCACCAAAGCACACCATTATGCACATTACTGTGTTTTCTCAACGGGAACATTCATTATGTAGAAAGCCATTCCTTTTCCCACCGGCATTATCTAGCAACTGCCCTTTCCTCTTTCTTAATTCAAGCAGAGAAGGTTGAGGATATACACACATTATGCGCCGTGGCACTTTGAATTTCATTTCTCTCTTTCATTTCTGCATATTTAGGATTCTGATTGCCAAGATTGTCATCATAATTGGTAAACTGAGTATACTCTCACCAGTATAAACACAACATACGTCTGATGCTTGAACAAAATGTTTACTTGTGACAGGAAATGAGTCCTAAGCTTGTTCTTTTTTTTCACCAGAGATCTTTATTTAAATACTAAATGACAGGCAGATGCATGGAGAATTCATACAAATTCATACTTCCACACAGGAAATAAACACCTTTCTTCTTGTGTTGATGCCATGATTTTTGCTGTAAGCGAAATAAAATTTGTTTCACATATTTTTTTATAAATTCACTTTCATACAAGTCGCTTCTCTCATCACTGCTCTTCAGTAGCTACTGCTGAAGTGGCAAGCACTTTACAAGTAATAGTTTTGGGTGGAAGTCTGTTTCCTTTATAGTACATCCCTCACATCTGCATCCTTTCCTAGCCGTACTTGTAGAAGGCAAGAGAACAATGGTGGCTGGTGAAAATACAGTTATCTTGTGTGACTCCTCTTTCTTTGCCACTCCATGCGGGGTTGAATGAAGCATTTTTGCTGTCCTGGGCGAAGCTGTAAATGGTGGATTGTCAACATCAGTCTCTACCAAACTATGTACGTTTACCAAGTCAGCTCCATAACATATATATTTAATTTCAATTAATAAAATAAATTTTAAAACCTAAAATAATCACAGCATTCAATCAAACTGAAGTATAATGATTATCTTTAAATATTTACTCACAATTCATTTTACTCTATCCATATGTAGGCTAATAATGGAAAATAACTTTTCAATCAATGCTTGACTTCAGGAGCGAGTGTTATAGATGGTGGAGATGAATATTTGAGTTTTAATGCACATTTAAATGTAAGCCAATTTGGGAGATGCTGATAATTTGAATTAAACCAGTCTTTAGCAAAGCATTCAAGAACTGCAGTCTTGTTGCGATTTTGGCTGTGTCTTCTTGCTACACCAGTTTTGAGGATTACTATTATCATCATCATTGTCATTATTTTTGTTTGTGTTATTATTGGATTGTGTAGGTTGTCAAATGTTAGGAAAACACATTATTTGTACATGACGTAGATGCCACACGGGCTGGACGGGCATCTCAGCCAGGAAAGGGGATGGGCCCTTACTCAAACAGGAGACTCCTAATAGGCAGATAAGCATCCCAGCCAGGGAGAAAAGAAAGAGCAGACCCAAAAGAAAGGATCAGAAAGAATGGAAGGACAACCCATTGAAAAGAGAAGATATCTCTGGGGGTTTGTTATTCCTCCAGCACACTAGATGGCAACAGCATCAGATATCAGTACCCAGTGGAAAGCCAACAGGGCATGCAGGGAAATGTAGTCTGGCAGAGCAGCCCTGCTGGAGTCACTAAGTGCTGCAAGAGGGCGCTACAGGGAGACAAGCTCCTTGCTGTAATGGACTTCTGTATGACCCGGAAGTACTTCCATCAGGCAATGGCCCTGGCACCAGAAGTACTCCTGGGTCCTTAATAAAAGGGAACGCACTCCCTTGCCCAGATGAGTCGGAGCTGGGAGGAAGTGAGGCAACACTCAACTGGAGGAGGACAGTGCGGTGGTGAGAGAAATTGTAATGAAGAGAGAAAACCTGTGTTTTTGTGCTTCTTGCTACTGAGAAAAGGATTTTGGTGAATAAACCAACCTTTCTTTGAAACTGGGACTATGTTTGTGTGTTTATGTCGGGGTTTGGGCTCGCTATATGACCCTGGTTTCCATCACAATTAACATAATATAGAACAATATAATTGCACAGTCTTTTTGAGTGTGTGTGTTCTTAAGTCAGAGTTTGTATTGTTTAATAAAATGCCGTCCCACCCCAAATTTTGCCACCCTAGACAACCATCAAGTAAGTCTTAATGATAGAGCAGGCCCTCTCTAAATAAGAAGCTGGGCAGTAAAAATAGTCGAATCAAAAAAATGTCATCAAATGCAAAAATGAGAGTCGTGATTGAAAGGATAGTGGAGTTGCATACATTTCCTGTGTTTCTCTATTCTCACCATCCCTTTATCACAGTGAAGAGCCCTGCATGTTTGAAGCCCCCCTCTTCAATCACACAAGTCTGTTTTTTTTTATTCTTTTGGCAGGCTGAGAATCTCAGTGTTGCTCGGTCCCTATGGTTAGATGGTACCAGATTCTGCACATTTTAAGCTGCAGTCAAACTAGTTACAGTATTTGAAGATAATATCAAGAGCAAGGTTCAGATTGAATCTAAATAAGACAACGCAGGGGATTACATTCTTTAGTGCCCTCACTGATGTCTTGTTGAGGAATTTCACTCCCCTGTCTTTTGTGCACCTTTGACCTTTTTACATTTACAACCTCGATGAATCGCCATTCACTTTTGTGATAGCCGCAGGCCTCATAAATCCCTGAAATCTTCAAGTGGAATTAGAGAAACTGTAGACACCAGAGAGGAGGGAAGACTCTGGCATGTAACAGAAAGACGACATGATCGAAAACACTCATCCAGGAGCAGTGAGCTGACTGATCAAAGGGTTTCTTCCTTAAAGTTTACAGGAAAATTAATGTGAGTGGAAAAAGATTAGTTGTTAATGTGAATTGTGGCCTTAAAGCATGAACATAAGCCAGAGGGAAACGAGGCCTGAATAGGCCTGTCAGGTCTAACAGCCATCAAACAGCGTCACTGTTAAAAGGGCCTTTCAGCTTGACTCTAAATGCACTACATCATGGCCTGTAGCTTAAGAAATGCTTTACAATGTTGAACAGAAGGGAATTCAGCAATAAACGGCAAATATGTTTGTCAAACAGGACAGATGCTTTTCACTTGAGGGTGGCAGAGCTGGGTTAACATGTACAGTAGGTTAATCTCTGTACAAGAAGGTCCCCTGAAATTGAGTTAAGTCCTTTAAGTCAGTGCTTGACAGTCGACAGGATTCATAGTCTCCCGTCCATCACAGTCATACTTACTCCATACTTCTGTCAGACTAGAAAATGTATGTTATTATACTGTAACTGTCACAGTTCGCTGTTCTTCCTTATGATGTCTGAGCTGCAAATAGAAGGAAAACTCTGGGGAAAAGATGAGAAACTCCACATTCCTCAAAACGTAATCTTCTCTTTTCTAAGGAGAGATCCAGGAAATGGCTAAAGACTGGACTATCCTGTGAGGACACTGGAAGTCCCAGGATACAAAGACTGCCCTGTAAGGTCAGGTATGGCTATAAAGGACAACATGTTGCCAGTATCAGAGAAGCCAGAAGTAAACCTATCAATTTGCTTTTCACTCTGCTGTAAGGAGAGCCTATACCTAACACTACTGTAGGTGTCTATTTGCAAGGGACTCTAATACCTGGACTTTAAGGAGTTCACAAAGGACAGTTGTTTGGCAATGCCAGAGGGGAGAACAATCCTGGAGGACAAAATGTTTCTTTGAAGAGACTATAGAGGCTAATCTGAGCACTATAGTGTCTTTATAATGGAGTTTAATGACCTTATTTTGAGGATTAACTGCTATGGAATGGTTTAAATAAATCTTCGCTTGTTTCCTAGAATGGAAAGCCTGGTGAGCAAGTTCATATTATGCTTGGCTGAGCACCCATCCATGGTCGCACAATCCATCAAAGCAGAAAACACCACTATATGATGGCTGACGGCAACCAAATTCCTTGCCAGCAAGGTTTCCATTGAGTCCTACATGGTTTAATGAACAGTGTTATTTTTTTTAGCTCAAAGATGGAAAAACGATTCTGCAGTTTGGCTTGAAACATCACTGTGAAGTAAGCAGGGCTGAGATATTAACCAAAAGAAAAACAAAGTACAGTAGTCTTAATGATTTTGGACACATTAGCAGTGTTGCAGTACAATGGCTTTAAACTCAGTGTGCTCACAGCGCATTGCAAATGACAGCAACAAGCACTGTCCCTTCGGTGCTCTTTCTTGGTAAGATGAGTGCTGTTTGGTTGACTTTCACATTCCCCTCACTGCCTGTGCAAATTAAAACTGAAAAGGCATTGAGCCTCCCAGGCATTTCAGACAGCACACTGGCTAGAGTCGAAACATCAACAGTATATTAGGATGGCTGCTGGTGAGCTTCCAAATGAGGAACACAGAGTTGATGGAGGTGACATTTATCAAATTTTTGTAAATTCTAATTGCTTTCAAGCAAGTGCTTAGTTCTCTTTCAGGTTTTCAACAATATGTCATGTTGAGTCTAGCGTGAGGAGTGATTTTGGAACTAATTTGATCAGACTGAGGTTTTCTGGTAATCCAATACTTTGATATCAACTGAAACTGTTATACCGTATACAATAGTAGAAAGACACTGGCATTCTTAATTGTGATTTCAGGACTGTTTATGAATGCTGGTATCCCTTCATAACAATAAAGAAAAAATAAGATTCTAAGAATTGATGTACAGTATACTGGCCACTGTACACACACTGTCATTATTATTTTTCTTCTTAGAGAAAGAGATCTTTAATTTTTACCACTTCAGATACTTTACTATCCCAGAGAATGTAGTGTTCATCTATTTATTAAATTGGACTGGCAGACATTCTTATGGTCTACATGCAGATGCTTGTAATTAGAAAGCATACTGGCTGAAGGAAGAACTTCATACCGTGGAGGTGGAAAATAAAATAGGCGGGTAACTAAAGAAGAGTTAAAATGCACTATTCAGTAATACCTCAGTTAATGAAGCAGATATGGAACAGGACTCTAGTTTGTTATAAGAAATCTGATTTTGAAGATACATGTACAACAGTAAGAATACTGTGGGGTTTGTCTCCAAGGCCGTTGCCCCCGCTATATTCCGCGACTCCTTCCCCGCCACTTCACATCCTCTCTTCTGCCTTATTCCCCAGCCTGCACATTTCAGGTTGCTGGTTACGCCTCAAACCTCTCTTCGGTTCAGAGGCAACGCCATCTGCCTCAATTTCCCCAACTCTGTGAGCTGATCCAAGCCGGGATCCTTAAGGGGACACGACAGGTGGCCACACACTCAGGTCAGTGGATTTTAGCAGAGGAGAGACCCCTTCTCCCATCTGCCTTCCACTACCTGCACTGATTCCTTTTTAATGACCAGGTTGTAACCTAAACAATTGTGCTATGTGGCATTTCTTTTCACAAGATTCAATTTTATAATCTACATTTTAGCATTTAAAGTTTTCATGAAATACTGGGAAAATTATATTCATTACTTTATGAACATATTAATATGACTACAGTACTCATGAAATACCTAAGTGATCAGTTATAATATCTAAGCAGGATCTTTAAAGCAAAGGGTGTTTGAATTGAGTGTAATAGTCAGAGCTTTGAACATGACCCACTGCACAATCCACCACCATTATAAACAACAGCAACTCACGACTCACCAGCAGCAGTCTGCGACCCAGTGGATGCAACGCATAAGTGTGTTTTATGTCAACATTATAAGGGTGCTTCATTTTTAGAGGCTATACAATATGGGGGATTCTGGGAAACTCTCCAAACACAATGACACAGGAATAGGAAATAGTTCTTGAATTTGCCACTTGGTATCATATGCCTACAGTTTGGTTCATCAGCCCACCGAGTAGCATCATGCTGACTTCATTTATTTATTAGGCAATTGTGTACATGGGTAATTTTTCTTTTTCTTCAATCCACCATTTCTGATTTTCACATTATTTGACATTGACAGACATGTCCATAAAGAGTTTGTTCTGCCTGGACAAACTGTTAATCAGCAACATTACATTGAACTGCTGAAGAGACAATGGAAAAGCTTCACGAAAAAATGTCTGGAGCAGCAACACTCCCATAATTGGATTTTGCACCATGACAGCACACCTGTCATCACAGTTATGTGACCAAAATCAATGTGGTTGTTGCTCTGCAGTCCATGTATTCATCAGATCTTGCTCCCTGTGACTTATTTTTGTTTCTGAAATAAAAGTTGAGACTGAAAGGAGGAACATTTGCTACCATGGGAGAAATCCAGAAAAAAATACAGGAGGCTGTAGACATGGTAATAAAATATGAGTACAGGAACTGCTTTAAGGACTAGGAGAAGCACTGTGACACATGTAATGTAACTGGGACATAAAGGGAATTTCTGTAAGTTTTACAGTAGGTTTTTTTTAGCAATTCCAGGAATTTTTGGGTCCCCACCTTGTACACATATTTAACAAACTAAAATAAAAAAAAAATCAAGCAGCCTTTCCTAAGAAAACCAAAACAATGATTCCTCCTCATATATAATTAATTTATAATCTTTTATTTCTTTACGTGCACCTAGCAAATCAATATTATTAATTAACCAACCTTTATGGCATATCTACACATTTAAAGGCAATAAAACGAAGCATAAACTTTACCCAAAGAAGATCAGCATAACAAAATGTCACAAAGAGAAACTTCTTCATTTAATTAGCCAGACATTTTCAAAGCAATGCACCATATGAGATCTGTATAGATGGTTGAAGATTGGATAATGCCATGGAGATACACTGTCATGGGGTTTGTGGTCCCAGGGCTTCAAGTTAAACAGCAGATGGATCTTATTTACTGCAGGAGAGGTTGTGTCCTCTGCCAGACGTAGCAGCATCCTGGTTCTGGAACTGCCTTCATAAACCACCATTACTCTTATGTGTGTATGTGTCCATCCATTATCTATCTCTTCAAAAACTTTTAAGTATTGTGAGTGCTGTGTAGGACTGACATGCGTTCCAGCTGGGATGGAGGTTGGCTTCCAGCCAGAAATGGAAGCCATAACGCAAGGAAAAGAGGCATCTGCCATCCAAAGTTATATTTTCCACGCTATACACAAGGTGGTAGTATCCCACTGGTGGGACCCCCCATAGGAATATCCACAAGGAAGTCCGGGAATTGTAGTTATAAGTGACAGCCCTGTTGGCAGGGCCGGATTTATATGAAAAGAGGCCCTAGGCTATTCCACTTATGAGGCCCTTTCACCTTCCATTTTTAAGTTTGTAAATTACATGAGAGATAATAAAATTTTGCTAACAATTTGAATGTAGGCCCCTCTTGATCTTGAGGCCCTAGGCTGAAGCCTAGTTAGCCTATAGGAAAATCCGGCCCTGCCTGTTGGGGTTCTTGGTTGCCCTAGGGGGAGCTACAAGGGATTGATATGACCACTTTAATAGACTTCCTGCCTAACCTGGAACAGCTTCCAGTGTGCAATGCTGTGGCACCGGAATTACTCCTGGGTCAAGCATAAAAGAAGGTAAGTTTCCTGTAAGAGCAGTCAGAGTCGGCAGGAGTGTGGATGAGGCTTCAAAGGAGGTGTGGAAGATGGAAAAAGATTTGTTTTGGCAATAGTGTTAAGGTAGAAGAAAACTGGGAGAATGATGGAGGTAGAAAATAAAGATCTTGTATTTGAACCCAGAATTGTGTTGTGTAGTTGTGTCTGGAAGTTTGTGGTGCTACTGGTGGTCATAGTATAAATGGCCCAGTTTGCAACTCAAGTGAGCCTACAGAAATCGTTTCCACTTACAAGAATTAGGTTGGCGAGGCTGTTGAAAATGAAATTTAAGGCTGATGTTTTATAAAATAAATATTTGCATGCGAAAGTACAGCAATATACATAAATGAGTCAATAAATGGTAAAAATAATTGCATAATTAAATTAAAATCATCTAATTAACCAATAGGAAAAAGCTCAGTCTGTTGGCCTTGACAAGTGACAAAACCATCAAGAAAAGAGGCTTTGGAAAATAAATAGCACTGACATTAAAAGAGCCATTCATAAATGTGCTGTTTGGAAAAGTCAAGGCCATTGTGAAATAATAATAAATAAATGACATTGCATTTCATAATAATTAGGAAACTTTCATAATAATTAAATGACTTTTAATTATTTATGCATTTTTTCACAGTTTATTGACTCATTTATATATATCACTGTACTTTTGCATGCAGTTATTTATTTTATAATTGCTATTATATTTATTTTATATTGGCACAAATGCTATTCCAGACTGGGGTAATAGTTTTAACAGAATCAAAGGAAAGATCCAAAAAAGTCCACATAACTAAGTAGTTGTTCGCTTTGAGACAGAAGAAAGAGCACCCACCAAACACCAATGATGCATTTTGTAATACATGACTTGATTAATCAGTTTTCATTAAAACCTTCCTATAAAGTGAGAAATATGCATAGACTGAATATATGTGATGCTTCTGTAGTGTGTATATGAATTCATCCATCCATCCATCCATTCATTTACTGAACCTGCTTTTCCATTATTGCAGGGGTTCTCAACCTGGGGTGCCCACACCCGCAGGGGGCATGAGATGGCATTTCGGGGAGAGCGACAAAGAGGAAGAGGAATTGAGTAAGGTTTGTTGTCTGACTTTATCATGTTCAAACTGTGTCTTGAAGAGTGCCATCATTTCTAGGTCATTTGTTAGTTAGTGATCCTGTTCTATGACATGAAAAGAATCAACAATTGTGTGCACAATTGTCACCTGTGACTGAGATACAGAAATGTTCATTCTCAGTGGTTCCTTACTGCAGGTGGAGCATTCATATGAAATTTGGACCTTGCCCTGATCCATAGAGAAGGGCAAGGTCTAGTATTGACTTTGTCAAGTTTGGGGGCAAAAAGGACTGAATGGGATGCAGAACCTGCTGCTTACACTCAGTCCATCTCTCCTGCTGGTGGTCCTGGCAGTAGCACAACAATTATAACTGTGTGGTATATCTGTTTTTAAACTGCAGCATAGGTATAATAAAGGGACAAAGCTTGTCGACTGTGTTTCAGTGATTAGCGCAGCGCCAGCACCCATTGCTTCATGGGGGTCTCCAATCCCGCAAACCCTTAATTGGCGATCGTGTATCACATCCTCATGGCGCTTGATGCTTCACGGGATACCCCAAACCTCCAGATCATCATTCGAGTGTCTAAGCTTCATGGGAGACACATTTACAAGATTGTTGAGATTTAGAAAGGTAAGTTGCTCAATTTATATTTAAATTTTATGCAGTGAGTTAAATGCTACTTTGTTTGAGTTCAATTTGTTCACCCACAGTACTGCATGTATTTCAATTTGTGGTTCAAAAATTTGAAATTCTTCAAAAGTGATATTACTCTTATTGGGTGTGCAAACATTTTCTAGGGTATGAGGCATAGAAAAAGTTAAGAACCACTGCATTACAGGATCACACAGAACTGCAGCCTTTCCCAGCAGCTTTGAGCAGAATGCGAGGAACAAGTCATGAATGGAGCAGCAGCTTAGCACTGGGCACACCATGGACAGGACCCATTAAGTGTCAGTAATTAACTTAGCTGATGCCTCTATGCAGTATGAGGAAAATCAGAGTGGTCTGAGAAGCTTCAGGTGTGGGACGTTCCCACAATCTTTAAACACACAGCATCGGGGTCAAGATCTGAACCTGAGTTTAACAAGCAGTGAGGCAGCAGTGTTTATCGGTGCTTCAGTGTTCAGAGAGTCATCTGGTGTTCTTAGAGCCATTCCTAGTTCTGAACATTTATTGTATTCTTCATTAGAGCAATATTTGGATATGACTGCTATTACGGAGCAGCACTTTATTCCATTTAATATATTTTATTATGGTGTCCTTAACAGCAGAGTTCTGCACAGATTGCCATCACAGGGAGTATAGTAACACCAAAATAATCAAACACTGACTAGAATGCAAAAACATGTTTCACGCATAATACGGTTAAAGAAAGCTGAGACGAATCACCTGGGGAGTAAAACAAAGACAGATCTCAGTGTGCGCACGGTTTCTTGCATTAGTGTTTTGAATTTATGACTCACTTATGCAGATAACCAAAACTGTGACAGTCAGTGTAAGTACAGTACAAACACAGAGGTCCTCATTTATGCTTTTATAAAATGATCGCAGATGTGACTATTAATCAGCACGTAAGACAAGTCTGTATGCAAATTTAATGTCTACTTTACCAAAAAAGGTAAAAATCGTCACATTTGATTGTAGGTCTGCTGGTGAGATAATAAATCACATTTGATCCAAGGTTTGTCCCCACGGCCGGTGTGTGCGCAATTTTTGTGAAATTAGCATGCATCTATTCCTTGGGGACAGTGTGTAAGGCAAATCCTATGCAATTACTTCTTTAATTTGCTCCTGTCATTGCCAGTAGTTCACTTTGGAACAAGAGGAAGGTCAAAGGAAAATAAAAAAGGAATTTAGTGAGTCTGCACCTGATCTCCTTATTAATGAATGACAGGCTAAAACGCATCATTACTTTGGAAGCATTTGCAGTGCAGTGGCATGCAGGATTTTCTTTATTAAATTAAATACAATTGGGATTATTGTTTCTCGGGTTCAAAGATAGCTTATGAGAAAGTTTGAAATTGTTTTTTCTTTCTCCTTAATGTTTTTAAGGTTTTCCTTTCAGGATTTTATACCACAAAGCTCATTTTGGGAAATGCCTACAACAAGGAAACATGGATATTTGGATAACTCTTTAGAGCTGACTGTACTCAGACATCCAATGTGTGCCTGGATCAGTACTAACTTTTTGACTTTGGTATTGATACTGGCCTTCGGACCTCAGTGTCCATAGCAAAACAGTTCTGAGACAAGTAACAGATAACTTCAAACCTCCCATCTTACTCCAACCTCCTTGTTGCACCACACTGTTGCCTGCCTACCTGGTGTGCGAAGCCACTGCACTGCACCGTACCGCACTGCAATATGCACCACTTCACTGCTGATAGACATGAAATCCTAATCGCCCCCTGTGAAGTTCTGATCATGTTGTAGTGTGTAGTTTCTTTTTGTGAAGTCTGTGAAACTGAAACTTTTCCACAACTGTAGTAGTGTGTGTCGAGGGAAAGTGGGGTGGTTGGTTACTGAGAGGAATGTTGTCATCCAATACAGAAAGTCTGTTTTATGTCTGTTTTTTCTTTTTTGTTCATTTTCCTGTACCGGTATACTGCACCACCCTAGTGCCTTAGACCTGAATGTGTCATGTTTAACACCCTTTTACTCACTTTTATCTCCTGCTGCTTACCAGTGGTAATTGGGACACCCTCACCTGAGATAAAGGACAATTCATGGTTCAGCAGATCACCCATCATTTGTTTGTTAGTATGCTTGTCCCTGGTCTCCAAAGTGTTTTTAGTACTTTAGGTCTCCTTTGCTTGCTTTTTCTAATCAAGTTTGCTCCTAGTACGATGACATTGCAATCACTTGCACCACCAGTCTCTCTAACGTGGACTTGATGTGAACTTTTGCTATGTCTAAAGTACCTTGCAGCAGCGTAACTATCAGCCATCAATAGCTAACAGAGCTGGTGTGTGGGCTGAGGCGATGAGATGTTTGCACTTTGGTCAGGGTGGCACTTTCATACTTTATAATATAATAATGCATGAAAAAGTATGGACTATAGGAATTACATATACATTAAGTGCCTTCAATTTGCATGCTACCTTTAAAAGTTAGAAAAAATACTTTAATTTTAAATGTTTGAAATTGATCAGAACTGGAATTCACACTGCTTTACCACCCTGCGAGCATCTGAGTGTCAAAACACTGGGTGTGTATTTCAAACCTACAGGTCAGTAACTAATATTGGGGTTCATTCCCCTGATTTTTGGAATATCATATTATGTAATATTGACTGTTCATCCATCCATCCATTATCCAACCCGCTATATCCTAACTACAGGGTCACGAGGGTCTGCTGGAGCCAATCCCAGCCAACACAGGGTGCAAGGCAGGAAACAAACCCCAAGCAGGGCGCCAGCCCACCGCAGGGCACGCACACACACACACTAGGGACAATTTAGGATTGCCAATCCACCTACCCTGCATATCTTTGGACTGTGGAAGGAAACAGGAGCACCCAGAGGAAATGGGGAGAACATGCAAACTCCACGCAGGGAAGACCTGGGAAGCAAACCCATGTCTCCTTATTGCGAGGCAGCAACGCTACCACTGCACCACCATGCCACTCCATATTGACTGTCATTTCGTAAAATTGTGTTACTTTCTGCAATGTTATTAAGGTACCAGTCACAAGTATAATGTCAGTTAACTCTTTGAGGGCTGAACATTTTTCCAAAAAAGCACACAAAGCAATGGTTTCACACATAAATCAACATAAAACGTCTGTTGCTACGTGCTGTGGCTGCTGTTGGCCCATCTTTGGCATCTTTGGCGGCAGTGGCTGCGCGGGGACACCTCAATGGTCAGCAGGAATGCACAGTGGGCCAGCTGCCTGGCTGTCTTCAAACAGCAAGTGTGCGGCAGTGGCGGTGGCAGTGTGACGCAATATGGTTTGTACCTCTTGTCATCATAAGTGGTGATCCTCCCAGCACATCAGCTACACGAATGTGTTCAGCACCGCAATCAGCTAGGGACCGATCAGATGATGTTGGTACCTCACTTTCATGTTTAATATCCATCTCCAGATCACTTGCATCAAACTCATAGTTCTATTCAACGAAATTACGTAAAACGTCCATGAAGTATTTTGCTTTGAACATTCACTTTGGTCTCTCACCAGATGTCGATGCCATTTTAGAGGTTGTTTGTTCTTCACTACTTATGCAATGTAGGGAATCAAGGTTAAATCAACAAAGCTATGTAACTTTCCTTCTAGCAAAGAGAGTTGAACTAAAACTTAAGGGCAAGTTTTGTTGCAGTTTACAGCTAATTACCGTCCTCTACCCCTGAATTTTGACAAACGTTGACATCAGCCCTGAAAGAATTAAATGTCTATTGAGTTTTCAATGTACGTGTTTAGCTAGAAAGAGCAGGGGCCTTCAAGCTTGCAGGAGAAAATCTGAAACTGCCAGGGTATTAGGAAGCGTGTGAGATAAGCAAAAGAGCCGAGTTTCATTTTGTATTCAATTCCATTTTCACAGTAAAAAGTAAATTTGAATCAGACAGAAACCGTGAAGGGTTTATATATTTGCATTGTTTACACGCCTCTTTTGTTTGTTTTATTGTGTTTACAGCTAATCCGTTTTCATGTTTTTAACATTTTATTTATTAGTTTGCCAGCAGCATGTTGGCACAGTGGTAGTGCTGCTGTCTCACAGTAAGGTGGCCAACATTCGCATTCAGGGTCCTCTCTGCAGGGGGTTTGCATGTTCTCCTTGTATCTCTGTGGGTTTCCCCCCACATTCCAAAGGCATGCAGGTTTAGTGGATTGGTGACCTTAAATTGGCGCCCTGCTATGGGCTGGCGCTCTGTCCAGGGTTTGTTCCTGCCTTGTGTCCTTTGCATGCTGAGTTAGGCTCCAGCCCCCAGCAACCCTGGTCAGGATTAAGCGGACTTACAAAATGGTGTAGTATTGTTGCGAGGGTGTACTGTATTTTGTTATGATGTCTGTATCTCAATGTGAATTGTATGTGGTTGAAGTGTATCGACTCATGCCTGGTGAAGATACACTGTACATGCATGGATGGGGTGTGCGCGAGCCTCAGGCAGCCTTATTTTATACACAGGCCCTAGTGGTGAAACATAATGCACGTAGTTTAGCTCAATTCTACTATTCAACCATTTTTCATGACCATTTCAATCTTTTCATTAAAAAAAGCTTCAAACTGATTTTAGTTAGGTATAAGTGAGGCAAATGACTAGTTAACAAACTAACTTTGGAAAAAATAGATTTTCTTTTAACAAACATTTTGGTTTGCTTATTATATTTGTTTTACAATCTAACAACTGTTTGTTAGACCTTTTCCTATTGTCTTTGAGTATTATACACCAGTATAAAATAGATCAGACAGCTATGATCTTCAATCAGCCATACAAGCCATTCTTCACCTTAAAAACCTAAAAGAATCTTTTATCGATCTTTGCCCTTCACTTTTTTAAATTGTTTTCACACTTCCATTTTACCAGGAAAACATGACAGTCAACACCTAACAGTTAAACAAAAGGCATAAAAAAAATAAGAATAAAAAATACAAGCAAAAATGTTTGTTTGTTTTTTTTTTTTAGCCCAATGATGGCACTTTGGTTTGGTTAACTGGGCCCTAATTGCAGTATTTTTGCATGTATGGCTGAGCTGGAATAATCACATTATCCAAATGAACTGACAGACGTGGTCCTGTGCAAGTCAGCTAACCTGCCTGTGCAGCAATGATAAAAAAAAAAATAAATGTATGTTAACAATTATAACATATTATATCTTGTAAGTCACCCAAAGTAGCGGTGTCTGCTAAATATGCACTAATTACATTTTTGCTTCAATTAGAAATATGACTTAACTGTTTGCACTTAACTAGCCCTAAAAGAGCAGCATAGAGAAGCTTTTGTAATTTAAAATATGTATTGTTAGATTATAGCTATCTTCTGGGGTGACAATGGTTGACACTGCTGCCTCAGAATTTCAGGGCCTCGGGTTTAATTTCTGCCTCTCACATTTTCCTTAATCTGGTTACTTTTACAATGATGTCTTAAATGGCACTGTGGTGCTGTTGTGGCTGTAGGCTTCATCGGGGTGTTTTTTTCTGGATGTGCTGTTTCCTCTCAGATCCCAACTATAGACTGCATTCAACTATTTTTTTAGTTTAGCATAATGCTCATGGTGACACTATGGTTGGGTGTTTTGTGCTGCTATCTCACAGCTCTACTAAGCTACAGTAGGTCTACATTCCAACCAGGTAGTTGTCTTGGTTTTAGTGTATTCTCCTCATGCTTGTGTCAATTTTATCTCCAGATGATTTTCCTCCCACACTGTAAAGAAGTGATAATTCTAAAACTGACCTAATGTGGGTGAATGTTACCAACAAGGCCTCCAAGATCCTTGTGTCCTCACACTTGCATTATGCAAGTTCTGGGAACTGGCTAGAAGGATCGATCATGCCCTCTGATTGCAATTTAAACTTCATATTACTCACCAGTGATTGCAACATCATCTGCTATGGGGTATAAATCTTCTGTAATCAGCACCAACCCTTCTAGTTCTTGGCTGAGTCATCTCTGGAACATTCCTGAAAACTGGTATTTGACCAAAAGGGAATCCTCAAAGGTTTTCTAACAGCCGTAGTGGTTGCAAATGTGATCAGACAGCTATTGTCTTCATTCAGCCCGTACTTGCCATTTGTTTAGCTGACAAACATTGAAAAATTAGGGTTGATTTCAGGACATGGACAGAGGTCTTTATATGGGGACTCTCTATCTATCTATCTATCTATCTATCTATCTATCTATCTATCTATCTATCTATCTATCTATCTCTATCATCTATCTATCTCACAGAGGCAACACCTCCCGGATTCACTTTCCACACAGAGCCTATGCAGCTCAAGGCAAGGCGGTGGGCTTGCAGTAATTATCAGAGCAGACTTAAACATCAAAAGAATCCCAATTGACTGTCCATTGTCGTTTTGAGTGCCTGGCTCTTAAACTAATAATGGAATCAGGTCCTGTCTCACTCATTGTTCTTTTTATCGCCCCCCAAATACAATGCATCCTTCTTACCCGATCTGATTGAATTTTTGACCCACCTAAGCTCTTTACTCTCAGAGAATTATCCTTCTTGGTGATTTCAACATCCATATTGACATTACTACATCTAAACTGAGAAATGAATTCCTAGGCAGCCCTAGACATTTAGGCAGCCCGCCAACTGTGCTATGTCATTCTCCTTGTCTATCCTTAATCACTGTGTATGTACTGCAGGTCCAGTTATATAATAAAATAGCAAATAACGTTACTAGTGAAGGTACACATCCAATAGTCCGTCTCAATGGCTGCACACTGCCATCCTCTTCAGTTTCAGACTCCTATCCAATGCTCTCATTCCCTCTGAACAGACTGGAGCTATGGCTGTCTATCCTTGATGCTACTGCCCAAGGTCAGCTGTCTCTTGTTACCTGCTGTACCACTTTCACTAGGTCCAATGCCTGGACCACTTACTTTCAACAAATCAGTTCAATTCACTCTATTTAAGTGAACTTCCAGCACACTGTGTTGTTTATTACGGATAGTTTATTAAAAAGACATATTAAAAAAGACCCCTAACAAACAGAAAAAACATAATGTGAAATATACAAAAAATGCACATACAATACTACATTATAAGACTGTCTGATAAAACTGTCCACTATTCGAAAATAACTTGAGCACATTTAAAACAAACTTCTTTGAATATTCAAATGTAAAAAGAATGTTGTTTAACCTCAAACTAATGTCTGCATTATGCCACACTACACACGCTGTGAATGTATTGTGCCGTTTTCAATGCCATTCTACAAGGGGTCTGTTCTGCCAGTACCCTGTTCAGATTTTTGAAGGTTTAAACTTTTATCAACATTGGCAAACACACAGGCTTCTGCTTCTTAAAACACAACATGCTTTGGGACAGATTTTTGTATTCCCCTACTCTGCCCTTGGATCTTAAAGCTGTGCCTGAAGAAAAGATTTCAAATACGTGACAACCTACAAGTGTCGCCTGTGATTCTGGTTCTGTTTATGGCTCACTTTTATACCTGAGATCCTTGACTTACTGCCATAATAGAAATCCATTCCAGCAAGAAAAAACTGAATTTCTTTCTCATTAAAGACAGTAGAAAATAACTTCCATATTTCTGATTTTTGTTTTGTTTCTATAAGAGTTTTAAAACCACCATTTTAAACAGCCATTTCAATGTCATCTAATTTCAGCTGTTTCAGGCAACACACAGTTAGACATGCGGGCTGCTGACTTGATACACAATGCAAAACCAATGAGGCTTTGGGAAAAATTAATATCAAGGTCGTGTTTATTACATTTTGGAAGTATATGTAAAAGAAGAAAAAGAGAAACTAATTGTAGCTTAGTCTCGTATCCTTGTGTTACTTCTGCTCACAGTACTGAGCTGGCATCCTGCACTCAGAGCTATTGACTCAGTTCCTGCACAATCAATTTATTGTACATCCACTGATTTTTTTAAATTTATTTTGTCTTTTATTTCATTCAAAATAATGCTACGATAAAGACAAATTCATTAATGACTGCATTTATTGAGTTTGGTCAATCACAAGCAATTTTGTCTGAGTTTTGTATGTTTATTGCAGGTACAAAGAGGCAGCCTTAGCTGCACCCTGTTCCATGTTCTTTTTGATTGCTTTGTGCAAGGAGAGAACCCTGTGTGTGTAAAGAACTGTGTTTCAAGTGTCTAAGTTATTTGAAGGCTTTAGATGTGACCTGCTTCTTTTATGTAACAGTACATGAGTCACCCCATCCCTTGGAGATGCATCATGAGTGAAGAAAGAAAATAATAATAATACTAATATATAAAAACAGCAGATACATAAAAACAGCAGATACACTACAACTGGTTATGCAGCAACCCAAATACCTAACTTATATGTTGGCTAATTTGACAGCCCTAATATACTGTTAACATCCAGTGGACAGAGGACAAGACGGCACATAAAAAGGATTTGGGATCCATGGGTTAGGCCATTTAATAAAGAGCCTTTTAGTTGCTTTGTTGTATAGAAGGTTCAAGATCTTTTTAACTGACATATGAATCAAATGATAAGTCAGCCGCTGTACAACCTCAATTTTCTTCACCCATCTCCCTTTTATATCAGGTCACAGAAGAGACAGATTTTGCTCACACATGTAATAGTCACATGGAACAGTCACATGCATGGCCATGTTGTAAGCCTTGAAGGGACCAATTTAAAGAAGACACAGTGGGAAAGATCTGGAGTTTGCATCGCAGCTCATGTGCCCATCTTTATTATCATTAACCAGGAAGTTGTTGACTTGGAAGAACAAAATTAACCCTTGCCTTGTATATGCCCCTCATCTTCTAATTCCTAGGATTCAAAAGATAAGTGACATGGTACTTTGTTGTGGACCAACTTGAAAAACGTGCTGAAGATAGAGGAAGTACTTAATTATATTCTTTAAGATATATATATATCTGTTATAAAATAAAATTTTGGGTCGAGACATGATCATCTCGGAGAGACACTTTGAAGTCCTGCGCTACTTAAAAAACAATTTCTCGGAGACATTTTACAAGACAAAGAAGTGAGACAAAATGACAGCTGCTGTATAGGCTTTTAAATGATCGACGCACAGCGTGACATGCAGAACACGCAGCTTGGTAGCAATGCCATTCACGTGTTGTGTACTCTTTGCATTATTTGACAGTAAACTATGCAACATTCCATGATCTGCTTCTCGCAACTGAAGAGGGCACCGTGGTGGATGTTTGCCGAATGGCAGACCAACCACAAGCATTACCTGGTAGGTAACCACCCACACAATTCAGGTCGGGACTCAGACTACGAATACAATGAATATATATATATATATATATATATATAGTGTAAAAGTAATCAGACCACACGGCAAAAAGGTTTGGGGGCAGCCACCCATACACTTGAATTTGACTGTCAAAAAGAGAAGGTTTGGTTGTACAAATCGTTACAGACATCAGTCCTAAACAGAACTGGCAGGTAGACAAAAACATGGTGGATTTAAAACTGGCAGGAAAAATGACATCATCAGGACAGAAAGCGGAAGTGACTTCATCCTGACCGGAACTGAAGTTATGTTGTTTCGGGCAGGGACTGGAGGTGATGTTATTGTGCCCGGAACCAGAAATGATGTTACCGAGCCCATTGCAGAATTTCCTGTATTCAGTCTGGACAGGAAAAAGAGGAAGGATTAGTGTGCTCTGCCATGACCTGGTCCGGCATAGAATTATCCTTTTTTGAGCCGTTTAGCTGCCTTCCATGGCTCTGGTGATGGTAGTTGCCTACCAAACTAGGGGTTGGCGCTGAATTCTAATGCCATCTCTCTTCTTCCCTCTGCAGAACAGAAGACAAAATGCCATTCCACCAGTGATGTCATTTCCTTTGTCTGACATCCTTGACTCTCCCCTTCCTGCCTGAAACTTGTATGACTGGAAGCTCAGCCATCTTAGCTCATTTTTGTATTGGATTCTCATCTGAAAAGATTTTGCAAAACATCTTTGTAAAAAGATAATTTATTTTCCATTATATAGGGTCACAGATAAACCTTAAATTGTTTCCTGTGTTAGTATATACAGTACATGTGTACAGTATATAGATGCACCTCCAAAACATCAACCCTGGATAAAGGAAATGCAAGAGGGAAAGAAGTGGACATTTACCCTGTCATTAATAATAATTGTTTGTTTTTGACATTTTATTTTAATTGTATTGTGTTATTGTGTTTAATTGTGTTATCCAAATCTGTGCTTTTCTTTTCCTGTATCATACCAAATATTTGATGGCCAAACTTCTGAATTCTCTAACTTGCTGTCATGTGTGAATATGCATTTATTAATTTGTACCTCAGTTTGTGAATCTTGCATTCTTGGTGTGTGTTATTTTAGTTTAATTTTGTGGCTATATTAGGAAGTTTAATTGTTTCATGTAATTTGTTTGTTATTTATCATTTTTAGCACAGACAGGCTGTCATTTTGTGATGACTTTGTGATGACTTTGCTAGGACATGAGTACGGGTTACATGTACTGAAGGTTGCGCCATCATGATGTCATCATTTGTGACAGTATTTAAACCCCATCATTGTAAAGCACAATTGTTTTTAAAAACAAATTCCTCTTGCTTCAAAAGTCTTTTTTTTGTTACTGTTCTTGCATGCTTTTGAATTTCGTCTTTCAGTCTGTGCAATGTGCTTAGACGTCCCATTTAAGACTCCTTGATCTGTCTCTGTCTATTATTCTTTTCCTGATCCTTTCCTTCTTTCTTTCCCTATTTGAGCTACAGACAGCACTCTATTACTGTAAACTGAACTTTAAAATGATTACATCTTTAGATATTTTCAGACCATCAAATATTTATCTCAGCTGAGACTTCTACCTCTCAACTTCAAAGATGTTCTATACCATTCTACAGACAATAAGCTAATTTTTTCAGGTTTGTTTTTTGAGTTTAAGGAATTTTCAAGTAGCTCTTTGGATGACTCACTCTTGTTTTTGATCTTGCAATTTTAAAATACTCATCCTACTCCACAGTTGCTTTCAAGTTCATCTTTATACTTTGAAAAACAATCTTGTTTATAGAATATATTATAATTAAACCAGCTCTCCTTACTCACTTCATTGACAGTTTTCCACTTCCAGTATCTTCAGGGTTTCTTCAGCTTATTACTGGTTTTACAAACTGGAGGACCTTTAAGTCTCAATGGTGGCAGTAGTGGGATACCCCTCAGACAGGTAGTTGATTCAGCATGGTGTGAGGCTGCTTTGTAAAGGCACAGGGATGCTGCTGCTGCTTCTACTACTATGAGTGACAGAAACACATCAAGCTGAAGGAACATTCCTTTAGTTGAGCATACAGGCACTAATAAGAATGCACTTTACTTCAGTAGTGTGAAGATGAAAAGCTGTACATTATATTGAAACAAGTAAGCCCGCGATTCGCTACCGAATCGGAAATCCAAGAATGGCAATCAGTTTCTGTTCCGTCCGATATTTGGATGGATGACATATCATGGAGGGTGGGTGCGTCTGGGGAAATGTCATTAAATGCAATAAGCATATCTGTACTAAAGCGGTTTCGTTTTGTGGAGACGTGATTCTGTTGCCTTTGCTGACACCGACTGCTGGCAGTGAACAGGTTGTGTTGTTTGGGCGCCACCTACTGACTCTGGGAAGCCACTGCGTTTGACTCTGGGGCGTGCGCCACGGCGCAATATGCGCCTCGGTGGGAAGCCACTGCATGATGAAATATCATGGAGGGTATATGCGGTGGTGTGGGCGGTCATGTCCCGGCGGCTGTACAACGTGGCGTGCATGCTTTACCTCAGGTGTAGCTCACAGGTCGTAGGCATGGTAAAGTTTCCATTTAATTCAATAACCCTATTTGAACTAAAGCGGTTTCTATGTGTGGGCACCTTTGTTCATTGTTTGTATCCATGACTGTACAGGTTGTGTTGTTTGGGCGCTCATAGGTTGTGTTGTCTGGGCGCCACCTACTGACTCTGGGAAGCCGCCGCGTTTTGGGAAGCCGCTGCGTTTGACTCTGGGGTGGGCGCCACGGCGCAGCACGCTGTGTTATTTGGGCGCCATCTACTGACTCTGGGAAGCCGCTGCATTTAACACTGGGGCGGGCGCCACTGCGTTTTGGAAAGCCACTGCGTTTGACTCTGGACTCTGGGGCGGGCGCCAAGGCCGCAGTGCGCATGCGCCTCAGTGTGTCCGCCGTGCATAAATTAACTGTGGTTTAGTAAGATAGATTGTTGAATTGTTGTACATAAACAATATAAGTGTAGCTGTTGGTAAGTAAGGCACGATCAAGCAAGAGTCAAGAGAATGCTGAAAGAAACCTCTCAGTCCAAAAGTTTGTTTTAAAGATTTAGTGAAAATTCAAAGCAAACAGTCTACACAAGAATAAAGAAAAGGGTTGTTACACAAGTAGAATAAAAGGCAAAAAAATGGAAGAAATGTCTCTTCTCTAAACTTAGCTTTTCTTGTCAAACTTCAGTCGTTTCTGTACTTAAAGATGCTTTATTTCACCTTCAGTATGCTCTAAATGTATGGCACCGCATGTTCAATAGAGCATGTTAACTTCATACTATTGGGCACGTAAGTGTGCTCCCGTTGCCTTACACATGGCAAGGCAGGTCACTAACTGAGCCTAATCTATAGTCAGACAAGAAATAGTTTGAATATACCAATTCAATTCAGCTTGTGGGGGTTATAAGAACCTCCCATGGACTATGCACTAATACATAGGCAAACATTTGTGAATTTCCCCTTGGGATTAATAAAGTATCTATCTATCTATCTATCTATCTATCTATCTATCTATCTATCTATCTATCTATCTATCTATCTAATATGACTTAAATAACTAGCAAATGGCTCTTACAACAAGTATAAACAAAAAACTACATTTTACTTGCATACATTTCTGTACACATGTCTTGAAGTTTTTTACACGATATTTTGATAAAAGTATCATGAAAGATAGAATTATTTCCTTCATTTCTTAATATCTGCAAGAAGAATATTATGCCACTAGCCTCAGATTTGTTTTAATGGATCACAGCTCTAATTTAGGGGCCTATATAATCTACATTTCAAATGCAAATTAGAGTTTCTAACATCTTAATTGTATCTCAGCAGTACACATCACGAAAAAACTGACCAAATAGTCCTCTTTTGGCTGAAACATCTTATAGAACCAGTTGAGCTGCAGCTCACTTAAAAAAGCACTTGGAAAACAAGTCTTTTAAGATCTATATCAGATGCTCCACCACTTCTCTGATATCCCCTGAAAAAGCAGAAGGAATCTAAACATTTTTTTTTGTAAGACTGAATTGTGACTGATGGACAGCCACTGCAAAATAAAAGATGACATGTCAATAAACTTTGAAAAAAAAAAAAAAAGCCTTCCTATACATCCATTTTTAACCTGCTTTCCTTTCTTATGTTACTGGGCTATTGGAGTCAAACCTAATTCTGGAGAGTGTTGGGTGCAAGAGGAAAATAGTCAGCACAGTAAAGTCAGACAGACACAATTTTATTTTTGGAACAATTCATTTTGCAACTAACAAGAAACATGTTTCCTTAAAATATGACTTTCTGTTCCTACACTGGGTGATTTGACTTTGTCGGTTTATAAAATAACATTTACTGAAGAAGTTCCTGGTATCTGGTTGCTGGGCACAATATTACACAAATATCAGTAATAAATTACATTAAAGCTGTATTAAAAATAGGGGGATATACGCAGTGTATGATAAATCTTATAATATTAAGAAAGTCTACCCATCCATTTACTGTTCCTGCTAATCTAACTCAGCCTGCAGGGTACCTGGGCCTATCACTGCAGCGGCCAGAAGAGGCAGGAACCAATCCAGAACATGACACCAGACCAGATAAAGAGGTTAGATAAAGAGAGCATTGTTTTAAAAATAAACTAACCAAAATACCGGGTGTTGTCTGAGTATGCATAAAAAAGGAAAATAAATGGCTTAAAGTGGAGAAAGACAACAAACTGTAATTGCCTTTACTCCCACTATTAGCATGTAGACTTATCTTGCTTAACTGGAAGAGTCCTAACCCACCTCTTTTAAGTCAGTGGGTTAACTGATGTTATATACTATTGGAAATTGGAAAAATTCTCACTTAGAGGATCTGTTCAAAACCTTTTTAAAACCTGGCAGTATCTAATCAATAACATTTTAGAATAAGCATTTCCCTCTATACTCTCAGTGTTTTACTCTGGCTGTTGGCCTTCCTCTCTCATGAGTGGGGGTTGATTTAAATTTAGTTTTGTCAAGTTTTGACTTCTTTGTATGGAACATTACTTGCTTTTAATAAATTCAATAAAAAATGTCTTTTGGAAATTCAACATAGCTAAACAAAACCCACAATGAAACAAATAGATGTTCTCTTAGACAAAAGCTACAATTCTGCCAACCATACCAAATTAATTGACAAGAAAACGCTGCATGTATCTTCTACTTTGGCCACTGTGTGTGCTGATAGCAATATCCTTGTCCCAGCACACTCATGCTGCCTGATGGGAATTGTATTCCTTACATCAGCACTCTTTTTTGAGTTGTTCCCTCTGATTATAACCCCTCTTCCCAATACAACATATTAAATTGGACCAACGGCATGGTGCATGCAAAGCTTTGTGAAAATCAGTCAGTTGTTTTTGTGTGATTAGCAAACAGACAAACAGACATCCAATGGAAAATGGCTTTACAAGTTTATTAATACTGATGTAGAGTTTAACATGCTCACTAACATGGTCACTAATATGGAGCCAGTTTAGAGTCATCAATTACCCAAACTCACATCTTTGGGATGTAGGACAAACTCTGTTGGAGGGATGCCCACACTGACACCAAGAAACCTTGAAAGACAATAAAACTCCATCATAACATGCTTAAAGAAACATTGCCCAGAATCTCCATACCTGTAACATATTGTACCGGTCTCCAAGCTTGACATTTACACACTTGTTCACTGATTTATCTCTTTGTATCAAACACGGTAATTATGAACTGATCCATTTTTATTATTTTAGAACTTTTCCAATAAAGTGTCTCTTTCAAAACAATTTATCAGATTAGCAGATGTAATGCATATAAGTAATACAATATGCTTCAAATAAAGTAATTAGAAAAGTATTGGAAAACACAGCAGGAAAGGTGAAGGTTTCTGTTTGGAAGGAGGCTGAAGGCTAAATATGACAGGTTCCTAATTGCTGGCAATTTTATTTTTCATATCGATAAACAGTATGACCCGAAAGTAAAAGAATTCATGAACCTCCTGCACTCTTTTGATCTGAGCCAGCCCACACATAAAGGGGGGACACATGCTGGATTTAGTGATTACTAAAGGATTAAAAGTTGATGTGAGGCAGTCGTGGTATCTGCATATTAAATTATTTTTTCCTAACTACAACTAATGAGGACCATATTGTTAATAAATGCTATTTTGATACATCTGCAGCCTCAAAGTTTGTTAACAATCTAAACAACAAGTCTGTTTGTAGTGTTTACTGTAGTAGTGATAATAATGTAAATAGTAAGGTGGAAAATCTTAAAGCTAAAGTGAGAGCTGCCACTGACATAGTCGCTCCTGAAAACATAGTTAAGAAATCCTCCAGCACTATTATACCATGAAATGCCGGTTAGCTGAGAGTAAATGGAGAAAAATTAAACTGATAGTTCACTATGAAATATTGAAGGCCAAAATAATGGAATTTGACAACATAGTCCATCTTGAGTGGCGGTGCTATTTCTCTAAAATTATAAATAATAATGCTGGTAATCCAAGAGTTTTATTCTCTACTACTGATTGTTTGCTAAACTCGAGTCACTCAATGGAATGCCTCCCAAAAAACATCCAGTGAAACTTGTGAGGCTTTTGCTGTATTTTTTAATCACAAAATTAATGATTTTAGAAATAATATTGTACATCCCCCCAAGTAGCGTAGCGTGGGTGTCAGCCGCCTGGGGCGGAGAAAAATTCCGCCGCCCCCTTATTTAGGTATGGTTCAAATTTTTACAAGATATTATTATTATTTATTGTGAAATTTTGTCACCCCCTAAAAGTGCCGCCCAGGGCGGGCCGCCCCCGCCGCCCCCACTACACTACGCCACTGATCCCCCCAATACTGATCCTATTAAATCCCAGTATTCCATTTCAAGCTAATTAAATTCATTCACCAGGATAGATTTACCTGATCTATATAGAATAATTTCTCAACTGAATTCCTCCACCTGCGTCCTTGACCCAATACCAACAAGTTTTTTCAAAGAAGTATCCAACATGCTAATTGATAGTGTGCTTGACATAGTAAATTCATCATAAGATACGGGGTCTTCCCAGACTGTCTTAAGACTGCTATTGTTAAACCCCTGCTCAATAATAATAATAATTTTAGACATATTTCTAACCTGCCTTTCTTAAGTAAAATCCTAGAGAAGGCAGTCATTATGCAGCTAAGATATCACTTGAATAAACATGCTATTCTTGATAAGTTTCAGTCAGGTTTTAGAACAAATCACAGTACAGAAACTGCACTTATTAAAGTAGTAAATGACTTGCGGGTTAATGCAGATAGAGACCATTTATTTGTTCTCATCCTCTTATACTGTATCTGAGTGCAGCATTTGATACCACTGATCACAATATTCTTAAAATCGCCTTAGTCAATGGGTGGGCCTCTCTAGCAATGTCTTAAATTGGTTTGAGTCTTACTTGACAGGTAGAAACTTCTTTGTTAGTTGTGGTAATTATACTTCGAAGACACATGACATTCTATATGGTGTTCCACAAGGATCTATCCTGGGTCCACTGCTCTTTTCGATCTACATGGTTCAATTAGGTCAGATTATCTCAAGGTGTAACGTGAGCTACCACAACTATGCTGATGACATACAACTGTATTTATCAATAGCGCCTGATGACCCTGACTCTCTTGGTTCACTGATACAATGTCTTACTTGTGCTTCTGAATGGATGAGTAGTAATTTTCTCCAACAAAATAAGGAGAAAACAGAAATCTTAGATATTGGCAAAAATAGATATAGTGAGGGTATTAGAAATAAATTTGATCCATTAGGCTTAAAAGTCAACACAGAGGTAAAGAGTGTAGGGGTTTTGGGAGATGGCCGGCTATTCATCCCGGCCAATTCCCCCAGGCCACTAGATGGAGCCCTCCCTGTAGCATGGAAGTGCCCTGAAGACCAGCAGGGAATTATGGACAATGGAGTTTTTATTCCCAACCTTGCTGAACACCGTGGGGCCCACCAGAGGACGCTGCAGGGAGGCTCAAGGACTTGTACGTGCCCTATAACCTGGAAACACGTCATGATCATATGACCAGAAGGAACGACGTGTTTCCGGGTTGAAGAGAAGGACTTTTTATCTGACCCAGAAGTGATAAGAAATCATATGGACTGTAGGATGGGAAACACTTCCGGGTCAGGGAATATAAAAGGACTGTGGGAAAACCCAGACAGTGAGCTGAGCTGGGAGGTAGGGTGGCGAAGTGTCTGGGAGAGGAGGATTGGTGATTATTGATTATTGTAGAGTACTTGTATGTGTAGTGTGGAGTGTAGGGTGCTTTGTGCACATAGTTATTATAAAATAAATAATAATTATAATTATAATTTTACCCGGTGGAGTGGTACCTGAGGGTTCAAGGGAGCTCTAATGCCCCCTACTGCTACAGGGTAATTATTGACTCTGACCTAAATTTTAAATTACATATTTAATCAGATTACCAGGACAGCATTTTTTCACTTGAGGAATACAGCAAAAGTTAGACCTCTTATAACTTTGCTAGATGCTGAAAAATTAGTTAATGCTTTTGTTTTTAATCGACTCGATTACTGTAATGCACTCCTCATAGGACCACCCAAAAAAGAAGTCAATCGGTTGCAAATAGTGCAGAATGCAGCTGCCATAATAGGAAAAGAAAATCTGAGCACATCTTTCCAGTTTTGATGTCACTACATTGGTTCCCTTTGCCATTTAGAATTATCTTTAAAATACTGCTTATGGTTTACGAAGCCTTAAATAATCTCACTCCATCCTATAGTTTGAAATTCCTGTCACCTTACACTCCAAATTGTAACCTTAAATCTTCAAATGAGTGTCTGCTTATAAAGAGCTAAATTTAAAAGAAGTGTTGAGGCAGCACCACTGTTATGCACCTAAAATCTGGGAAAGTTTACCGATAGAAATCTGCCAGGCTAATACGGTGGAGCACTTTAAAAAACTGTTGAAAACTCATTATTTTAACATGGCTTTCTAAATAGCTACATTTTAATGTATCCTTGTTAAACTATATGTGCATTAAATTAGCATTTTCATCAAGGTTCTGCATTTCTTACTAATCCCTACTATTCTCTACTGTTCTTTTTCCATTTTTTCTGTGTTTGTGATCTGCACCACCACCACCACCTGGTCAAAGCACCATGCAGTCCCTACATTGATGGATTGAAGGCCATATGTCCACATGACCATCATCATCTAATTCTTTCACTTGAGGCCTGAAAGCCATGAGGACTGATTGAGATCACTTATGTTCGGTAGAATGCCCAGTCTCGTGGGTGGTCTCTTGGCCTTTGAACCCCTGCAGATTTTGTTTTTTTTTCTTCAGCCCATCCTGATGTTTTTTTTTTTTTGCCTTTACTGTCCTCTTGACCATCAGACCTTACTTTATTCTTTGTTACTTGGTATTGCCTAATCTTATTTTTGTTTTATATAAACTTTTCTTTCTTCATCTTGTAAAGCACTTTGAGCTACACTATATATATAAATGTTGTTAGTGTTCAGAAGCCCAGATAACACACCTACTGGGCGCAGTGTCACCCTGGACTGACGCATTCATTTATTTCCTTAAGCTTACCAGTTGCTAAAAACACACTTCTATAGTCAAGCACACTGAAATTACAAAACTGCAGAAATGATAAATAACTAAGGAAAGGAACAAGTAGTTTAATGAAAATTAAAGGCATGTACTGACATGATAGCTTTGATGGGAATATGATTTCATGTTTGAACCTCTGTGTCTCATTTACACAATTAGTCAGCAGATCTCAGGAGTCAAATCTGATCTGACAGGACTGCTCATCTAATATTATTTAATTAAATGTTTGCCTGTAGTCTCTATATAATGTAACATTTTTTTTCTAAAACATTTAACTAATAAGATGTGAGTAAATAAAATGGATGAATTAATTCTCATCTTCCCTTTTATAGAATGGAAGTACTGTCGACTGACTATAAGTAGTTTCTCAGGGAACTCATTTTTAAACCCTTTTGCCATAAAAAGTAAAATATAATGTTGTTTAAATCTGAAAACTAAATAACTTTCTATATGTATGTTTTTTGTATCAGTCAGTATAATCTGAAAATGCACACACTGCTCCTGATGTAAATGCACACCGAGCATAGATATGGACCTCTCCGAGGTTCGTCAGCATCGATCAATCCTCATTTTTTCTTATCTAGCCTGCACCTGCACATACTTTGATTTCATCCTACCAGCATTACCGGGCACCTCCAAATTGGCTGTAGGCCTCTTGGGAGCCACTTCTGGACATATTTGTCTGACATTAATCCATTCTTCATCCTTCATCTTCATCTCCACATCACTGTTTCACTAATATGACAAACTTGTGTTTCTGTTCTCATGCAGTCATTTCTCTTTCTGTCATCTCCTCTCAGTTTCAGCAGACACTTTTTCATTATAGTTTATGCCATTTGGAAAACACAGAAGACGTTTCTATGAGACACAAACGATTAATGAAAAAAATGCAATAACCCAAGACAAGAATTCAAATTTTTTATGAAAAAGCATACCTTGGAGAATGAACACAAATACCTTATTTCCATGTCCTTAAAATGTTAGGCAGCTTCAAATGCTGAAAGGTACTGTCATGAGCCGTTGTGCATTGGGTCACTAGACGGTGGAAATGAGTAAATGTGTCAGGCAGCCAGTCTGCCTGGCTCTTTATTACAAAAATATGAAGACACATGTAATTAGGTTAAAATGCCTGACGCTGACTAAAAGATTCTTTTAAATTGTACAAGTGTTGAAAATGTGTCCTAACTAGACAAATACTGTAACAACAGATTTAAACACTTTTTGTCCTACAGAATGTCTTCAGTTGTTGGAGGACACTCCAGATAATTATGTCCACAAAGAACATAGCATATTAATAGAATTAAACTCATGAGTCGGAAAGTCTCAGCTCTCTGAACCAGCGATCTTCCCGTGTTTCTGACAAACAAAAAACAAGACTACAAAACAAACACGTGGACTGTGAAGTTCAGCTTGCTGTCATAGTCTATGTGTTATGTTGTAGTGAAAAATGACATGAGAAAAAATATGAATGAAGCCATGGTTGAGGAGATGGGGTCGGCATGACTTATAAATCTTGCACGTCAAGTTCTTCCACTCATCTCTCATTGGCTATTCACCTTCAAGGCTCTGACAAAGTAAACACTCCCACCCTGGGACGAGAGGGCACACTGTTGTTAAGAACCTTGTTTTTCTATCCACAACTCCAAAGGACTGTAGCCCTTTGACACCTGGCCACGCCCCCACAGATTTCCCAAGCCCTGCCCCTTCTGCAGTCATAGAAGTCATAGAAGTGGCTGAAGTCAGCGTCTTTTCTGACCAAGGGGCAGCAGAGAGATGGAGCTGAAGACTCAGGAGTGTTTCTTAATAGCAACAGTGGTGCAGGTTTGGTCATAATCTTTTATTTCATTGATAAGTGGTTTCATACTACAAATGGTACTACAACATTTTTAACCCATGTGCTTCCTTCATTATCAATCCTTCTTCCACATCTGACTTTGATTCATTGCATATAAAAAAAAAAACTTAGTATCATTCCATACTACAATATATGAAGTTGGAAATATTGAGCTTGTTTAAAAGTCACCATTTGAAATCAGTGTTGCTCTGATTAATCACTACATACCCCACAACTGTCTCTCTCCCTCTCTCTCTCTATTGTCACACATGTGAGAGTAGGAGGAAGCTGAGTGGACCAAGTGGAGGTAATTACCTGCCAGGCCAGGGGATGGCAGGGTGCACTAATCCTATTTCTGGTATCTCTGCAGGCCAGATATGGGAAAACCTACCATGTGCACCATCATCGACATCAATTCCAGTTTCCAGCACTACGAATGATGTCACTTCCGGTTCTGGCGACACAAACGATGCCACTTCCGGTTCCCGCCACAGATGACATCACTTCCAGTTTTGGCTTTTAAAGCCGCCATCATTTCACTATCCAGACAGTTCAATCTGGGATCTCAACTAAGCAACATTGCTTATCTTTCTATTACCCAATTGCAACCAGGGACAATATATGGGTGGCTGTCCCAAACCTTTTTGTGTGTTGAGGCTGATTCTTTTACACTATTATATATATATAAAGAGATAAGATGTTCATCTGTCCAGCATCCATACCCTTCACCTGGCACCATGTTGTCCACAACAGGGGGAAAATGTCTGATGAACAAAGACAAGAGGCCAGCATAAAATAGTAAATCGTGCGGTGTACGTCCAGACATCATGTTGTCTGGAGTCCACAACAGGGCTGGAATGTTTGACAGAGAAAGACAACAAGAAGCACAAAGAAAGAAGCATGTAAGGGCTAGAATGTCCAATAAAAAAAACACAAGACGTGCAAAGTAAGAGGCATATCTGGTGAACAGCAGTTCATAAATGAAAGATGTGATCGAAAAAGACAGACTTATCATGGCACCATCAAGTCCATTTTAATAGACAGGCATTCTGCTATGCTAGCTACAGGATAATTTCAGAAGGTAATACGACCTACCTAAAACTGGGAAGAATGTCGGAAGGGCTGAATCCAGCCCCCATCCAGACCGATAATCCTGTAATGTGTACCTAGAATAAGGTGATCCGCAGCAGTGCCTAAATCTCAGTACAGAAAACTGGTTTTCAAGAACTCAATTTCATTTTGAATTTTTTTCTGGCAGAAATGCATTTTTAATTCACAAAAGAAAGCTCCTCTGTTATGTGTTTAACATGGAGAAACTTTTGGCGTGTTAAACCTTCACTTAGAAAGCCCTATTCAAAAGATTAAAATTATTAATGTCTTTAGTTTTAAATTTAACGCCATGTCATGTTGTTCATGGATTCGCTTCCTAGGGCCAGACCTTTGGAGGTGACAACCCATGTCATCATTGACACAACAATATAAATAGTCACCATTTTAAAGTTCTCACTATACAAACTGTTTGATTCCCAAAGATTTTATTTTTGGCTTCAGCCTTGCTTTTTTCTCTGACTTCATTACTGAATTCCTCCTTTGGTTCTGGTTTTTAAAAAGCTTTATAGTTAAACATACTTACAGGGTGTGCCTTTATCATCCTTGTATTATTTCTCTGTGCATCCTTGCTGTGCCACAACATTGGCTTACTCTTGCTGTGTTGCCTCTCTCGTCTTTCTTAGATTTCCTGTGAGATAACTTCTACAGTATCTCCCGTGTAGCACTGACTGTAGGTCTTCAGGCTATTAACTGAGGGAAGAGAAAGATCATTTATAATCAGGCTGGTGGGAGGAGCTAAAGAAGGATCAGACAATATAATATTACAAAGTATAACACAGGTGGGTCTTTGTTATTAGTGATGTTAACTCAAAATGTAGTACTGCCTTAACTTGTTAATTCCTACCCCAAAAGAAATATAAGTTATAATGTGAAGCTCCTCTAAAAGCACATTTAATGACACATGGAATTCTCATACTATTGAGGATCATACCATTTAATTATTCAACCATTATATGGTCTTCAATACTAACAGTTGTTAGATAGCTGAAACATATTCATGCAATTTAATTTTCTTTTTGCTTTAAAAAGAAAGTCCTGAAATTATATAAAAAAAAAATGTGTCCCTGGAGAAAAACACTAATAGTAGGAAGGACATGTAGTGTCCACTAAGAGAAAATGAGTTAAATGATAAATGTCTTATGTGTCCTGTGAATATACTGTGTATATCTAAACAATACAAAAACAAAGGAACTTCTAACAGATTTCAGAAGAAACTCCATTCATTCACAATAAATATTCATCAAAAACCAGGCAGTGGAGATATTGGACAGTTTTAAATATGTGTGAACAATCACAGACTCAAAACTGACTTAATGAAAGCACAGAAGCCATCTGCAGAAAGGGACAGCATTGCCTCTGCTGTTTAGGGAAGCGGCGTCTTTTTAATGCGAGTCCTACCATTATGTCAATCTTTTACAAATCTTGCCTTGAATCATCTTTTATTTATGTTCTGCTGGCCTGGTTCAGAAATCTTAATGTTAACAACAAAAACCAAATATGTCAAACTGTAAAATGGAGCCGAAAAATAACAAGCTCTCCACGGTCCAATCTCACAACCCCGTTTTATAAGCAAGTATCACAGAGAGCAGAGTCTTTTCTGTCAGACAGGACTCACACACTATTTTCTCAGTGTCACTTTTTAGCTATCAGGTCAGAGGTTCAAGGTTCCAAGGTTCAAAAGCAACCAGATGAAATGCTTTCATCCCAACTGCTAATAATCTTGTAAATAAGTCCAATTTTAATAAACATCTACAAGCTTAAATCACAGGATGAACGATTAGCATTTATATCAAGTATCAATATTGTTCTATTTAATATATATGACCTAATGTTTTAACCATAAGTATTATGCTCACTGCTGTATTATATTTATTTGTACTAAGTTTTTTACTGTTATGTCATATTATGGACTCTTCAGTAAAACCTGCTGACAAATCCAATTTCCCCCTTGGGACAATAAAATGGAATTGAATTGAATGGAATACATTCAAGATGTCTGCTTGCTAACATATTAGGATCCTTCTCAAAGCCTAAAGAACCAATTAAATATGCACAGAACCCTTCCCAGAAAGAAATTGATCTTTCTTCACGCAACAGTTCTCAGATGTGCCACCCAACCCAGTAGCGTGCCATTAAAGAACTCTTATTTTTAAAAGTGTAGCTGCTAATGTTCTTCATGTTATACTTTTAGTTTGTATTTGTTAACATAAAGATGTGCAAGTTTTATAGTTTGCCTTGGGGTACACATTATTCATTCTAGGATACAAATATTACTTGAAAGATTTACTGCTTCTAGATTTGGAAGGAGAGATAATAAAAGCTTTATGTTGAAATGGGAGTTTATTACTTTATTGTAACAACGCATTCCCACAGACATCTCAATGTGTTGAGCGACATAAAGGAGCATTTGTAAAGCACTGACACAATGGAAATGGGGGACCTGGCAACATCTGCTGTGTTTGGCAGGGCCAGTGCGGCCATGACCCCCTCTAACCCCATAGCATACCACACAATGAGTGAGGAGTACACTGGTGCTTGTATAATAAAATAGTCAAAAACAGATACAAAGATATGATGGCCACTCCTCTCGCCACCACATGCAGATAACCCCGTGGTCCTGCCTTCAAACCTTAGCCTTGCCACTTTCTGTGTTCTCACCATGTCTTCATGAACTTCCTCCCGAAATTCTGATTTCATCCTTCATCCTAAATGTGTGAGTTTAGGTATGTGTGTGAAAGTGTTCCACCATAGACGGCCACCAATTCCTGTTTAACACCTGCAAATGAAAGAAATTAACCTGTACTGGAATAAGGTTGGATATTGGTTGGAGTGGTAGGGATTTGCACTGGCAATTGGAAGGTTGCCGGTTCGAGTCCTGTAAATGCCAATAGGGACTCTGCTCTGTTGGGCCCTTGAACAAGGCCCTTAACCTGCAATTGCTGAGCGCTTTGAGAGAAAAGTGCTATATAAATGCAAAGAATTATTATTATTAAGGTCATTCAGAAAATAAAGGAAAGAATAAATAATGCAATGGAAGAGTAGCTATCAATGGTAAACTGAAAAGAGAGCTGTGTCAAAAGAAAAAAGGATGAAAGACCAAAAAACCACACATGAAGAGCAATGACAAAGAGTACGTGGGCAGGTCTTCAAACTTCTCAGTTTATTTGCTTTATGAATGCAAAAAGGCAAAAAGCTTCAGGAAGTGGGAGCTCTAAAGCAGAATGAGGCAATGTCACACTACTTGAAGGGCCGAGGTGATGTGTTTCTTTTAATGATTCAACCACTTCTATTGGCACCTTAATATTTACTACTGTATAACGATAAACGATTTATTGCATTTTAGAAGTGCATTGTGTGGTAAAGCATGGCTAAGCACGTGCAAAGCAGTTATGATCTCCCAATTACTAAAATGTATTAGAAATTAATTTGATATTTACCTTATTTATTTAATTTTGCTTTTGTTTACAGAACCAGTTTGCTTCTTATTGGGTTTGTTGTCACAGTTTTGCACATGGTGTTTCGTGGGCACTGCTGTGCTGTCTAAAGTAATGATGACCATTGCTGGCTTTGTGTGCTGAACTGAAATATTGCTATTCAGTGTACTGGAAACTAAGCAGCACAATTTATGTTAAAGAACGTCTGCTTGGGCACAGAACCTTCTGTTGTGTAGCCCTGCATTAGAATGTTAATGTGATAAGAACAGGCCATTTAACCCAAAAACTTGTCCATCCTATTTACTGAGATTGTCCAAAATAACAGCAAGTTGAGATTTGAAGGTCCTTAAAGTCCTTCTCTCCACCACACTATTTGTTTTTTTTTATTATTATTATTATACTTTATTAATTCCGAAGGAAATTACTTGTTTTTTTTCGCATACCCCTTGGGGTCAGAGCGCAGGGTCAGCCATTGTAGAGCACCCCTGGAGCAATTGAAGGTTAAGGGCCTTGCTCAACGGCCCAGCAGAGTTGGTCATTTATTCCACGTGTCTTCTTGTCTTTGGAAGATGTTTCTAACATTTGTGTGAAATCTGCCCTTAACAAGTCTCCCATAGTGTTCCTGAGTTTTTGTTGTAGAATTTATTTTAAGTAACCATTTCAGTCCATTGTACTAACCCCTTTCATAATTTTAAACACTTCAGTCATGTCACCTCTCAATCTCTGTTTGCTTAAACAGTAACAGTTTAACTATCTCAGTCTCCCCTTATATCTCCTACCTTTTTAGTCCAGGAATCAGCCTAGTCACTCTCCTCTGGACCTTTTCTAGAGCTGCTATGTCTTTTTTGTAATAAGGATAGGAAAACTGCACACAGTACTCCAGGTGAGGCCTCACTATTTTGTTATATAACTTAAACATCACCTCCCTTGACGTCTACTCCACATATTGTTCCATATAACCTAATATCCTATTAGCCCTCGTAATGTATTTTGTACGCTGTCTGCAGGTAGATAGTAACAAGTCCACACTGACTACTACGTCCTTCTCATGAGGTGAGCTTTGAAATTTCTGACCCTCCATTGTGTATTCAAATCTAAACGTTCTTCTATCAACCTGTAATACTTAACATTTACTTACGTTAAATTGCATCTGTACAAATCTGCCCAAGCCTGTATGCTGGCCAAGTCCCCCTGTATCAGTTTAGCTGATTCTGCGTTGCCTGTCCTTCCACTTAGTTGATGACCTAAGTTGGTATCACCTGAAGACTTAACCAGCTTATTGATTTTATTCTTGTCCAGATTGCTTATATATATCAAAAAAAGCTGCAGCTCCAGCACTAACCCACCGAGGAACATCACTTTTAACATCACCTAATTCTGAAAAAGTTTTCCCTCACCATAACCCTTTGCTTCCAGTGTTTGAGCCAATTTTGTGCCCACCTACACATCACACCTTGAATTGCCACTTCTTTTAGTCTGTCAATGTCAATCGCTTATTGATCTCCTTCTCACGTTCTCCTCAGATTGACTCGCTCCAGCAGGCAAATTAAATCCAGCTTGACTGACCTTCTTTCACTTGGTCAGGCACCTTCATGATATGCCTGGATATATTTCGGATAGGAAAAAGACGTGCTGTGATCGGGGTTAGAATGCTAGTTGTGTGAGAGCACCTTCAGACATTCCAGTGTGCAAGTTAAGGTGTTTTCAGTCATTTCACTGTCTTTCTGCACAAACACCTCTGAGCTTCAGTAAAAAGAATAGTCTTCACTTTGATTTCTGTTCTGAGCTATGATTTCTCTCCAAACGCAATTACTTGGTACCTGACAAAATGATATGACGTCTACAGTCAGGAGGTGAGTGGAGCAAAAATTCGATTGTGATTTATTATACCCTATAAACAGGCGAGAGTTTCACTCACTAAACTTGAGAATAAGCAAAACTAAAATACGAGGCAGAAGTCATACTTAGAAAAATACTAAAAAAAGGATAACTAGGAATTATATTCCCTGACTTAACTAATATTTTCAATAGCTGATGTCCATATACTTGCATACCTTCTGCAGCATGCCACTATTTTAAATACTGTCAGTGCCATGACATCACGTATAATAATGTGGTAGCAACCATTATAGTAATGATAATGCAGGATGGCAGCTGTCTGGAAGAAAACTGCACAATATGTTGGCACTTAGGTAAAATAATATTAAACAAAAATGGAGTTACAGCGATGTAAACAAAATGGTGTTACTGATTTTTGAAAGAGAAAACAAAATGTACAAAAAATGCACAAAATAACTGCAGTACCTTATGAAAGATTCATGACAAATACAAAAATATTCTTGAAGAAGCTGTCACATGAAGAAGGTTGGTTTGTTTCCATCTGGTGCTATCAATCTAACGTTATCAAGCAACAAATTCAATTAGGCCTTTTCATGTGACAGGAAGTGCGAGCAAACAAAAACAGGAAGCTAGGCCTTCCTTCTTGCCTCAAGAGGGTTTTCTGCTCTGAACCTGGAAGAGACACAAAGAAACACTGGCAAAGGTAATAGAGGAATCAGGAAATTGTGAGACAGGCAGAGGTCAAAACCAGAATGATTAGAAATATTTCCCCAAGTTCTGAAATGCTAACCAAAAGTCTTAATTTGTTGCCCAAAATTTGTGTCCTGAGACAAAAGAAATGGTGCACACAAGCATGTAAAAAAGAATCCACAATCCCGGACAACCGATGAACGGAATTGAAGAGTTGCATAGTGTGGGGGAGGAACAATCTCCTCAGTCTGTCAGTGGAGCAGGACAGTGACAGCAGTCTGTCACTGAAGCTGCTCCTCTGTCTGGAGATGACATTGTTTATTGGATGCAGTGGATTCTCCATGATTGACAGGAGCCTGCTCAGCGCCCATCCCTCTGTCACAGATGTCAAACTGTCCAGCTCCGTGCCTACAATAGAGCCTGCCTTCCTCACCAGTCTGTCCAGGCATGAGACGTCCTTCTTCTTTATGCTGCCTTCCCAGCACACCATTGCGTAGAAGAGGGTGCTCGCCACAACCGTCTGATAGAACATCTGCAGCATCTTATTGCAGATGTTGAAGGACGCCAGCCTTCTAAGAAAGTATAGTCATCTCTGTCCTCTCTTGCACAGAGCATCAGTATTGGCAGTCCAGGTATTTATAGGTCTGCACCCTCTGCACACAGTCATCTCTGATGATCACGGGGTCCAGGAGGGGCCTGGGTCTCCTAAAATCCACCTCCAGCTCCTTGGTTTTGCTGGTGTTCAGGTGTAGGTGGTTTGAGTCGCGCCATTTAACAAAGTCTTTGATTAGGTTCCTATACTCCTCCTCCTGCACACTCCTGATGCAGCCCACGATAGCAGTGTCATCAGCGAACTTTTGCACGTGGCAGGACTCCGAGTTGTATTGGAAGTCCGATGCATATAGGCTGAACAGGACCGGAGAAAGCACAGTCCCCTGCAGCGCTCCTGTGTCGCTGACCACAATGTCAGACCTGCAGTTCCCGAGACCCACATACTGAGGTCTGTTTGTAAGATAGTCCACGATCCATGCCACCAGGTATGAATCTACTCCCATCTCTGTCAGCTTGTCCCTAAGGAGCAGAGGTTTGATGGTGTTGAAGGCGCTAGAGAAGTCCAGAAACATAATTCTTACAGCACCACTGCCTCTGTCCAAGTGGAAGAGGAGTCGGTGTAGCATATAGATGATGGCATCCTCCGCTCCCACCTTCTCCTGGTATGCGAACTGCAGAGGGTCAAGGGCGTGGCAGACCTGTGGCCTCAGGTGGCGAAGCAGCAGCCGCTCCATGGTCTTCATCACATGTGACGTCAGAGCGACAGGCCATAAGTCATTCAGCTCACTAGGACGTGATACCTTTGGGACTGGAGTGATGCAAGATGTTTTCCAAAGCCTCGGGACTCTCCCCTGTTCCAGGTTCAGGTTGAAGATGCGCTATAGAGAACTCCCCAGCTCCAACGCACAGGCCTTCAGCAGTCATGGTGATACTCCATCTGGACCCACTGCTTTGCTGGCACGAAGTCTCCTCAGCTCTCTTCTTACCAGGGCTGCTGTAAGTGTGGGTGGGGGGAAACTCTCTTCTATGCTGGTATCAGCAGAAGGATGGGTGGAGGGTGCAGTACTCCGAGGTGAGAGTGGGTTAGGGTGGTCAAACCTGTTAAAAAAGTTGTTCATCTGGTTTGCTCTCTCCACGTCTCTCTCGATGGTGGCACCCCACTTCGAGTTGCAGCCAGTGATGATCTTCATCCCATCCCACACTTCCTTCATGCTGTTATTCTGCAACTTCTGTTCCAGCTTTCTCCTGTACTGCTCCTTCACCACCCTGAGCTGGACTCGGAGTTCCTTCTGCACGCGCTTGTGCTCATGCTGATCACTGCCTTTAAAAGCTCTTTTCTTCTGGTTCAAAAGGCCTTTGATGTCACTTGTAATCCATGGCTTGTTGTTAGCATAGCAGCGTACTGTTCTTACTGGAACTACAATGTCCATAAAGAAGTTGATGTAGTCAGTAGCGCAGTCAACAACCTCCTCAATGTTCTCACTATGTGATCCCAGCAGGATATCCCAGTCTGTAGTTCCAAAGCAGTTTCTCAGAGCCTGCTCTGCCTCAGGGGACCACTTCCTGAATGAGCGTGTGGTTGTAGGTAGTTCCCTCACTCTTGGTTTGTAGTGAGGCTGAAGCAGAACCAGGTTATGATCTGCTTTCCCAAGCACAGGCAGCAGAGTGGCACTGTATGCGTCTTTAACGTTTGCATACAGTAGGTCAATAGTCCTATTTCCCCGGGTGTTACAAGAGAAGGCAAGTAATGTTTTGTCCAGAGTCACATGGTTAAAGTCTCCAGCGATTAGCACAAGCGCCTCAGGGTGCTACGTTTGCAGTTTAGCAACAGCAGAATGGATGATGTCACCCGCTATCTCCATGTCCGCCCGAGGAGGGATGTATACAATAACAACAATGACGTGTCCAAACTCTCAGGGCAAGTAATAGGGATGCAAACTTACAGCCAACAGTACGATGTCCCTGCAGCGAGTGGAGATTTTGACATTTACATGTTCAGAGTTGCACCACCTTGTATTCACATAGAGAGCGAGTCCTCCTCCTTTCCGCTTCCCGCAGGTATTTGCGTCTCTGTCCGCTCTAACTGTGCTAAACCCAGGTAGCTCCACGTTAGCATCTGGGATGGTAGTTGTTAGCCACGTTTCACAAAAACACAACAAACTGCATTCTTTGTAGGTCCTGACATTTTTCACCAGCACTGCCAGTTCATCAATCTTATTTGGTAGTGAAGTTTGTAGTCTGTTTTGTCAAATGTAGAAAATGGATGGATGGACTTGATGTGCTGCAACACATTAAATTAGCATTGAGTCTGACTTTGTAGGAGCAGAAACCAAAACTAATATTTCATGTATTTTATTAAACAAAATGAAACCAATTGTTAATTTACTTTACAATCATCTGCATTCCATGGTAGATCGAGCCGAAGGCATGCAGCAAGCACGCGCTGCAGCCATAGCCGTCACAAACACCTCAAAGAGAAATATACTTTGAAAATCAGCCCATGAAGAGACTTGCACATGAAGTGCATTTAAGTTGTGATAAATTATGCAAATCAGTTCCATAAGCTGTTAATCCATTTTCTTCATTTAGTTACACAGGGTGCATACAATTGCAGAAAGATACAGAAAATGACACCGTTATCAGTCTTGGGTTCATTTTTAACTCCTGTGCTGAAGATAAACAGACGTGCAGAATGATAGCCTGAAGAAAATGCAAAGTGTCAACCAAGGTGTTCAAGTCAGAACTCATTCAATGTCGACGGCATGAAATGACACTTAATGAGTTTTAAAGGGGCCTCCGCCTGACAGCACGCTGGCTGGCTTTTCTAACAGGTATGGTCTAAATTGCTCTCATTGTTCTCCTTCTGTAACTCTGTGGTCCGCTGCCTCAGGACCTCACTCAAGCAGTTTAACGCATTTCTGTGCTGACGTGCCCTTTCATGGGCCTCTGCCTGGCTTATGGTTATCCAAAAGTGCTGCAGCTGATACTTAGTTTCACTAAAAACTAAAGCAAAAGAAAAGTCACAAAGTGAACAGTATAAAAAACAACACAAAGGACACATTACCCATCATATCTTACGGCAAAGGAGGACACAAGATCAGATTTACGTTCATACTGACAGCTGGGGACAGGGGATTGAGCAACCTGATTGAGGATCAGGTTTACATTGGTATTTTGATAAGATGCCATTTTCTCACACATTCAACCATCTGTTTAGGGTGGTAGTGGCATTGGCAATGCAACACGTTCCACTCTCCAGCACCCAGATAGATAGATAGATAGATAGATAGATAGATAGATAGATAGATAGATAGATAGATAGATAGATAGATAGATAGATAGGGCGGCACAGTGGCGCAGTGGGTAGCATTGCTACCTCGCAGTTGGGAGACCTGGGGATCTGGGTTCGCTTCCCGGGTCCTCCCTGTGTGGAGTTTGCATGTTCTCCCCGTGTTTGCATGGGTTTCCTCCGGGCGCTCTGGTTTCCTCCCACAGTCCAAAGACATGCTGGTTAGGTGGATTGGCGATTCTAAATTGGCCCTAGTGTGTGCTTGGTGTGTGGGTGTGTTCGTGTGTGTCCTGCGGTGGGTTGGCACCCTGCCCAGGATTGGTTCCTGCCTTGTGCCCTGTGTTGGCTGGGATTGGCTCCAGCAGACCCCCATGACCCTGTGTTCGGATTCAGCGGGTTGGAAAATGGATAGATAGATAGATAGATAGATAGATAGATAGATAGATAGATAGATAGATAGATAGATAGACTTACAAATCAGCCAAATTAGACAGATAGATAGATAGATAGATAGATAGATAGATAGATAGATAGATAGATAGATAGATAGATAGATAGATAGATAGAGCACACACTATGGTCTGAACACACACCATAATGACTTAAAATGAAGAAAAATTTAAAAGGAAAGCAAACTTCTGACCGGGTGTATTGCTGTTGGTATAACGGAGCCCCAGCAGCATTTCTTTACATGTTCCTGCTGAACAATTCATTGGCCGAAAGTCCTCAGCATTAGAGTGTCACAGAGATGAGGTGCAGCATTGTTCATAATGGCACTCAGTTTTGTTTTAATTCTCTCCTTCGCTACAACCTCCAGGGGGTCCAGAGTGTGTCCTATATCTGAACCTGCCTGTTTAATTATCCTGTTGTTTTGGTGGGCCTCTCTTGAAGTGATGTTACCAGCACAGAACACCACAGCATAGAAAATTGCACAGGCATTCACAGAGTTAGAAGATGTGATGAATGTCACTTCCCATGTTAAAGGAACACAGTCTCCTAAGCAAAAATAACCTGCTTTGCCATTTCTTATATAGTTCCTCTATGTTCCAAGACCAGTCCAATCTGTCATTACTGTGGATTCCCAAGTACTTGAAGGAGTGGACCACCACTACATCCACTCCTTAAATAGTGACTGGAGATAGAGGCTGTTTGGTGTGACAAAAGTCAATAACCAGTTCCTTGGTTTTGCTGATTTTAAGATGCAGACAATTCTGTTTGCACCAAGAAATAAAGTTCTCCATCTGACTCCTATACTCTGTCTCATTCCCCCTTATCAAAACACCCTGTAAGTGTAGAATCATCTCAGAATTTCTGCACGTGACATGACCTGGTGTTATATTCGTAGTCAGAGATGTACAGAGTGAAGATTAAAGGAGGCAGGACTGTTCCTTGTGGTGCTCCAGTGTTGATCACATCCACATCGAGACACTGTCCTTGAGCCTCACCAACTGTGGTCTGCCTGACAGACAGTCCATTATCCAGGACACCACAGGCTCATCCACCTGCATATCTGAGTTTACCCCTAAACAGGGGTGCCTGAATAGTATTGAAGGTGCTTTAGAAATCAAAAAACATAATCCTCACAGTGCTGCCAGCTGTGTCCTGGTGAGAATAAGCCTTGTGGAGCAGATGGATTCTTGCATTGCCCACTCTAATTTTTGTCCAATAGGCAAACTGCAGTGCATTAGTCTAGCATGAAAAATAAAGAGGTCTTTATTCTTTGTGGGGATCCTTGCTACTACTAACATGTAGGCTAATTTTGACAGCATTTCCACTGTCTTGCTCTTTTAAATTCACCAACTCATCATTTCCTTTTGTGATGAGCAAAACAGGTATGTTTCAATTCACATGCAGCTTTGCTAAACTGACACAAAAATTTGATTTGCAGGCGATTTTTCAGTTGCAAAATGCAAAACTCACTAAAAAGAGTTTTTTGGGGTTTTAAAGGAGATTTTAAGATAGAAAGCAAGGAATACTGCTTCCTGAAGCCTCATTTACACTTCCATATTTGTCTGTATTGTTTTCTGCAGCTGTGTAAAGTGTGTAATTTGTACTACACTAGTAAAATCAATTCTATGTATGTTTCTCATTCATTTTACTATGGAAAAGTGCATTGTGTTTTTTACCAATGTGACATGCTACATAATGGCCACATGAAGGCACACTGAAATGCACCATCTACGCCACAAGAAAGCACACTACCCTGAAAGTACCTGCTGCCCACCACTACCTAGGAAGCACCTCATCCTAGTTGAGGGTATGCACACTTACAGTAGTTTTCATTTCATTAGAATTCATTATTGAAATGCTAAGTGGCAGGCAGACACATGCAGAATGCATGAAAACGTTTCCGGACTGAAAGTGAATGCCTTTCTTCCTGTGTGAATGGCACAAATTTCACTGAAAACAAAACGTTTTTTTTTTTGCAAAGCTAAGAACTGATCTTTATTGTGAATTCAATTTTGTAAGAATTGTTTTTCTCATTATTAGTGAACACCCTTTATAATGTATGAGAAAAACAACTGGGTTCATTTGTTATCTATTATCATCATAGGTACAAGATCAGAATATCAGCCTGGCAGGTACAAAAGATAAGGATTTTATATCAAGATCACTGTTATTAGTGTTTAGACAGTGGTCTCAGTGTAGGTCTGCGTGATGGCATTGTTGTTGGCACCACAACTCTGAGATGACTGGGTCCAGAGCTCTCTGAAGGTTTTTACTGTGGCTTCAAGCGCCTTTGTCTGGGTGTTCTGGATTTCTTCTCATGTTTGTACAAGGTGTATGTTAGGCTCATGGCTGACACTACATTGGACCTGTTTGAACGACTGAACGTGCTTAGAATGAGCTCTATGGCAAACATTTACCTCATTCAAGCCCTCCAGTGTTACTCAAGTCCCCCAGGACTCTAAAATGGATTAAGCTGTTTTAAAAAAGAATGGAGGTTATTCATAGTGTGTGCTATCATAGAGCTATGCAATTCTAATAAGCCCTAAAATTATTAAAAATTCCAAAGTAGCCTCCATGCCCCAGAGTTTGCTGACCTTTGTGATTTCACTAGGCTTGCTGCTCCATCAGAATTGCATTTAGCTGCCACTGTTACCCTTGAGGTCCTCTGACTAGGTCAGTGTTGGCCGCACTTCAGGACTGTTGAAGATGAATCTCCAAGATGATGTAAACCATTTTATAAACAGAAGGATCACTAAATACTAGCAGCAATGTTACTGTAGATAAAGGAGCAGAGGCAGCATTAGGCACATATGCTAAAGCAGCAGATGTACACATGTGAGGGATTATGTTTAGTAAGCTAAAGTAAGCTAAAGTTAGCTCCACAAGAGCACAAGGGACACGTCATACTGGAAGCAATTAGCAAAACAACTGGCATTGCGTCTGCAGCCACTTGTAGTCATGTAGAAATTGAAAAATGAAACCCTTTTATGAGAAAGCAGCATGAACAGGTTGAGTAATAAATTACATGCACGTCTTTCAAACGTGTGCTGGATGTGTCAAATGGATACATCCAAAATATATTTTATGCAAGATTTAATAGAGAATTTAAGAAAAAATGTTAAGAGATAATAAAGGCAAAGCAAGACACCTGAAGAATGTCTGCCTAAAAAACAAAATCCTATCCACCCATCTCATTTTCACTCATGTCTTTACATCTGAGGGAGGAAGAACTGAAGTCTGTCCCATCGACATCAGGCTGAAAGTTGCTGGAGTCAAAGATACTGACATGGAAAGGTAGTTTGGGAGTGAAAAGTCGGAAAGTTAATGCAGCAAAGACCAAGGTGATGGTTGAAAGTGAAGGAGCAGGAGGCATGAATCAGGTGGCTGCAGGGCCATGCAGTGTGTGTGTGTGTGTGCGTGTGCATGTGATGAAAGTGTTGGTAGAAACTCAGTCCAAAGAAGGGGCTGTTGGAAGTTAATGTATAAAAGATGTAGTGGTGTGCCCTTTGATTGTAGGGGGTGTATGAGAATGCTGATGTAGGAACAGTAAATTTAGATATCAGTGATGGACTTGTCACCCAGGTAAGGTGAGAGGTAAGTGGAGGAAACTACAGGAGCTCATCACCATTTTGAGCCTTAAAGGATAAAGTGTATGAAAGCTGTGTGCTGTGTTTGGGAGTGAGCCATGACCAGTAAAGGTGGAATATGAAGCAAAGTTGAAAAGAACAAAGAAAACAATAGTCAGGTGGATGAGTGGATTTCCATGGAACTACAGATGATGAATGCTGAAGTAAAAGAAAGACCTGGTAAAGGCGACAGGAATTGTGGTGTAGAAAGAAGATTAGGTAAATTAGGCATGTGGGCTGAAAGGTTCTGGATGACTAGGTGAAGAAGTGTATCAAGATGTAAATAAAGGTCAAGAGGTAGACTGAAGAAGATGTGGTCGAAGGTAGTGTCAGATACTGTGCAGAGGAGAGCAACCAGGGGCATCCCCATACTTAAGAACATGTCCTATTCCTAATCCAGGTCTTCAAAATTCTCAAAGGCATTGCTTAAGCAGATCCAGCAGAATTCTAAACGGTGAATCGTGTACTTGAGGACATCAATGGAAATTAACTTATTTATTTAAAGAGTTGTAGAGATCTGAAAAGCACTATAGGGACGCGTAGTTGAAACAGAAACCTTGACAACCTTTAAGAAGTATCTGAATGAGATACCGGAACAGCACAAGATGGCCGCAGTTGTTTTAAATATTGGAATCAGGATTGAAGTCAGCAAGTAAGTCTAATAAATAGCATAGCCAAGAGAACAAGAATCTAATAAACTAAGCCCAGGATGTAAGACAAAAGATCAAAGTGAAAGATTGATGCAAAAAGATCAAAATCCAGAATAACACACATAAAAATGCATTTAAACAAAATACAGATGTGATTGTTGCAAGCCAATGTCACATTACGTGACTTCTAGTCATTGGGTACGTCAGACTTGCTAACCTCAGTTGCCAATATCATCTCTGGGCCATGTCAGCATATTTTACTGAAAATCGTTGTACATGTCAAATTTAGTGATTTTGTGTTGACATTCAAGCAGAGTTGTGCTCACCTCTTTTTGTGACTGCCTGACAGAGCCAACACCGTACAAAGCATTAACAGGTACGGGGAGTTCGGCCGCAATCTTAGCCCTTTTTACTTTTCTCATTCTGCCGTGGTACATAAAACATGACACATCAGAAAGACAAGCTTCTCTTCTGCTTACGAGGTCCAATGTTCCTGTGTTGCTTATTCTTCATCATAGCATTTATAAGTAATGTATTCCAGATGAGCATCCATTGGCTGTCAGCTCACATGCACACAGAGCTCACCACACAAACAAAACCAAAGTACCAAAACGCTCTCTTAAGTAAATAATCAGACGTCAATACCAGAAGTCAACATCTACAATTTTTGAAGTGCCTTTGTTTAGAGAGTCAGCTCAGTTTAACCACCTTTTCTTTGGAGAGTAATGTTTGCCATACTTTCTCAAAAAGACCAGCATCACCAAATGATATGACTTCCAGGTTTGCTATCGTGATCTTAAATCAGTAGTGCCAGGCAATACACCTAATAGACATCATAAGCACATGGAAAACACAACGCATAATGTGAATAAAACACAATAGTAGATAAAGTTACACAAAAGTAATAAATGAGTGGCAGAGTGGTGTACTGATCACAGCTACCATCTCACATGTCCAGGAGAAAGAATCCCAGCCCTGTTACTCTCTGCGTGCAGCGCTTGTATGTCCTCTTCATATTTGTGTGGGTTTTCCTCAACAGTCCAGTTTTCCATGATGTCACTTTCCAGTTCCAGCAGCAGATTAGCAGTCTGTACTCACCTCTCCAAAAATCAGTTGTAGAGGCCACCAGTGGGTCAAATTATACAAACAAATAATGTGAACTCAAAGTCAGGGCAGAAAAGGGTCAGGAAATAATTGAAAATTGTATTCACTTTTGATTGGATTTTCTACAAAGGCAAGTCTCTCGTTTGGGATAACAACTAGTACACATAGATCACTTTGCGCCATGTCCCTATCGAGAGTGACACCTGCTGTAATGTGGCCTGTCACAAAATACCATATGTCAACAATTCAGTAAATAAATAAAACTGTCTACATAAAATGAATTTAAAACATGACTTACCAGATCCTGACAATTGACTGAGCACCCTAAAATGTCCTGGTGAGTGCACACTATGCTGGACTGCTATCTTGTTCCTTGGCACCACACCACACGTGCTGTGAGCAGTCTGTCAGACCGGCACTTGATACACACTCATTTGTGGATATGAAGACCAGAATGGAGATGTGCTGTTTTTCATACTTTTTCTTGAGGACAAGTGCCACTAACCTCTGGTCATGTGAAACCCTTAAGGGCTAAAGAAACAACAAGCCTACGAGCTCAATAATTAATTTTCCAAGATCCTCTGTGACTGTAAAGGACATCAGCCTGATGTACAGTAGATGTAGCAATTAAGATTCAGGCAGATATGTAAGTAAGAAAAGTAGGGCAATGTGAGATAGCAAAGTCACAAGAGAATAAAGAGTAAGAATATGCACACGCAGTATAATAGACTTTAGTGTTAGAAATAAAGGTGAAGTGAATTTAAATGTGGGGAATGTTATGCTGTAATAACTTCAGAATTCAGGCTCTAAGGACCATTTTTATTTATGCTTATTTTCTCTTTTTTTAACTTGGAATTATCTTATTGTTCATCCTAGCCCAGATTTAAAGATATTTTATTAAATACTTTGAGCAGGATGACTGGAAAACAAGACATTGCCAGGAGCAGGGACACCACCAGGTTGGCACGGGGACATGCATATGTCAGGAAAGTGCTGCATATGATAATGTGGGAAAGCAGGGTCTGTTATGGGGCATCAAGTACAGTGCGTTTACACTGGCAGGAGGTACCCCCCTCTCAAGGTCTACAAAGCACTTGTTGGCAATTTCCCTTAACCGTTAAACTTGCATTTAGTAACTTGCCTCTTGGGTTCAGATCAGAAGGCTGTTCATCCTAATCATGCCCTCTCCAGATATCACCATCATTCCCTACTTGTGCCTTGAGATTTCTTAGTAGAACTGAGGATCAAAGCCAATGTCCCTAAACAGAAACAATGCTCGGAATCGTTATTTAGCGCAATGTTTCTCAAGCTTTTTTGTTTCATGATGCAATTTTTCACATGTATAGTAAGTGCCCTCACGACCCACTGGGGAGATCCTCCTTGGTGATTCAAAAAAGATCATTAGAGTGGTGAATCTCTGAGCCTCCTGGTGAATCTAGCAAGTCAAAGCTGGGAGTGGATCCTGTGTGCGACCCACTACCCTTAAAAACAATAGGAACTCACAACCCACTGGCGACAGCCTACAATCCGGCCCAGGGGTTGAGAAACACTGGTTTAGTGCAAACACCAATAACGGTCAAAGTTTTCCTCTTTGCAACTCAAAGTCATATTAAGGCAATCCTCTCATCCACTGAAACAATTTTATTGTTCCCAGCTGCAGATTTGTCAGTATCTCCACTTCTGTCGGGGGTCCCTACAGTGGAGATCAATATTCCAATGGTAAACCTACATAACAGAACCCGAAAGATCATTAGGACACAGCATGGATGAGATTTCATGTGACTGGTCAACAATCAGAACTCTGGAACTCAGCCATTGCAATGTTTTACTTAAAGACATTTTTCAAGGTAAATGTATTCAATGTAAGTCATTATTATTCATTAAACATAGCACAGCAGACAGAAGCAGACATAAATACAAGACTTTAGGAAGAACTAAATTTTGAATATGTAAAGGTTTAGCTGAATGTGTTGCTCCACACATAATAAAAGAAATGCAGATCATTCCATTTTTCAACATTAATTTACATACAAAGTAAAACATAATTTGCTCTCACTCAATCTTCAAACTACAAATGCACTAAAGTATGATCTAAACCAATATTTGCCTGCTAGATCTCATTTCAAAGCAAACCCTTTCTTTAGAATGTGTTCTTTCTTCTTGGTTTATCGTATCATTTGCCGTACAATAATGTAAGAAAAGTCGTTCTTTACGAGATGAATGACAAAGTCAATTACTTTTTATTCTTTTTCTCATTTTCATTACCTTCTTCACTGCAATATATACATTACAGTACATCACACATATATTTTAATATAACGATTAGCATCATCTTTCCTGTTTTTTCTTATTTTTTTAAGAGGAAGTAAATGATATCACATTATAGTTAAAGAGAAAAATGTATAAATGCAATGCATTTTTGTATATTGCTAAAACAAATACTAATTCCGAATGCAATAAAAAGGAACTTGTTTGCAAAATAATTTAAAACATCCTTTGTAAAATCGTACAACAGGTTTGGTAAGATGAACAGTAGTGAATGCAATTATCATCATCATGTATATAATAAGAGAAATGCAAACATTTGATATCTGCAGATTATTAGCATCTCAACATACACTGATTGTGTGGTGCAATAAAAGATCTAGATTTCTTTAAAACACAGAAATCTAAAGACTGAAATAGAGTAAAGGTCTGGAAGAGATGGTTCCTGAGTACAGATGAGTGAACCCGGCTAAATTTGCTTTGCCTTGATTTTGGTGAAATTGCAGATGTGTTTGGGAAATCTTCAAAATGCATTTGTCGTGTATAAATCTGTATTTTTCAGTATTTTATGTTTTATTGTTGTTGGAAGTATTATTTTTCATATTGTTATATTTTTCTTTCATTATGTATAAATTTAGAAACTATACCTTTAAATATGAATTCATTCCTTATGCTTTGTGGGTGAAGCCCTAAGAGGCGGGGCCACCTGATTTTGCTTGTATTTTTCTATTTTTTCAAATAAATCCTTGATTTGTAAAGATTCTTTGTTGTGCTTTTTGCGTATAAGCCAAAGATTATTGGTGACTCGCCACCTTGTGGGGCTTTTGCTATATATTTGGGACATTTCTGTTATTTTGCCATCTTGTATTGTTTGGGAGTGTGTTAAGCCAGAAGTCTGCAGTTAGCAGTTTTGAGATTAGCTGGATTAGGGTAAGTCTCCTTCGGCCAACCGGTTAGGTTATCATCCTGGTCCTTTTATAGTCCTTTTAGGAGGTCTCACACCCATTTTTATATGTTTGGGACTTCTAATTACTACAGCATTGAAGTCAACTGGGAAGGAGAAACTGCTTTTTCTATTCTACTTTTCAGTAGATTATAATGGTTCAATGGTCTTTTATATGTTCCTGAGGGCTAGGGATGCATCTGCAAACTATGCTGGATCAATCATTGTAGCCACAAATGTGGCCTGAGTTGTGAGGCATCAGTGCTAACCACTGCAACACTGTGCCTTCCTTAGATAAAATTGATAGAATTAAATATTAAGTGGAAAGTGGCAACAGGAACAGGAAGCATGAATTCACTGAGAACTGTACCACAATTGTACATTTGAGAAAACATTGATAGAATTAAATAGCAGAAGAGTAAAATTTATTGCAAACAACAGGAGCAGGAAGCACAAATTCAATGCGGTAGTAAAAAGAAAGGCACTTGAGCCAGAAACAAAACTGTAGTAATGAACAAGTGTGTCAGCCATGTGTTTGCTGTCTTTTATTGTGCTGTTTAGTTGTTGAATGAGATGTTGTTATAAAATCTTGTTAACATTGTAATGTGGCCTGCAATTTTGCTGTCATGGCTCAGCCAGGGTTCCTCCCCAGCAGTATGTAGTATATCGGGTCCGTGGCTAAGAAAAGATGGCCGATTTAATAAATAAAGAATAAATTGGCTGGCTCACCAGCTGAGGGGCTGAAGGAGACCATTTCAACTGAGCGATTAGGGAGCTGGAGTGACATAGCACTGCTCAGTTGGACCAACTCCATGTAAGGCCAGGAGGAAAGCATTCGTGGCTGCAAGAGAATTGGAAGGCTCAGTGAGGCGTCTTGCGAAGGAACCAAGGACTGCAGGGATGTGAGTCTGGCAGCAGGAGTTGGAGATCAGCGATAGTACCCTGCTGGGAGCCAAAGATAGCTACAAGGGAACGAGCCATAGGAGCAATGTGGAAAAGTCAAGGAAACGTTACGGTTAAGTTAAGGGTTAAGATAAGGAGATAAGTTAAGGACAGGAGACGTCAGCATTTAAAGGAGTGCACCAGGGCTCATGTTTTTAAGGACAGTTTCCTGCCACGTTTGCAATCTCGGTTTAAAATCTTATTTACTTGATTTAACCTCCACAGTTCACCATTTGTCTTAGATTATTCATTAAAGATTTGCACTGCATTTTGAACACTGATTTTTTTCGGATTATTTTAATAAAAGCACCTTTCCACTTTTATGCAGCTACCTCTTGATTTGTGTGTTCTCATCCAATGGCTTATCCCTCAGGTACGTTATCAGTGATAACAGGTTCAAGAAGCTGTAACTGGTAGTTTGGCGTCGACCCGCATCGTCACACAGTGTTGCCACGTCAGTTGTTTTCCAGCCCAATTGGGCTATTTTTGATTGTCATCTGCAACAACAAAAATGGGCTTTTGCAGGTTGTGTTTTTTGAGTTTTTTTTTTTTTTAAATAACATGGTATTTTGGGCTATTTTTCAAACCCCCTCCAATGACATTTTACCATGGTTTTCATCCATCTGGCACCTTTTCCCCTGCTGTTCGCACTTCTATATGTTCTTTGCTGTTCTAAAATCTCCAAGGAGGACTTTCCCCCATTTTGTAGTAGTATGTACTTGTTCTAAACTCTGAAATATGTCCGGCTTTGATGGCATGTACCTAGCCCTCTTGCTCTGAAACTGACCTCCAAACCCCACTTTCTAGTCCATCATTTTGCCTGTCTCGGGCATTGGGCTATTTTTTTGGGGCAAATTCACTTTTTTTCAGCTGTCCTTAGGCTATAAACTTTTTTGGCAACCCTACTCTTTTGGCTGGGGGGTTCAAAGTTGTGTTTTATGTCATCTTTGTTAATTTTTGGTTCTTTTGTATGGATTCCATTTATTTGTATTTATTTTCAATTGCTTATGTTTAAGTTTCAAATACTTCATGTGTTTCATATATTTTTCAGGTGTTCCCACAAGGGGCAGAGCCTTCTGCCCATCATCACCAGGAACTGCCCTCCGACCAATAAACTCCTGAGTTCCTGGTGGTTCATTTCAAATGTGCTAGGGAGTTTTTGGTGAGTTTTTCTGTGCTTGTGCTTTTCAATAACTTTACATTTTTGACCACTAAGCTCTGTTTTTTGACTTTGGGATTTCTGCATTAGGATTGTGTTCACTTTGGATTGTGTTTTTAGGCAACTCCATTTTGCCATTGTGCTGTGTGAAGCTTAACTATGTGACAGAGCATTTTAGTGAAGAATAAAACCTTTTGATTTTTATGAAGTTTCTGTGCTTGCCAGGGTTTGGAGATATATCCCCCTTTACTGGCAATTATTGAAAGCGTTTCTGCACTTTTCTGGGACCTCATTGCCTTGGGATTCCAGTTCATAACAGCTGAATATCCTTAATGAAATGATATGACAATGAACTGATTAACTGATGGAATGAATGAATGATTTTGTAGAAATGAAGCTGGTCAAACTTATTGTTGCAGGAATACTTGAAATTGTCCTTGTCCTGGTTTAAATGGTGCCATATGTATCATTTTTTCACAATGCCAGCACATTTTTTATCATCACTTTAAAAGTCTATCTGTAAATGGTGCATTCATGGATTCATTTGGATGCGAAATAGTAAATGAACACATAACTTATATTGTTCACTAGAAAACTCATTCATTTGCTAACTTGCTTATCCAGTTGAAGGTCATAAGAAATGGGGGTCTGCAAAAAATCCCATTTTAGAAGGTGAGAACCATTCCTGGACCGGGGCCTATCCAAGCAGGGCTTCATGAGAAAATACAAAAGTGAATTAATTATTCTGTAAGTTCAGTGTACAGGCATTTATCCCCACTTAATTTGTCAAAGTAGTGTTATAATACATATTTTGTTTCAAACCTTTTCCATCTTGTTCAAGAGGGAATTTTCACACATGCTAAATCACTAAGGAATAAAATCCAGTGTGATTAAACATTGGCCTATCTTTGGCCTTTGTCTACTTAAATCTAGAAGTATAGAAAAGATGTTGGGAATATAGAGGAACCAACGCCCCCCCATGGGGTTTCCCACCCACAGGGAGTAAACTACTAATCCTGCCAAATGAAATGACAGCCTGTTAAACAAGATGCAAAAAGAAAGGACCAGAGGACTCTCTAATTAAAAAAAATGTGAAAAGAGGGAGAGCAGCAGATGCTGAGCGATGTGGCAAAGTAAAAGAAAAGTGTGTTTTTGATGTAGGATGACAATAAATTGCATAGAAATATATGGACAAGGTGGCCCACTTTCTGATATTTGTATATTATTAGCCGCTTGCATGAAATAAAAATGACCACCAGCACACCGTTGACCTTGCCGTTCACTGCTGATTACAGGTGTTGTTGTAAGGTAACAGAAATTACATGATATGGAAAAAAAGGCTGCTTCCTAGTTATGGCAGTGCAGAGCCAGGCAACCCATTTGGTAACTGCCCAGGGTGCCGTTATCTGAGGGGGTTATGCTCAGGACAGCAAGGAGGACCCTCATCATCCCCTAGGTTGTAGAGGTATAATAATAATGTCTGAGATAAAGTATACAAAGGGGAAGCCTTTGTGGTTCTAAAGGCGCACATGTTCCGGACAACGAGCAGGATGGTTGTTGAACTCTGATGATACTGAGTTGGTGACGTCTATGAAACTAAAAGTGCACATACTCCATACACCAAGGGGCGCGCTCCTTAAAGTCTGTGGTATATGCACAAAGTGGTGCCATTTCTGTTATTAAAGAGATGCACACTCAAATATGGGCTCACATCAGATCGTCAAAGTATAATAACACTGACTACTTGTTATGGACAATGAGTGGTAACGTCCATCAACCCCACCTAGGGCTCCAGATGGGCTTCGCCCGTCACTGTGGCCGCATACTTAGGTCTGGTCTTAGTTAGTAGAATCAGGAATCCTCTGCAGTGACTGCTTTACCTCATGATGAAAAAAAAACAAGCAGTGTCCCAGATATTTCCCACAAGCCTCTATTGCTATGCAATGTTTAAGAGAATCATCTTCTTGTTTCTGCTGTGTGTTAACTGACTGCATAGTAACTTTGAAACAAGCAAAGATGTTAGCATAAAATTAATATGGCTAACTAAAGACTACAATACAAAGCATTCACCATTTGAGAACAGAAGCAAATTGTATAATTAACCGAAGGAGGATCATTTTGGCCTAACTCATTTATTAGAAGAAAATTTAGTAGCCACAAAACATGTTTAGCTAAGTCTGTCCTTTATAAAACTCAGTTTTGGGAGTGCTCAGTCCAAGTTACATCAAGCAATCCTAAATACTCCAGAATGAAAACAGGATTTCAGAAATTTTTGCAAATGTATTAAAAATAAAAAACTGAAAATTCCCATTGATGCAAGTATTCTGTCTCTTAACTCAGTACTTAGTTAAAGCACCCCTGTTCTTGGGTTTGACATGACAAGTTTCACACACCTACACTTCTGCAATTCTTCTCTGAAGATCCTCTAAAGCTCTGTCAGGATGGATGGAGACCATTGGTAGGTAGCTACTTTCACGTCACCCTAGAGATGTTTGAGGTCCAGGCTATGGTTGGGCAATTCTAGGTCATTGCCAGAGCACTGGAGCAGGTTTTCATTAAGGATAGTTGTACACGCCTGTATGATCAGCTTTCCCTCAACCCTGTCTAATCTCCCAGATCTTACCACTGAAATACACCTGCACAGCAGGATCCTGCCACCAACATATATCAGTGCTGGGATTGTATTGCACAGGTGATAAATGATGCCTGGTTTCTTCCAAACCTGTTGTTAATCTTGGTTTCAATAGACTGAAGAATCATCTTCTCAAAGTCCAAACTCCAAGTAGAAAGCCAAGTGTATTTTACTGAGGAGAGGCCTCTGTCTGGCCACTTTGTCATAAAACCAGATCAGTGGAGTGCTGCAGTGATGGTTGTCCTGGAGTTTTCTTGCATTTCCTTACAGTTTTTCTGGAGCTACACCAGAGTGACAATTGGGATCTTAGTCACCTCCCTTACCATGGCCTTCTCCCACAATTGTTCAGTTTGGCCAAGTGACCAACTTTAGGAATTGTCATGGTTGTTTCAAACTTCTTCCATTAAAAAAACATGAGGGAACCCACTGTGCTCCCGTCTCTAAGCTCTGCAGTTAATTCCTTTAGCGTCATGGCTTGGATTTTACTCTGATACACATTATCAGCTATGAGACCTTAAAGAGACAGGTTTGTGCCTTTCTTATTCTGGTCTAATCAGTTAAATTGACCATGGGTGGTCTCCAAACAAGGCAGAGAAACATCTCAATTAGGATCAATGGAATAGAATACACCTTAACCAAACTTCAAGCCTCATAGGAAGGGGTCTGAATGCTTGTATCAATGGGATATTTCAGTTTTATATTTTTATTACATTCACAAAAATGTCTAAAATCCTGTTTTGGTTTGTCCTTCTGAGGTATTGAGTGTTGCTTGATTTGGAGAAAATCATTTAAATGATTTTAGTGCACTGCTGCAACATAACAAATTGTGAAAAAGTGAAGGGGTCTGAATACTTTCTGAATCCAGCTAGTATCTAAAAGCATTTTTATGTTTAATATACTGTACTATAATGAATACCAAAATAAGAAGACTGACACACACATTGATAGCAGTTAATCCCAACAACTGGCATATTTACTTAACAATAACAAATCACTCGTCTATAGTCTGGGAAGATTAACTAGTCACTAGTCACACTTTTCTGCTGTTGTTGATTACAGGAAAGTGCCTTATAAAATAACCACACTTGGCACACTTGGCACTACATACAATTAACTGTTACACTGCACCCAGCCATGTAGAACTTAGATAGAACTTTATTTGTCCCAGGGGGAAATTTGGCTTTTTAAAGAAGCTCTTTCAATAAATAAATACATAGATTAATCTGTATATTCACACACCAGAATGACTAATAGGGAAAAAATTAATAAGAAAGAAAACTTCTGACTTGGCTGCAACAGTCCCAGTGAGGCATTATGCAGGCATATTGCTGTTGGTATAACGGACCCCCAGTTGTGTTTCCTGACACACTTTTGCCTAATGATTCGTTGGCTGAAAGTCCTCAGTGTTAGTGTGTCAGAGAGAAGATGTGCAGCATTCTTCATAATGACACTCAGTTTTGTTTTAATTCTCTGCTTTGCTACTACCTCTAGGGTGTCCAGAGTGCATCCCATAACTGAGCCTGCCTTTTTAATTAGCTTGTTAATTCGGTGGGCCTCTCTTGAAGTGATGTTATGAGCCCAGCACATCACAGCATAGAAAATCACACTGGCCATCAGAGAGTTACAGAAGATGTGAAGGACGTCACTTTCCACATTAAATGAATACAGTCTTCTAAAGAAAAGAAGCCTGCTCTGCCCTTTCTTATAATGCTCCTCTGTGTAGCACACTTAGGGTCTCTGAACGTCCTTCCCAGTGTTGAGCTCTCTCTCTGTGATTCACCAAAACCATCCTCATCTTTTCCATGGGGCTGCTATTTATTCTCTCTTCTGAAAGTCTATGGCCTGCATTCTTGAATCTTTCTTTTCATGTAGAATGTAGTGTAAATCTTTCCAAGACTTTCTTTGTGCGGTGCTCCGTGTGACAGGCCGCTGTCCATCAGGAGTCGAACCCCACCCATCTTCATGGCAATCAGCCCTGCTACAATGCTATAATATTTCAGGAAGACGCTGTCACAATTTAACATCTAAAAATACTCTTATGTTAAATATCCTGTGATTATTTCCGTGGGATGATGCCAGGGTCCAACAGCTTTAATAGCCACTGAGGTCTGTGCCACTGTAAGTATGCAGCCAGACTTAATTCATTTTTTTTTTCAAATTTTTTTAATGTCGTTTTGTAGCAACATCTGTGAGTCATTAAAATCAGCCCAAGTGCTTGAGGTGAATTAGTAATCCTGTGGAGCCAGACCTACCACGAAGTGGACAGGCAATGTAATTTAGTGGCTAAGACAATGGACTTCAACCCAAAAGGTTCAATTCCCACCCCTAAGTCACCGTGAACAACTTTAAATGTAAAGAAGAAAAATCAAAGGCAACAGTAGTGGTGTTTGCCAAGGAAAGGTGCTATATAAAATAAGGGTTGTCTGCCTGTCACACTTTTCATGTCGTTTATTTCATCTTTGTGTGTTCAAATTAGGTCTGCTTCTCCACAAACTGATAAGATTGATATTTCCTGCAGCTCTGTCTGCATGAGTTGCTTTTACACTGACAGGCCTCAGAAGAAGACCCAGGATTCCTCTGCTGTAATCAAAGAGAACCAAAATTAAAATGGATTGCTTCTCTTATGCAATCATATCATTTTAAAAGTACCACCATATGTGTCAAAGCTGGTTAACAGCAACAGTGACGCTGGGTTTTGAACAATTTACCAGCTTTGAAATGTAATAATGCATACAACAAAGTGCCAATTGCGCTGCTTCACTCGTTGGAGTCATTTTCATTTTGGCATATATGATGCATCATGCCTCCCAAAACCTGTTTTTATACTTTAATTCTGTTTACCACAGTTCACTTTACATGTAGGTTCACATATAACCATTAAGAAATGAAACCATAAACTGCAATTATTCAGTGATTACCAGTCAATTATGTTTGCAAAAATATAAATCATGAACATAGAAAGTCGGCATGCTGTCACTGGCCTTATACTGTGCATGACGGCAAGGACACACCACCAGGATAAAAGCTGGGCAGATGTGAGAGGTCAGGATTGACTGGCTAAGTGCAAGACTCCCAGGTGTCCTGGGGATGTAACAGTAAAAAAAATAAGAAGAATCTCAGTCAGATGACCTGCCTGTCCCATGGGGAGGTTGGCTCTCAAATGGCCAAAATGCTTCTTCTTAATACTAATTCTCATCCTTTCAATACGTGTGCTTAATGCTCTCGGAGGTTGAGCCCATACACACCACCCACATGGAGCTCACTGGATGTGAGACTCTATGCTAGACTCCAAAAAATTACCTTTATTTAAAGAGAACTAAAATTACATTTTGTAAACCTTCACATAGTGGTAACCTCGAGGTTTATATTTTGGTTCTGGGTTGTCAAAGGTGTCATGGTAGATCTCAATGGAAAAAAAATAAATTCATAAATAGATTTGAGTGTTAAAAATTCCATTTTTGTGTGTTTTTTATTTTGATATGAATAGACAGTTTTGTTAACGGTTTGTTGTCTTGTTTTTATTGTTTATGCGACACTCCAAGAAGCGCCACATGACCGATTCAGTCACGTTACCGACATGACAGGATTTGACACTACACATATGGTGGTGGTCACAACACTCGCTATCCCTTGGTGGATAGGTTTGATTAATCTTTCAAATGGATGGATAGTGGATAGGTTTGATTATCTTTCAAACATCTTAGTGGTGGGGAAGCACCAATATTAGGCCTACCCAATTTCCTCATTGGGCCACCGTGTAGCTTAGCTTTGTAATTTTTTTTCTTCAAATTAAAATAAGCCTAAAGAGCATAGATGCATTTTATTACACATCTCCCTTGATTAAAATATCAGCTTATTATAACCTTACACTGTGTTAACTTTATCGCTACAAAGTTCAATTAACTCCTAAAGAAGTATTTGAAAAGTGCATATATGGATGGCAATTATATGCATACATCTGCATAACAGGGTTTAGAATATAAGATTGACTTAAAATGTTGCCAATAACAGTTACTCAAAACACGTGATGTTAACAGGAGGCCATCAAATACTAACTCACTTTAGAACTCCCGTTCGCCTCCACTGAATCGATTTGTATGATTCACTGAAAAGAGTCATTCAAAATGAACAAATCATTCTCGAACCAACCATCACTACTGTTGAGTTATGTCTACCTGGAGGGAAACATGAATGATGTCTCGAACAACAGAAGGTTTAAGTTTCATTAGTGAAAGAAAACAAACAGAACTGCAAAAAAATATCAGAGTCTAATGTCGACACTGAAACTTTCGGTAATGCCCCAATGGTAAGTGAAAACACCACCGCCTGTTGAGTTCACATTAGCCTTGTGTGTGCTACCAACACCATTACTGACTGTGCTGGAAATTCTACAACCACCCAGCCGACAAAAAATGAAGTTCACTGCCTCTGAAAAACAATCCTACAGCGTGATTTTTCCACCAGCATGCTTCACCATTGGAATGGTATTGTGCGGGTGATGAGCAGTGGCTGGTTTCATTCAGACGTGACACTTGAGGCCAAATGGAGGCCAAACAGATTTAACTTGATTTTGTCAGACCAGAGAATCTTGCTTTTCATAGTTTGACAGTCTTTTAGATGCCTTATTGCCAACTCCAACCAAGCTTTTGTCTGTTGTCAGGCCTCTCTGCCATAAATCCCAGATCACTAGAGTGTTGCAGTGGTGTTTGTCTTTTTGAAAGTTTCTACCATCTCCACAGAGGCAATCTGGAGCTCAGACCATTGCTTTCTTGGTCACCTCTCTTACCAAAACCCTACTCCTCTAATTGCTTGTTTTTGCCAGGTAGCCAAACTTATTCTATTTTTGAATTACAGAAGCCACTGTGCTTTTGAGAGCTTTCAATGGTGTAGAATTTTTTTGTGGCCTTCCCCAGATGTGTGCCTTGACACAGTCCTGTCTCTGAGCTCCGTAGGCAGTTCCTTCAACCTCATGGCTTTGCTCTGATACGCACTGTCAACTCCAATACCTTCTATAGACAGATGTGTGCCTTTCCTGGTCATGTCCAATCAGCTGAATCAACCAAAGGCAGACTCCAAATAAAGGTGTAGAAACATCTCAACAATGATCAGTAGAGTGGGATGCCCCTGAGCCAGATTTGAAGTGTCAAAGCATAGGGTCTGAATACTCGTGTCAATGTGACATTTTAGTTTTTTATTATTAAGAGATGTGCAAAAACTTCCAAAATCTTGTTTTTGCTTTGTCATTCTGGGGTATTGAGTGTTGGTTGATGAATTAAAAATGAATTTAAATTATTTCAGCGTAAGGCTGCAACTTTGCATAATGTGAAAAAGTGAAAGGGTCCGAGTACTATCTGAAGATGCTCTAAGTAAGTAATTGTACTGACAGAAACTGTGAGCATAAATATTTATTTTTCCAGGAAATGTTTGCAGAAATGCTACCTCAGTGCATAAAGCATCAATTTCATAGATACGTGGAACACCTGTCATTACTAAAAGTGTAATAGTTTTAATTGTGAGCAATTTCAAACAAGCATGCATTAGTGATGCTAAACATGTCAATGGCAGCTGCTCTCAAATGAGATTCAGGTCTCTTGAAGGAGGTCAGATCCTTCTGCAGCAGACATAATCACTGCATACTGCATATTAAAAAATTAACTATTGGCTGAAGCCCTAATTAGCAATCTCTTAGTTTAACCTGAAATTACGGCAAGGTGAACTTTAATAATAGAATTGTTCCCCATGTAAAGCCAGTGTTTTCCCTTTTCCAAGAAAATCTCTTATATGAGAATATGCTATGGAATATTTACTCCCTTCCTAAATTTTCCTGGCTGCTCATGCCGTGACATTTCCACGCTTTAATGATGCAACTCTGTAGACGATGACAGTGACAGTGCATCCCTGTTTCTCCCACACTTAGAATGCTGGCCTCTTTTAAAGTGACTTAAAAAACAAGCAACAGAGGAGGCCATTTACTAGAAAGGCCCAATTCCTCCAGGTATTTCCGGCTTGCGCTCTAAATGAGGCCTGACGTGTTCTCCTAATAGTCAGCCAGCATGTGCCTCAGGCGCTGCCCCTACTGAGGAGAACAAGCGCACACGATATTCTGTGCAAATGAAGGTTGTTTTTTTTTTCCTTTCTTAAGAATTTCAAAAAGATTTACACTTTAATTATCGTCCTGACACTCCTGCAGATTTTTTATAAGCATGAAGGTAACACTTTACATTGCAGTGTATTTTATTAACGCCCTATTAAAAAACAAAAGATAATTAGCTGTAATTTTGTAACATATTATATGAACAACACATTACAAGGTTACAATTAATTGGTAACAAGTCATGTTTACATTGCCCAAAGAAAAATGAGACCTGAATTATAATGTAAAAGGGTTATTATATGTTTAGAGAGAAACATTTATTTGGAACACAATAATTGATGAAAATGTAATAGAAATGCCACACTGTATTGCATTTTGCAGATAAGCTGTTTGAAGCTGAATACCTAAAGAGGTCCTGTATGCTTAACTCTGCACATCGCTGCTTTCTCCGTTACTGAAGCATAAGAAGAAATTTAGCACTTGAAAGCGTACAACACTGAACATGATAAAGGAATGGGAAAGGGACAGGGTGGTGCAGTGGTCAGCAGTGCTGCCTCACAGCTCAGGCCTGGTCAGTATCTCTGAGTGTCTGCACGCTCTCCACATGAGCACACCAGCTCACTCTCACCTCCCGAATTCTCAGTGTGCATAAGTATGTCCTGCAGTGAGGTGCCTCTTCATCCTGGGCATCTTGACTTTTGGCTGCTGGGATGGAGACAGGTCTGGCTGCATACACCCACTGAGAGACTGGATGTATACTGAGATGGTGGAAGTGACGTTTCATCTCACTGTTTGCAGAAATACAGCCACACATCCATTCTGGGGATAATGTAGCTTTATAAAAGGCATTGTTCGATCCTTTTTCAGTCGGCTTTGTGGTTTACATTGGAGAAATTTTAATCATTTCTTTGAACTTTCTGTATTTAACTACTGTTGAATAAACCTCTGGTCTGCCTGGTTCAATTAGTTGTAGTGTGCAGAGGTCAAATGGGACAGTGAGTATGACTTTGGGTTAATGATTAAAACTGTTTTCTTATTATAATCAGTATGTTGTAAAGCTCTAAATGATAGGATTCAAGTCACCGTATTTAGTTTCTTTGTCCTTTACATAACAGACACCATTTGAACTTGCACTGTGATTGTATCTGATCCAGGCAGCAGGTCAATAAAGAAGCATAACAAGATGGTGAGAACAGCATTGGGTTAATCATTTATGTTTTTTTTTTTTTTTTTTTTTATTTATTTCAGTGCTGAATAAAGCTCCAAATGTCCTTTACATAACGCCATGTCCATTCTCACTGCCTCTGAGTGGATGTGTCTTCAAAGTCTGCAGCCAGGCTCTGTTGGTCAGGATAGGTCCCAGTACCCCATGATTGTAATTTTAATGAAATGTAGAGCAAACATTGTTATAGCTCTTATAAAACTTTCAAATGAAATGTTTCTTTTATGGATTACTCCAGTAATGACTTTATGCAAGCCATGACTGCCTTATCCTAGTTGAGAATATGGACACTTCCAGCGATTTCTTTTTTCTTAAACTAGAAATTTGTATTTAAATGCCAGGCAAATGCACATGGAATTAATACATTAAAATGCCTCTGCTTCCTGATAGGAACTAAGCAACTTTCCTGATGTGAGAATTGCACACATTTCCCAAGAAGCGTAATTAAATTTATTTCTCAATTCTTTTTTTTTTTTGGTGACGTAAAACACAGAATTTTGCATGAATTGCTTCACTCATCGCTACTCACAGTCAATCTGTGTGGTAGTCTGGAGTGGAGCGTACCAGTTACTATGTTGTGTTCTACTGAAAGAGACAAAATAGTATCAAGAGAAGAAGACGGCAATTATTATAAAAGAGAGTGTGGAGACTTTACAGAAGGACAAAAGACTTCCTATGCAATGGGAGTCAGCACATGATGCCAGCCTAAGAGATTATGAAATGTGCAGCTCCTTTAAGAGGATTATTAGGAGACTTTTTAAGGATTCTGGAGTCTCAGGAATGAAGGGGCACCAGGCACCTCTTGAGCAATAGCTTGGTGTCTTGCTAATAATGGACAGCCACCTCTGTCCCCAGAAGTGATTCCAAGGCTTGGCCATAAGCAACCCTGGGAAGGTGCCTTATGGCCGAGGTAGAATCAGATATTTAATTAGGAGTAGGTAAGAGGGATTAAAGGCCAGGGCAAAGACAGCGAACAAAAACGCTATGTTGTGAGATGGAGAATTACAAAAGAGGAGACTAAAATGTAGTCAATGGACAGGCAGTGGTCAAAAATACTAGGAAATGCAGGAAAGAACATTAATTAAAACCAGAAATACTGAGCCAATCAAAGATTATGCAATGAAAAGGTACTAAAAGTTACCCGATTCATCCCTATCTACTGCTAACAAAGATTTACTTTACAGTTGACACACAAAGCTAGGATGCTTGATGCTGTCTGCCGCCATCTTATATAGGTGGAGGGCAGTGGCACAATGCATCATGCTATTATATTTCAGCTAGGGTGAAATTCAAATCCTTCTTTTATGTCTTCTCTGTTCATTTTTTATTCTTTTTTTTTGTATTTGATTTGTCTCTGTGTCTCTGCCTCTGTATTATGTTCCATGTGTTTTCTGTGTGATCCCCCCCAAGGCATGGCCACCTGCCCTTCTCTGAAGGAACTGGCCTCAGCCCTATAATGGTAGGGGCAGCCCACAGTTTATTGTGAATCTGACACTGCTTTGTGCTTTTGTGATTTTCTTTGGATATTTTGACCTTGTGCTCTGTTCTTTCACTTCGCCACTGGATTATTGTATTGGGACTTGGTTCACCTTTGTTGGCAATTCCTTTTTGATCTCCACTGAGCTTCATATTATTCTAGAGCATTTTTGTATTAAATAAATTGTTTATTTTATAAAGATTCTTCATGGCTGTCTGTATTACTCGCCAAGTTTTTTGAAGGTGTTGCCCTCACTAGTGGGCATTTTTGGAATTGTTTAGGACTTAAGTACTTTGGGACATTTGATATCACAACACACATGACCAGTAATAGGCACAGCAAGAGTGTGTGGCCAATACTGCTGGATACCAAGCCATGGGGAAAGCAAAAAAACTCTCAAAGGACTTGTGAGAAAAGGTTATTGATTTGTTTAAATCGGTAAAAGGATATAAAAAGATATCTGGAGATCTGAAAATGCCTGTCAGTAGTGTTCAGACTGATTAAAAAAAAAAGTGGAATGTTAGGGGTTCTGTTGATACCAGGCAATGGTCAGTTAGACCAACTGAGATTTCAGCCACAACTGCCAGGATCATTTGTCGAGATGCCAAGAAAAACCCACAAACCACTTCAGCTGAGATATAGGCTTCTCTGCAAACAAGTGGTGTTGCTGTGTCAAGGTGCACAATAAGGAGGTACTTGAGCAAAAATGGACTGCATGGTCAAGTAGCAAGAAAAAAAGCCTTTACTGTGCCAATGCCACAAAACAGCTCACTTACAATATGCCAAATAGCATCTAGACAAGCCTCAAAACTTCTAGAGCAAAGTCCTTTGGAGTGATGAGAACAAAATTGAATTTTATGGTCACAGCTAGAAACACTATGTTTGGAGAGGATACAACAACAAGGCCCATAACAAAAAGTATACCATACGTACTGTGAAGCATGAAGGTGGATCTCTGATGTTCTGGGCATGTGTAAGCTACAGTAGCACAGGTAACTTGGTGGAAATTGATGTTGCAAGATGAATGCAACATGTTACCGGAAAATATTGGAGGACAATTTGCATTCATCAGTCCAGAAGCTGTGCATGGGATGCACTTGGATTTTCCAACATGTGAATAATCCAAAACACAAGGCCAAGTTGATCCTTTGGTGGCTACAGTAGAAAAAAAGTGAATGTGCTGAAGTGGCCATTCTTGTCTCCTAATCTCAATTTCATTGAGCCATTTTGGGGAGATCTCAACTGTGGAGTTCATGCAAGGCATCTCAAGAATTTACAGAATCTGGAAGCTTTTCACCAAGAAAAATACTAAAGACTGCATCACGTCATTGATACTAAAGGGGGTAATAAAAAAGTAGTAAGAAATAAGGATATGCAAACTTTTGAACAGGGACCATCTCATTATTTTCCTTATTAATGTTTTGTTTAACGGTTGTGCTATTCTGTTGTGCCTCATAGTTTAACTTGGATTCCATGAAAAGTAAATGAAATATCTTTTGCCTGATCAGTCACCTTTTCTTTAAAGTGTGGTAGACATCTTACAAATTCTTCCAGGATATGTAAACTTATTAGCACAGCTGTAAATCTACTTCAGAAATGCAGAGACAAGTAAATGAGAAGATCACTAAATCAGACATAGACACTATCCTGTCTCTAACTGAGAATTTAGTTGGCCCTCCAGGACTAGAACTGAACCTCCAAACATGTCTGCGTTAGAAGATCTATCCATTTACTTCCCCTGCTTTAATCCAGTTTTAGAGTCACGTAGGCCTATAGCTAACCTTTGCAGCAAATAGCACAACCTGAATGGGACGGTAGTCCACCACTGGGCACGTTCACACAAACTGGGCCATCTAGAGACACCAGTCAATCTAACCTGCCCATCTTTAGTTAGATTCTTCCAAATGAAGCACCCCACAGACAAGAGGAAAACAGAGACTTATCAAGGATTTGCACCCATTCTCCAGGAGCTATGATGAATAACCAGTGTGCCACCATGCAGCCCTTTATAGAGTATGTACTTTAGAAAAAAAACATTTACATTTTAATAAGCAGTGAATAAACAAAGTGATTATTAAATATTATGATTTTATGTAATACATTTTTTTTATTTGATATACTCTATTAATCCCCTTCGGGAATTTGTCTTTTCGCATGACTTTTGGGGGTCAGAATCCTGGGTCAACCATTGTACAGCACCCCTGGAGCAATTTTCAGGTTAAGGGCCTTGGTCAAGGGGCCAACAAAGTAGGATCCCTTCTGGCAGCAACAGGATCGGAATCAGCAATATTCCTACACAAGACATCAACGTTTTATTGTGCCTGGCCTCCATGGAGTCCCAGCTACTGCAGGACCAGACTGAAGTTTATCTCCTGGGTGAAATTCTGCTTGGGTAAGTTCAAATGTGGCTTCAGCATATGTAGGCTGGTCCTCCTGCCATGTCCCATTGGCACACAAGACACCCTGGTGGAGATGCATGGGATGTCTGTAATTGGGGAGCAAGATTGAAAAAATTAATCGTGACAAAGGGTCAGTAACTGAATAACATGCAGCACTGCATATTGTAAGCCAAAGTGACCATGTGTTTCAAGCACCTGGTGATAGACAACACTGGGAAATTCAAGCTCTTTAATCATGGGCTCTGGCTGGCTTTAAAATACACAAGATTTAAGGAGCAAGTGCAGCGACCTGGTTAATCAGCTGTTCTTGAAACATAGATAAATCAAATTGTTTTCATGTTGCCTACCATGATGTTCACCCAAAGGGATGCCTACTCTTTCTTGTTCTTTGTTGCTGAAACCACCCCTCAGCTCGATGTCTTCCCACTTGTCATTCCCTGTATTTTTTTTTGCCTAATTTATTGTGGGGTGAGACCCCAACAACACCACCAAATTCTACACACCAATGAGTTAGGCTACTGATGTATGCAGAGAGGCACAGCCATTAAAATAAGGGCCTGCTGAAGAGCAAGCCCCAAATGAGACGTAAGCAATACCTTACTGCATACTATAAAGATCACTTTTGCAAGTAAAATAAGGCCTTGTTTGGTTGAGATTTTTTTTTTTGTTTTAATTTGTTTTCAAATGAGGGACCTTTGCAGCTAACATGCTGTTTATAAAAAAAAAAAAAAACGTGTTTGAGAATAAATAAAAAGCAGCGCTACACATGAATATGGCAGCCTTGCTTGGAGTTGTGTGTCTGGCCGTGGATGGAGATGTCAAGAATATTTACTAACGAGTTTGAAAATATCATGAACAAACACTTCACTCAATCGGAAGGTCACATTAGCATTAAACTTTTTCTTTAATTCATTTCTCACCTTCGCCCCGCATTATGTGTGTAAACATACAGAGGGATGGGGGGGGGGGGGGGGTCATGTTTTCTGAAAATCGTGATGTTTCAAGAAATGTGTGTGTTTATACATCTACATTGATGTAGTGATCTACTCACTCAATAAATAACACAATCTAATCAGCATAGCCAGTAAACTACCTGTTGAAATTAATAATTTCCTACTGGAGGACCTGTTACAGTTTCACTTTTAATACATTTGTGTCCAGCATTGTTGACACTCGGCACTTCTTGGCTTCTGCCATTTGCTTGTTTCGGTTGATTTGGCTGATTGTTCAGCCGAGTGCATTTGCTCTAGTTTTCTTCTTTTTAGTTATCCATTTACTTCCTTCTCTCAGCCTAATTGTACCTAATTATAATCCTACTTACCTCCATAAATGTTCTATGCCCTTCGCCCCATTGTTATCACCCACAGAGGAATGAGCAGCAGCAGCGTCAGAGCACCGGGGAGCTAAAAATGGTGGCTGCTCCAAAATGAACTCAGACAAGAGCAGCACAACCAACTGAGCTCCTCCTTTAATTCCCCTGGCTTTCCCATCAAGAAACGTCTATGTAATTAGTGTTGCATAGCAACAAACACACAGAGGAGAGGTGGGGACAAATAAGAAACAAAAGAAAGGGTTGGGGGTGGAGCCTCAGAAAATTCCTACAGTAATAAGTCACATTGAAAATTAACCTAAAGAAATGTCACATTACATAAATTCTAGTCAAAGAATTCTTACCGACTGCAGATACAGTGGAACCTTGGTTTCCACTCGTATATCAAAGTGAATTTCCCCATAAGAAATAATGGAAACTCAGATGATTTGTTCCACAACCCAAAACTATTCATATAAAAATTATTAATATAAAATATAAAGTAAAAATGCATAAAACAAATTAACCTGCACTTTACCTTTGAAAAGAATCATGGCTGGTGTGAGTGAGTTTCTAAACTCTTGTGGGATTGCAGCCAACGGAACAACACGCGGAAGAGCGTCACAAAGCAATCACAGTCTCCCAGCGCTGTAGTAGTTCGCTGTAAAAGCGAATCCGAAAAGATCGCGGACATGCTATAAGCGCCTGCCATCGATGGGTGATACAAGGAACAAGGAACAAAGAACATTATAAATGCGCAGGGCCCTGCCTGACTGCTGTGTCTGTGTATAGGAGAGTGGCAGATCCCGCTATAATAAATAACCGCGCTGTTGCTGTTTCAAGCTGAATAAAGCTGGTGTTGCTAAAGTACTGAGACTCAGCTTCGTGTTTTAGGGTGCAAGACGGGGACTTGCACGTCACAGCACACACGCGCGCGTGAGCACACACACACACACGAGCGCACACACACAGTCACAATGCTAATGCTGCAGTAAACAGTATACGCTCGTACAAATGTTGACTATATGAGTGAGGCACACCGATTCAGACAGAGAATAGGAGACGATTGCCCACAGCGAGAGAGAGAGAAGAACCATCAGCTCAGTTGTGATCACATGACACTCAGCAGACAAAGCATATACATACTACTCGTACTGCAAGACCTCGCTCGTTTATCAAGTCAAAATTTATTAAAAATTTTTGCTCATCTTGCAAAACACTCGTAAACCAAGTTACTCGCAAACCGAGGTTCCACTGTACTGATTTTATCACCGGACCATGTCAATTACCATGACTGCAAATCACAGGACATGTCAAATTTAGTGACTGTGTAATGACTTTCCAGCACAGTTGAGCTGCTGCCTGACAGAGCCAGTGGTGTACGAAGGGTTAACAGGTACAGTGAGTTCTGCCAAAATCTTGGCCCCCATTATTTCTTTTTTCCTTTCTGTTTTGGTACATTAAACAATAGACAACAGACTGACAAGCTTCTCTTCTGTTTGTGACGTCCAAAACATCCACGTTTCCTTATTCCTTGTCATTGTATTATATGCATTGTACTTCCAGATCAGCTTTCATTGGTTGTCAGCTCTCATGCACACAGAGCCCACCTTGTTTGATTTGTCGTGGACTACTCGGGATGAGTCACTGGGCATGCCACATTACATGACGTGCCGCTGACTCACTAAGATTACGTAAATGAAGTCTGAAAATCACTGGAAAAGTCATCCAATATGACATAGCTTTAAGTTGACCCCTTTATCCATGGGAATAAATAAATAAGTGATACCTTGATTAAAGAATGCTCTGAAAAAGAAGCTCCTTAATAATGAAAGGGGCATAAATTGCACCATGGTGGATGCACATGTTCCAGTAATGCACTCTGGGAGACATAATGTAGCCGCCCTACACTGAGTAGTCGTTGCCTGTCTTGTATCATGCGTACTATAGAATGTGAAGTGACTTTACTATACATGAGTACATAGCTATTTCACACACAATGTATTTGTTTGTAAAGTAATAAATATAGTTAGCCCAGTAAGACATCAAAATGTACAGCAATGTCTTTAGAAGCAGAACTACAGAAGTTAAAGAAACAAAATGCCATACAGCAGAGTCTTGGAGGTTAGTGCCATGCCTTGAAAGGAGCCAATACAGGGTGTGGAAGAAGAGCCATGGATAGATGGTCATTTCCCACAAACACTTAAGGAGGTCCTTCTCTTCTATGTGGTTACCAAGCTGAGAAATCTGAGTGCAGATGGTATTACCTTTGATGCCAGGTGAGATGTGAGGTGGAGTCGGTGGTGTGAATGTGCAGGCAGTAGATGAGGTAGATGAGAGAGTATGGAGGAGCCGCATGGAAGGAGCTTGGAAAGGTCTGGGTGGTGACAGTGATATATGAGAGTGGCTGAAGAAAAGAGATGGCAGTTTCATCCTTCAAATTAACACATGGCAGCCCTAGCTGTTACAATATTTATCCATATTACTCCTATGGTACATTGGCCTCTGATAATGAAATTTCCTATAAGTCCTAGGACTAATCTGCTTAACTGAGTTATAACTGCGCACCCTTTTTCATTTCTATGAAAGTATCTAACACACACAAAGCTAAATGCTCCACACCAAACTGCTTGAGGTTCTGCTCTGACCTAAAGGTGATCACATTCACTGATCATCAACTTATCAAGTGCACTTGTTTAGAAACATGGGAATCAAATCATCCTGTTACTCTGAAAGCAGGAGGGATGCGCAAACTTTTTCACAAGGCTTTTGGATGCCAGCTTATTTATTTTGAATAAATAATGACAAACAAAAATCTCTCATGTGCTATTTGTTGTAAGAGGTTGAATGTCTTGGTTCAGGCAAGTTGGTTTTAGTGATGTCCTGAAATATAAGATTATTTGATGAATTGAATGAGTGTACAGTGATCCCTCGCTATATCGAGCTTCGTCTTTCGCGGCTTCACTCCATCGCGGATTTTAAATGTAAGCATATGTGAATATATATCACGGATTTTTCACTGCTTCGCGGATGTCTGCGGTCTACAGTACGTGTGCTTCCTCAGTTGATTTGCCCATTTGAATTCAAACAAGGGACGCATTTGGATTCAAACAAGGGACACTATTGGCAGATGGCTGAGAAGCTACCCAATCAGAGCACGTGGTTAAGTTCCTGTGTGCTGCTGATTGGCTCAGCAACGGAGTGCTGCATTAACCAGGAAGTCTAATCTCACTCATTCAGCATTTATGCACGTTACTGCTAATGCTTCAGGATTGCAGAAAAGGTAAAAGTTTTGGATATGTTGAAGGAAGGAAACAGCTACCCCGCTGCAGGATACAATTACAGCATTAATGAGTCCATGATTCTTTTTATTTAAAAAGGAGGAAAAGCATATAAGATCTACGGCCGCAGTGTCCTTTAATCAGGGCACAAAATGAGTTGCAAGTGGACGTGATAAGGCAGTAGTCTGGATGGAATCTGCTCTAGGGATTTGGATTGAAGAGTGATGGAAGAAGAACAACGGCAGTGCTACACAGTCGCCTGAAGAGGCTCCTTTAGAAGAGCTGTAACGCTATCCTTTGTTGTGCAGTAAAATTAAACTCATCATTATCGGACAAGTCATCGTGTCATTGTTGGTGAGTAACCATAATTAATTATTAATGTACAGTACTTATTACATGTACATAGTTTAGTGTCGCTGTACACACATTTTACTGTATACAATTTTTCTTGCATTGTACGTATTTATTGCTGGTGGCCTGTCTGTTGTAATGGCTGTAACGTATTGATATTGATATTCGATATCTTTAAAATAATATTTAGGTTTTACTGTATGTAAACTGTGTTTACATAATCGCGCATAATTTCAACGAATCTTACCTAATATCTAAGAGAATACAAAGGGTTTATGCTGTATAACTGTGCGTGAAATATTTATAATAGTGTGGGAGAGTTTATAAGGGCTTAAAATATATAAAAATAACCATATAAACATATGGTTTCTACTTCGCGGATTTTCTTATTTCGCGGGTGGCTCTGGAACGCAACCCCCGCGATGGAGGAGGGATTACTGTATTTACTTTGACTATATTTTCATGATCTTCAAGGTCTTGGTACACTGGTGATGTAAAGTCATTTAGAAATGGTTTCTAAAGATGCATGATTTATAAACTCCATGGTTTCTACAATCATTGAGTATCATAATACTTTAGGTTTTTGTAACCAAGATGACAGATTTGTGTATAATACAAAGCATATCTTGGTTTTGTCAATGAAGCCTTAGACATTGGCGGCACAGTGGCTGCCTCATGGCTGCTGGAGACTAGTCTCAGATCCCAGTCTGGACCCTGTCTGTGTGCACGTTTTACACCCATAAAAGTTCTCTCTCTGGATATTCTGACTTCCACTCACTTGCAATTTAAGATGACTGGTGACGCGAGATGAGTCAATGAGCCTGGTGATGGACTCGCATCCTTGTCCAGGCTGGTACACCTAAGGTTGCCAGGATAGTCACCAGCACCCGGTGCTCCTTTGGTGGACTAAAGAGATTCAGAATATGAACCGAGATGAAAGAAATTGACAGTGATTTAAACACCATTTATAAATCTGAGTGCAAAGGTTCACTCACAAAGGAATAAAAGGAAAGGACTCAGCTACAAGCATCTATTAAAAAAAAGGAGTCATAGCTGGTACATCCAAAGCAGATCCTGTCACTTTTGTAAACATAGTCAGCAGACATTTGTCACATCCTTTACCAGAAGCAGACACTCACCTTGCTTTCTGCAGGTTGCTATCTGATTCATTTTATTGATCTCACATGAAAAACTCACAAGCCTGCAATGAATGACAGGATGGAGATCTGAAGATGGCTGCTGACTGACCCCGATGTTCATTCACTTCTAATCCCTCAGCCAATAAGTGGCAGTGGTGCCTGGTCAGTTTTGTAGGCTATGTGACGGGGAACAAGCCCAGTCTCCATTGACTTGTCAGAAATGTTCTCATCCAAGAGCTGGAGCTTCTGCTTCCAAGGTTCAGGACAGCTTAAAAAATCAAAGAAGCTATTTCCCCCGAAAAAAAAAAAATCACAAAATCCTAGTTTTCCTAGTTATGGGAGTCAGGGGAGTCAGAAAACATTAATAAATGGACTTTGGCTAATGCATGAAAGGAGCGGAGGTACCTGGAAAGACAAAACAGCTGCTCTTTATATGCCTTTTAGCAAAGTGGTTTATATAATACATTCCTTTTCTGAAAATGGCTTTAGGAGTGTTACCAGAAGCTCACCATTCCTCCCTTTTTCCCTCTAATAACTCGGACTGTTAAACATACCGTATTTACTTTTGATATTTAAGCATTGCAGTTCTTGGAACAATCCATTTTCGTTTGTCTTTTTTGGAATGCAGCACAATTTAATTATATTTTCTGAAGCAGAAGAACAGGAAACAACTGAGATTTATTGCTGTTTGATCCCAACGTAATTTAGGGAGATGCATCGTATCAAGTTCTGCATTAAACCTGATCGTAACTTATACTGTCTGGTTAGTGAGGAGGAGTCTGGGAAGGAGGCCATCCTGAAGTCTGCGCTGTCTGTCTTGGCTCTTTTCTGTTCCCACAAAGGCCTTTCCTTCCCTGCCTTCACTTCCTTCAGATTCTTTATCCAACTCCCAAGACCTCCCTACATCCACACCTGGCTTTTACACAAATTGCACGTCAGTGGGTAGTCTAAGCTTCATGGCCAAGGCAGAACATAACAATCTAAAATTACAAGGAGAATTTACGGACTTACTACCGATTTTGAACACATTAATGATCCAAGCTAGTGAAGGATAGTAAATCCAATCAGTAACTCCTTTTGGCCCATTATGATTCTGTATATTTGAAACATTACAGAGCGCTTGTTTAATTTTCCTTTTATATAGTTATTTTTCTTTCATTTGAAGTACTGCATTATATATTCACCTTGTTTCTTATTATTAACTAGCCATTCCACACCGCTTCGTCCAAAAGAGTGATAAAATGGATATCCATCCATTATCCAACCCGCTATATCCTAACTATGGGGTCACGGGGGTCTGCTGGAGCCAATCCCAGCTAACACAGGGGCAAGGCAGGAAACAAACCCCAAGCAGGGCACCAGCCCACTGCAGGACGCATACACACACACACACACCCACACACTAGGGGCAATTTAGGATCGCCAATTCACCTAACCTGCATGTCTTTGGACTGTGGTAGGAAACCCATGCAGACACGGGGAGAACATGCAAACTCCATGCAGGGAGGACCCGGGAAGCGAACCCAGGTCTCCTTACTGCAAGGCAGCAGTGCTACCACTGTGCCACCGTGCTGTCCAAAATGGATATTATATAAATAAATAAAACTGCTCAAAAAAATTAAAGGAACACTTTGAAAGCACATCAAATCTCAATGAGAAAACAATCCTTCTGGATATCTCTACTGATATGGACTGGGTAATGTGTTAGGAACGAAAGGATGCCACATTGTTTGATGGAAATGAAATTATCAACCTACAGAGGGCTCAATTCAAAGACACTCCGAAAATCAAAGTGAAAAAATGATGCGGCAGGCTAGTCCATTTTGCCAAAATCTTATTGCAGCAACTCCAAATCGTACACAGTAGTTTGTATGGCCCCCACGTGCTTGTATGCATGCCTGACAATGTCGGGGCCTGCTCCTAATGAGACGACGGATGGTGTCCTGGGGGATCTCCTCCCAGATCTGTACCAGGGTATACCTGAGCTCTTGGACAGTCTGAAGTCCAACCTGGCGGCGTCAGATGGACCGAAACGTAATGTCCCAGAGGTGTTCTATTGGATTTACGTCAAGCGAGCGTGGGGACCAGTCAGTGGTAACAATTCCTTCATCTTCCAGGAACTGCCTGCATACTCTCGCCACATGAGGCCAGGCATTGTCGTGCACCAGAAAAAACCCAGGACCCACTGCACCATCATAAGGTCTGACAATGGGTCCAAGGATTCCATCCCGATCCCTAATGGCAGTCAAGGTGCCGTTGTCTAGCCTGTATTGGTCTGTGTGTCCCTCCATGGATATGCCTCCCCACACCATCACTGAAACCACCACCAAACCGTTTATGCTGAACGATGTCACAGGAAGCATAACGTTCTCCTCGGCTTCTCCAGACCTTTTCACGTCTGTCACATGTGCTCAGGGTGAACTTGCTCTCATCTGTGAAGAGCACAGGGTGCCAGTGCTGGACCTGCCAATTCTGGTATTCTATGGCAAATGCCAATTGAGCTCCACGGTGCCGGGGAGTGAGCAGAGGGCCCACTAGAGGACATCGGGCCCTCAGACCACCATCATGAAATCTGCTTTTGATTGTTTGGTCAGAAACATTCACACCAGTGGCCTGCTGGAGGTCATTTTGGAGGGCTCTGGCAGTGTTCATCCTGTTCCTCCTTGCCCAAAGGAGCAAATGCCAGTCTTGCTGATGGAGATCTTGATATGCCATTCGTATAAAGTGTTTACAGTTTCCCGTTGGAATAGCTTTTGCTATGATAATTAACAAATCACAGGGACAATCATTCAAAAAAGTCGATTTATTTATTTAAGAGAAAGAAACAATATTCACTCACGGGCAGTTATATGTTGTGTTGTCACGATGTAAGTCCAAACAATGAATCAAAATTAAACGTGATGTTGACGAAAAGTTAATTCCAAATATTGTTTTACTGAAGTTTTACAGTAAAAGTGAAAGTTAAAAAGTGTTAATTTCAAAGCCAAACAGAACGAAAACGAATAACACAAAGAATACCTCTAGTGCAACATGAAACATAATTTTCTCTCAATTTATTAAGTTTTACTATTTTTTACTACGCTTAATTACTCACTTTAATGTAAAATAGTTAGTTCTATTATGCATATGTAACAATTCCCATGAAAACAGCAATCTGTTTAAATTGTACATCCGCTTCACCATATGCGGAGAGGCTAGCATGTAGCGCCCGCCCGGGGGTTGGCAAGCAAAGCAAGTAGGGGGCAGAGCTGCCTAGTATATATTTATATATATACACATATATATAGTCACACATGTGTGTCAGTGGATAATCTTCGGGTTTCTCCTGAGCTATGTACTTCCACCCCAGGGTGAGAGGGGATGCCGGCACTAACTTTATCCTCTTTTGTTCCCTCCACAGTCCTGAAAAGGCGCCCAGTCAGGGCAATTTTCTCCACCCTTTCTGGTCCTTCCACTAAATAACCAGCGGTTCATGGACGAAGTGTCGCTCGTTAACTGAACGCACAGCAGGATGGAGTTCCTTTTCACTGTGACTTTGACAGGCTTTGACTGCCAAGTAAGGTTTTTCAAACAAGCACCCTGATTTTATAAAAATAAATTCAAATAATAATTAAGATATAAGCAAAGTGCCATTACTTCTGAGCAATTTCAATAAGACACACCTGTTGTTGATATTTACTGTATATGTAGTGCTATTAATTTAGTTTTATTTCAACTGATAATGGCAATGTTTAGTAAGACTGTGCCAGTTTTTTCTTTAAATGAGATATTTATACATAGAAAATATAAAAATGTATTAGCCTGTCTTGGAAATACCTGCAAGGTTTTGTAGAAATACATGTATTGGTTTTCACAAGATGCTCTGACAAACAGACCGACAGACAAAAAGAAATTAAATTTTAAATATTTAAACATTCTTTTATAAATTATTAAATTATACATTTAATAAATTAAATTATAAATAATAATAATAATAAATTAATAACCAATAAATAGTAAAAAATAAATAAAGCTATTAAATATTATAAAAACAGAGCTTTTAAATTGATAATAGAAATTTTACATTTCTATTTTCAGTCCGTGCCAAATCTTTTGTTTAGTTTCATTTTGCCGCTCACTGTCCTTTCATAGTTATTTTGCATATTTTTCTAATACATGAAGAGAGACTGGACACTGCAATCCTGAGCGTTTAAATGCACGGACTGAAGGAAATTAGGAGCAGGCTTTTAGAAAGACACTTTGTGGGTGGAGTCTTTTCATTGGCGGATTTTGTCACAATTCACTACAAACTTCTGAGCGTTTTCAGTGTTTGAGAATCGCACCTGATCCAACAAGGCTAATGGCATCTCTAAGATCATTTAAGGGATCATTCCAGATATCGAGTGATTTGAACTAAGCAGGACCATCAAGGCAGTACAGTTTAGAAGCTATGCTATTAACATAGTTTTCACCTAATGAATACCTCAGCACTAATTCTAACAATAAATTTGCACATTCCTAAGAAACTTAACATTTTTGGTGGCGGCTTCAGTGATTGTTTCCATAATTTCTGGTAGGGCTCTACAAATCACTCCAACATAATGAACTTCCTCTGTTTCACACAACCCCTGAAATCTCAGACACCCAGAGAGCTGCCACACCTTAGCGTGTGACTTGGCGATACTGGATTATGGCTACTTTTGAACTTTTAATGACTCCTTCCAAGTCAGCAGTGGATACAACACACAGACCAGGTGATTGGCATGCTGGTTCATAGTCCTTGGACCTATGAGCAGAAGTACAGCGCAGACTCACCTAATGATCTGACAGCAAGCTTCTGGATTGTAAGAAGACTGGACGTCACCTGAGAAAGAAAAGAAAGAGCTGTAATGTCCCATCCATTATCTAACCTGCTATATCCTAACTACAGGGTTACGGGGGTCTGCTGGAGCTAATCCCAGCCAACACAGGGCGCAAGGCAGGAAACAAACCCCGGGCAGGGTGCCAGCCCACTGCAGGGTGCACACACACACACACACACAGACACACACACACACCAAGGACAATTTAGAATTGGCAGTGCACCTAACCTGCATGTCTTTGGACTGTAGGAGGAAACCGGAGTACCCGGAGGAAACCCACGCAGACACGGGGAGAACATGCAAACTCCACGCAGGGAGGACCCGGGAAGGGAACCCGGCTCTCCTAACTGTGAGGCAGCAGCACTACCCACTGTGCCACCATGCCGCCCCGCTGTAAAAAGGGGGAACAAAATTCAGGAACAAAAGGAGCCCCTTTATAATTCATCTGCAGTCAAAATGGTCTCCAGTTGTTGTGAATCAGCAACTAATGTTAACAACTGCACCATCATGATTTCGTTATTTCAGTTCTTATATTTATTCAGTGTTCTACACAACTGACAGAAGCAATTTTCTGATGTTTAAATTAAACATAAGAAAACAAAGAGTTCAATCCAATGATTATGGACTTCCACTGGATAACCAAGATCAGCAGCACAATGGCTTTTTCTTCATCTTCCGGCTGCTCCCGTTAGGGTTTGCCACAGCGGATCATCTTCTTCCATATCTTTCTGTCCTCTGTATCTTGTTCTGTTACACCCATCACCTGCATGTCCTCTCTCACCATATCCATAAACCTTCTCTTAGGCCTTCCTCTTTTCTTCTTGCCAGGCAGCTCTATCCTTAGCATCCTTCTCCCAATATACCCAGCATCTCTCCGCTGCACATGTCCAAACCATCACAATCTCACCTCTCTGACTTTGTCTCCCAACCATCCAACTTGAGCTGACTCTCTAATGTCCTCATTTCTAATCCTATCCATCCTCATCACACCCAGTGCGAATCTTAGCATCTTTAACTCTGCCACCTCCAGCTCTGTCTCCTGCTTTCTGGTCAGTGCCACCATCTCCAACCCATATAACATAGCTGGTCTCACTACCGTCCTGTAGACCTTCCCTTTCACTCTTGCTGATAACTGTCTGTCACAAATCACTCCTGACACTCTTCTCCATCCATTCCACCCTGCCTGCACTCTCTTTTTCACCTCTCTTCCACAATCCACATTACTCTGTACTGTTGATCCTAAGTATTTAAACTCATCCATCTTCGCCAACTCTGCTCCCTGCATCCTCACCATTCCACTGACCTCCCTCTCATTTACACACATGTACTGTATTCTGTCTTGTTCCTACTGACCTTCATTCCTCTCCTCTCTAGAGCACATCTCCACCTCTCCAGGGTCTTCTCAACCTGCTCCCTACTATCGCTACAGATCACAATGTCATCAGCAAACATCATAGTCCACGGGGACTCCTGTCTAATCTCGTCTGTCAACCTGTCCATCACCATTGCAAATAAGAAAGGGCTCGGAGCTGATCCCTGATGTAATCCCACCTCCACCTTGAATGCATCCGCTGCTCCTACCACAGACCTCACCACAGTCACACTTCCCTCGTACATATCCTGTACAACTCTTACGTACTTCTCTGCCACTCCTGACTTCCTCATACAATACCACAGCTCCTCTCACGGCACCCTGTCATATGCTTTCTCCAGGTCCACAAAGACGTATTGCAACTCCTTCTGGCCTTCTCTATACTTCTCCATCAACATCCTCAGAGCAAACATCGCATCAGCAGCACAATGGCTACCGGTGGTCATTTACTTCATGATGTAAAAATTTTTTTTGACAACCTGAACAAAACCACGCAGTTATATCTCTGCAGATCATTACCATTGAATGGTGTGAGACAATAATTTTAGGCTAACATAGCATTCTTAAAGAAATAGCATAAAGGGTTAATAAATGTCAGAAACCTGTTCAGAAATAATAGAAAAGGAGATAAAGGTTAAGTGAACAACAAAATGTACTGAAAGTTGACTAAGAGATGACTAAGAAGTCAAAAGATGGCCTGTGAATATCCAGAATAGACAGTTGTGACATACACAGAAATTTCAAGGGTGATGGCTCAACCCAAAGGGTGTAAGAAGAATAAGAATACAATAAAACATTTAATTTTATGTAGATCATTTGGGTGTAAACCGATGAACCAAGCAGACTACATGTACATTCAATAGTTTATCAAATGAAGCTCTATCCTTGGTTTCTCCGACTGTTCTCATCAAGCTGTAACAAAGTGCTGTGAGTGATGCTTCCACCTCAGCCTCGTGATGCAGAACGACAAGCTATTCTCCTGCCTGATTACTGACTAGAACAGTTTACCGGACTTTTCCTAGTAGAGGATAAGTTTCTTTCTTTAATTAATATGTTTTATTTCTACCACAGTGGAAGCCAAGATGCACTACAAAACACAACAGGAGAAGTTTGAAATGAAAAGGTCACAAAGACGGCCCGCTTCCATAAGGAGATGAGAACGACAATGACTTCAGAAGTATTCAAATTCTTTTTGTTTGCCGCTGAGGTGTCTTCTATAATACAAACCCAAAGACAGTAAAAGATAAAAACAAAAACAATTTGAACCTTGCAATTCAAAACAATGCTAGGAATCTGACTGGTGTTTTCTTCTGAATTGCGTTTTTTAAACTAACTGCTGTGAACCCCTAATAATTAAAACATAACACCTGTGCCTTATTGACTATTTAGTGTGTGTTTTCCAGAAAGCTTAAACTGGAACACATGTTTGAAAGATTAAGATCTATAAGGACAGAATTCCTAGAAGATAACATAACATAACGTAAGATAACATTGAAAGGGTAAATCTAACAAGAATAATAAAATCCATTCATTGTCTGAACTCCATTTTTCTATTGTAGAGTCTCGCAGAGCTGGTGAATGTTAGGCCACATTGTGTGCAAGGCAGAAACCAACTCTGGATGGGATGCCAATCCATTTTGGGGCACAGTAAGATGAATATCCAGCAGTTTTGGGTTGCTGCTTAGTCACTGTGAAAGAAAACTGAAGTACCCATACAAGTCCCATGATGACCGTGGGCTAATTAAACACAGGCTTACATGTGCCATCCTCAATAAAATATTTCAGCTCATTTCTCAGTCTGGCTTTGGCATTACAGAGTTTGTATGCATTAGTCATATCATCCTATTCTCTTAATATTTAAAAAATTATTATTATTATTATTATTATTATTATTATTATTATTATTATTATTATTATTATTATTATATTGGTAACACTTTAGCTTAGGTATTGCAACAAAAGCAAGTATTACACATTTAGTACTATGTAACAATAACTTAACATCCACTTCTTTGGGTCTTCATAACAGAGCTGTGCTCTCAAGGGACCTGCTGGGCATCAGTAAAGTGTTTATTCATCTCTGTAATGTGGCCTACTAGCAGAACTTCACTTTGCAGTGGTCTGAGGTAGCCTAACTGAGACTCATTTCTCTTTATATCACATATTTAGTATAAGACCTGTGAATCCTTCTTATTAACAAGTACTGTTACCATCATGTCAATATGCCACACTGCACAGTACATGAATAACCTGACTACTGATGTTTTATAAGTGTTATGAAGACCAAGTGAAGCCTTTGTAAAGATCTTGTTACATAAAAATAAATGAGTAATATATGCATTTTTGCAGTACCTAAACTAAAGCCTTACCCATATCATATCATATCATATCATGTCATGTCATGTCATGTCATGTCATATATCATATCATATCATGCCATATCATGATTTGATCCAGCAATCTGGATTTGAATCCCATGGCCAGTAGCTGTCTGTGTTACGTTTGCGTGTTCTCTTTGTCTCCACATTAGTTTTACGTCAACATCCCATAAGATGTGCAGGTTAGGTTGACTCTCATTTCCAAAATGTCCCCTGTGTGAATGTGACTGTGTGCCTTAGAGGCCGTGTCCATGGCTGTTTCCTGCCTTGTGTCCACTGTGGCCAGCCCTGCCTTGTGACCTTAATTTAAGAGAATGAACAGGACATAAGGCAAAATCCCACCCTAGAGATTGTTCCACTCCATCACAAGGCCTACTCAAACAGAGGGGGGCATTCAGAATTGCCAGTCTACTTATGAACTACATCTTGGGGAATGTGGGAGCTAAACTGGAGTATCCTGAGGAAAACCCATCAGACACCAAGAGAAAGAGCATCCTCGTATTGCAATCGGATGTTCTCAACTCCTTCTGAAGGAATCAAGAAACAACAAAGAGCGGTTGCTGGCTCACTGCATTGTGGAATCTTAGGCTTCCTGTGTAGTGAGATTTTCCTGTGGGAAAAAAACCCAGTAAAGTGTGCAGTGGGGTGTTTTGATGTGTGGAAAACATGCCGCATGTCCCGTTATAAGAAGTCCTGCACCTCCTGCTGATGTGAACAGGAGGCATAAACAGAATTGACATGACAGGTGTGTCTGCAGAAAAGAACACAGGTAAGCACAGACTTCTAAATTAAGTTTCGGAAGCAGCACTCCTTGTTTTCTGCTCCAAAAAAACTCCTTTTAGTGAGGTTCATGTTGCACAATTGCATAATTTTTTGAAAAATTAATTTTAGTGTCTGTTTCACTAAAGTGTATGCAAAACAAAATGTACCTGTTTTGCTCATCACTAATAATAAATCTATGCATTTTCTCACATAAAGCAAAGCAGAATGTTAGTGTTATGGCCTCTTTATGGATTGGCAGTTTTAAATGGTACACACTAGACAAAGAAGAAGTGACCTCATGAGCAAGACCTCCTGAAGGTCTCTTGTTCTGGACACTTCAGTGTACACAGAAATACGATTGATGGCACACATGGGAGAAGCGCACTTGCTGAATTAAACGTTAAGGCAAGGTCATTACAAGACGTGTTTTCAAAGCGTCGTCTTTACCAGTCACGTATGTCAGGATAGACTGCATCCTTACATGATTCTATAACTAAATAGAGTCTTTTGGAAAATGGATGGGTGAATATTTATTCAATCCAGCATCACTGCAGCACAACAGGTTATGTTGCCACCTGACAGTCACGGTTTCCCTTCATGTACAAGCTGCTCATTTGTGAGGGTTTCCGCAAGCATCCAAATGACATGCTTTTAGAATGATTGGAGACACAAAAGTGTCCCACTGTGACCATCAACGTGAATGAAATTGTGTGTGCCGTGGGCGTTTCATTTGGAACATCTCTTGGCTTCATTTTCGGAAAAGCAAGCAATCTGTTCTCTGTCAAACCTGGAACCGGCCCTTTTAATTTAATCCTAGCATCACACAAGATGGACATTAGAGGCTCCCCACCACCACACCGACTCTGCTAGAGGGTGAGCCATGAGTGTCCGCTTAATCAACGAGCATCTCACAATCGTGCGTAAGAGGCCAGACTGTCAGAGTGAGAAAGTGTACACTAAGAGAACGGATCGCGGCCACATTAGCTGTGCTCTCAAGGGACCTGCTGGGCATCCTTGAGTGATGGCATCTGAAGACGAATGGCCCTCATAGAGGACCTTGTACTTTATGCATTAAGACTAATAAGTGACAATCGATCAAAGCCAGACAGGACCTTCTTCTAAGCTGTCATTTTAATTTCTTCACTAATTCAGCATATTTTATTTTGAATAGTTGATTTATTATTTACTCTTCAAGGAATGCATTCACATGAGTTTGCAGCTCATACAAATGACCACAGTACTTTAGCATTATATAAAGAATTCTTAACGTACTCACTCACACAGGTTCAATGTCAACTCACTAACTTACAGAATATGAGATGTGGAATGAAATCACCAAATTTGGAGTAAACCCAACCTTGCAAGCAGGTCCTCCAACTTACAGGGACAACCTTGGGGGTTGGTGGCACTCCAGCCACTATAAAAACCTCACACTGTTCCAGTACCACCCACTGCACTCGGGTCCCAATCCAGGTGGTGTGGTGGATGCAGCAACACGCTATCAGCGCCTGCTCCCATCCTCCTCCTCTCTCCTCTCTTAACTGAAGCAGACTGCACTTGACTTCTCAGCTTTAGATGCGTCAGTTAAACAAACAGAAGGCAGCACGGGGCCAACATCGGGCACCGGCTTCATTTTAGGCCAAGCACTGGCACTCCTCTGCTGCGCTGCTTCAAACAAATACCTCGGCGGTAAAAAGGTGTCACTTGATGATCATGAAAGACAAACTAATTGAGCAGAAGACTTTCTTTCAGGAGGTGCTGGTGAACGGCAGTGTCACCCAGCCAGACGGCATATTTTCCTTTGTCATCTTCACAAGTTAAGTCCTTGAGGTGAGGCTGCCTTTTGGGGGATTATGCTTTACCACATTAAATTCACTCAGCTTCATCAGAAATGAGGCCTACGCCTGATTCTAGTCTCACAAAGGCCACAACACTGATGGATTTGCAGGACCCCACTGTTAACTCATTCCCGAGTTCCTACCCGGCAGCTTTTAATACGGACGGGCAGGCTCTGCCTGCAGTGCCACATTCCTATTTTCCAGCTGGTTTGAGTAAAGCTCAGGAGACTGAAGTGACTTGCCCTAAGGTCACAGTCCCCATGTTTTCATTTGGAGCAGCTCGCTTTAGGGTAAGACTGCTCTTCATTTCCATCGTGTGCAAGGAAAAAAAAAATAAAATGCTGATACTGAAACAAGTTTTCATCTTGTAAGAGTTCGGGCAAAGGTCGTGTATTTGAGCCTTTCATTTATTTTTTTTTCTTTTTCCTGTCCCCTTTTGGGTGCTTTTCTTGAAATGGATTCGTTATAAAGCCTTACACTTTCATTTCAGGGAGGTTTTATATGCTGTGCCAATCGAATACTGCATCAGTGCTCAGATGCTGTGGGTTGTTTCTCTGCTGTTATGGTGTTAACAAAAATTGCAACTTGTACTGCAGAAATGGTTAACATGGCGTTTACACTGCCAAAGTAAAAAGCTTTTGTGTTCTTCCTGTTCTTTATAACAGCAGCCCGGCCTCAGAGTTTACACCTTCATATTATCCAGGGGATGACCATCAAAAGCCGTCTCAATTTATGAACTGGGACTTTGCAGGGGCTGAGTGCACATACCACAGTCCTCGGGTGGATCAGCATTACCACAAAGCCCACCAACCACATTAACAAGACTCCAGACATTGTGTCTTAACACGGAGGCTTCCCTCAGGTCCACACAAGTCCCACCCTGGTTTGCCACTGTGCCTGATGACACCAGTAACTCAAGGATCTTTAGCAGTTATAAGAGGTGAGAGTATTTAAGCAGATAATTATTTATTGTGTCAGTCAGTTTTTAGGTCCTCAAAGAGACAGAAGAGATGAATGCAGCCAGTTTTGAAGGAATGTGTAACCTCTGGTGGTTGGATTACATTCCCTTCCAGTTACAGATCCAGTGCCTGCTTATAGGTGTATTATTTTGTCCATTTCATCCAGACAAGGTTCGGATTTCAGTTATAAGTCAAAAATTTCTAAATGTCCATTTGCGCTCTTCTTGTCAGAGGGAGTCTCTGAAGAGGTCAACTGTGATCTACATTTTTTCTTGGTGGGACAAGCAGCAGTTCAGCCATTCACTCAAGTAGGGAGTGCAGCTGAATTTCTGCATCCCTGTTAAATCTGCTGTTTTAACAGGCCATGGGTGCCACTACCAAACCTAGCAAATGGGTAATGCCCACTTTGTTCTACAAAATGCAACACATGGTAGCAACAGGGAATTGTTGACCTCAAGACATTGGCCACAGCCTTCTAAGAAACATCCAATAATGGCAGTGACTAGAAGTAAACTGCAAATACAAAAGTGTTCTGAAAAAACTAAACAAATTTGATGTTGATATTGTGTTTTTAGCAACTTATAAACTGACAAAAAATAACAAAATACATACAGAAATAAATTTGTCACATCCAAAAAATCCCAAAAGCTTATTTTTTTTTTACTCTGTCTTCTCCCAGTCCTGCTACAATTCTGTCCTTGGACTGCCTTTCTTCTACCATAGGCATAGCAAGTTTTCACCATACTGACCATGCCAGTCCTACCCCTGTCATGTTGTGGTGGTAGTGGTACAGATTTTAAACAGTACTGTAGTCGCGAGTCCCGGTTAACAATGAACTCAAGATGGACGTCCTTTATTACCTGCCACATGCACTGCTCAGTGTAGCACAAGAATGACTAAAATGACTGGACTGCAATCTTTCTTCTCTCCTGGGGGACCGAGGCAATGTTTCTCACGCTCCTTCATCTCTGTGTTTTTAATCTGTGAGATTCTTGTTAACTTTTCTCATGACAATCTCTTTTGGCTTTTTTGGTTAGAGGCTGTGAGAATTCCTGTTGCTCAATTTTAGGACGGTTTAGGTGATTAGCTGTCCAGTATTGCCTTTGGTCGTTTGTGTTTCTTGTATTGGCATTTATCATATTGGAGATTCCCTTGAAGAGTTTTGTTTGGGTGAGTTTCTAGTAGGGTGAAATGTTTGATAGAACTCTTGTGAATGAACTATTAAATCGACAGGGATTTGGTGTCTTGACGTATCAAGTCGTTGGTTACATACCATAGTGCATTGAGTGCCATTCTTAGGGCTTTGTTTTGAAGGGACTGAATCTGACGGAGGAGTGCTTTGGAAGTGTATCCCCATACTGGTGTTGTGTACAGTAACTGAGCTCTGATGATGCTTCTGTACAGAAGTATTTTGTTTGTAGTGTTTAGGTTACTTTTTCTATTCATCAGTGGATACAGTTGGTTGAGTGATCTTCTTGCTTTGGATATAGTTTCAGTGATGTGATTTCTCCACGTTAGGTGGTTATCTAATATAGCTCCCAGGTATTTTGCTGTATGTAATGGGACGGCCAAACATTGTTATGGTGCCAGGCAGTGGTTTGTGCCTATTGCTAAAAAGAATTGCAGTGCTTTTTTCTGGGTTGATGCTGATTCTCCATGTTTGAAACCATTGCTCCAGGGCTGTGGCTGCCTCTTGTAGTCTTTTTGTGACAACCCAAGTTTGGGTGGACTTGTAGAGTACTGCAGTATCATTTGCATATTGAGCCAGTGTTGTGCTACTTGTCTTCGGCATATCACTAACAAAGATGTTGAAGAGGATTGTTGAAAGTAGTGAGCCTTGAGGGACTCCAGCAGTTATTTTCTTGAGTGATGACCTGATGCCATTTTACTTTATCTGGAATTTTCTTCCTTTAAGAAAAGAGGCTGTGAGGACAAATCAATGGCCCTCAATAAATGAGGTTCATTTGCATGACACAGTCAAGAGGCACTTCAGTTTACACCAATCACAGAGCAGATAAATGGTATGATCTTTAAACACACCTATGTCTTTACATTATCTAAAGGTCCCGAAATAGTTAAACAGGTTAAAAGTATTTGGCAAATATCTGATTCACTGAATAGGACGTCTTCTATTTAAATTCTTATGGAGAAAAGAATACAAAGTTAAAATGTTATATGATCTCATCTCTATATTGATGTGCTGGTACAATGAGGCATGCATGAGGCAAGCATTTTACAAATTCATACACAAGATTTCCTGTTGCAGGTCCCCCTTAATCATCCAGCTAGGGGTGGGGTAGCCTTTGATCATCTCATGTTAATTAGCAAACATGGGTGGGGCCATAAACAAATTAAAGTATGGAAATATGCTAATCATTTCCTTCTGTTATTCCAATATCTGCACAATTTATATTATATATATATATATATATCCCATTTGGACTTGAATCTGGCAATTATTGACCGCATAATGAATACAACATGGCAGATGTCAGTATCATACACTCTGAGGACAACTGGCAGTTACCTGATGCCTGTTACAGACAGCATTCTAATGAAATCCAGCCACTCGATCAGACTAGCAGAAAAGCTAACAAGATGCCTGGATATTGTACACTTTCAGATCAGGGCCATACAAATTGGTATGGATCTTATTGTGAACATACAATGCCCTTGGGAGATGTTCTTTAGAAATCGTTTAAAGATGTGCAGTACACTCGAATCCCAGGTTAAAAGGACTTAAATATAAGAATTGCAAAAGAAAAGGAAAAAAAAAACACTTTTCAGACATTTTTACAAAATCAGACTGTGGGGAAGCATGTATGAATTTCTTAGATGAAGGGTTGAAACCGGATGGACCCTTCTGGCTAACAGTCTCTCACTGGACGTAAAGCTGAAATGAGGGTACAACAAAGAGCACGCTTCTTTAATTAGAATGTGAAGCCATTGTTTGGAAAAATGTGTTGTGCCAGAGAAGAGAGTGGGAAACTTTTGATCCCAGTGTGCTGGATTGCGTCTGTCATGCCCACTTGTCCACTACATGGCATCTTTAAGAATTTAAGCTAATTTTTTTTCTCTATTGCTTAATTAGTAAATGCAAAGCCTGCAAGACTCAACACTATGGAGATACAGTACATGTTATTTCTCACCACACAAACAAAACATACGGTTTCACTTCAAAAACTGACCAAATGGCGTTGGGATTTCGAGACGCCATAATGGTGTAAATAAACACTTAATTTTAATGGATTGTGCCACACAGTGCCAGTTGAAGCCCATTTGGGGCCTTAGGTGGGCTTAACAGACATCGCTTCTCATAGTGGGTAGTCGGTGTTATTAGACATCGACAGTTTGCTCAGTCACCCTCAGTGTCTGGAGTGTGTGCCCCTTGAACAGCGGAAACGGCACCCCTTTACTGTATATACTGTGCACTTTAGGAGTACGTGCCCCTTGGTGGATGAACCATGTGCACTTTTTCTTTCATAAATGATGGCCAGTGGGTGACAGTGCCCACTCAGAGTTCGACAATTTTTCCTCCTCGCTGTCCAAAGTACGCACCCTCTTAACTGTCATAAATGGCGCCCCTCTGATGATGGTTGTCTATATCGCATAATCAATTGACCAGCTCTGGTGCCATAGAAGTGTGACGGTGTGGGTCCAGCTCTATGCTCCCTCTTTCAATTTTGGGAGCCTCTTGAACCCAACACCATCGGTAATGTAAATGGATGAGCTGTGCAAATGGGGACAAATCACACGCAGAGCAAGGGGATGGTGTAAAAGTGCGAAAGTGCTTTTATTAAAAAAAATAACAAATCCAAAACGATGTCCATAGTGCAGTGCTTCAAACGTTACTAAATAACTCTATATATATTTAAAATCCTAAGCCTAAAAGTGCAACGATTTTGTGCAACGATTTTATGTGACGTTTTAATGTCACTTTTTTGTCATGCTTTATATCGGGCTTATTTTAAAACCTACATATATATGTTTGGTATCATTCTTTTCAGAATGTATCAAACTTTAATGTGATGTTGTTAGATTTTCAGATTCTTATTACGTTTTTAAATTATAAACTAAAAAATATCAAGAACTCACGTCCTGCGAGATGAGACAGATTTAACCACACCTAGGACAGGAAATAAAACACAAAGAGCACGAGATGCAGATCACATGGCACGGCGGCAGCAGCAGAAAGCCAGCAGCTGATCGAGCAAAAAGGAGGTAAAAAAAAAACTATTTGCTTCCCATTGTATCACCGTTTAAGAGGGGGTTTCAGAGGAGTGACCGCGTCTCTTTGGGGTGCGTTCAGCCCCCATTTTCACAATGTGAGCGGCAGAGATGCAAAGTGGCTGGCAAGTAGCGCAGACCACATGGGTTGGCGAGCGAAGCAAGCAGGGGGTAACCCCCTAGTAATCTATAAAAACAATGTGATAAAAGTGGAGGTTAAAATCCCACCAAAAAGAAAGCTGTTAAAACCATGGCAGGAAGTCGTCCTTTTTAAAAAAAACCTGGTGCCTTCTTCATTCTAACTGATGGCTCATCTGCTTCTCCCATACGGGCCCTGAAATAGGGTAGTCACCCTATCATCAGGTGTAACTGCCTTCTACTGGTCCAGTAGCCTTCCATCCCCTGATTACATACAGCTCCCACCGGACTTGGGTTCCCCAGCGACCAGGGCGCTCACGCTCCCAAGCCTCCCTGACTCCTGCTGCCTTCTGTGGCCTTACACAGCGAGCCAACCACCTTCTGGAACAATCCAGCTCCTTGAGATCGCTCAGCTGGAGCAATTGCTTCCTACTGCCCCCGGCCGAGTGTCGGCCAAACACTTCTTCAAAGAGGCTCTCCTCCCAGCTGCCTGCATTTCAGCAAGCCTACTCTCATTTGCTTGCTCACTCCCACACTGGGTTTTTTCTCCTCCCGCCTTCCTCTTCTCTCCACTAACCTCCATTCTGTGATCTTCTATCTTTTTTCTTTTTCTCCCCTCCCCTCCGCACTCGCACTTCTCTTTTTATAATGGGGACGTGACACAGGTGTAGCGATTAGCAGCCCCCTCCTTAAGCCACGAGTATGGTGATTATTGATTTAAAAACTGGCCATCTGTTTAGAGCTGCGGACCCACTATATCACAAGAAGGCCAGTGCAAAAAATTTTAAAGGTTTTCACTTCCACTGTGGAACAGAATGACAAAGAGCCGGTAGTGGCAAAGTCTTGCAAGAAAGAAAGAAAGAAAGAAAGAAAGAAAGAAAGAAAGAAAGAAAGAAAGAAAGAAAGAAAGAAAGAAAGAAAGAAAGAAAGAAAGAAAGAAAGAAAGAAAGTGCAAATTGATTTGGAGAGCAGGGTTTTTCCTGGCAATAGTCCCGGAGCCAGCTGACTTTCCATCGGCAGCACCCATCAGAGCAGAGTGGCTCATTTGCTTGTTCTTCTATTGACGTGTTCAAAGGTTGGCATTCATGTTTCTTTGGTCTTCCAGCCCCTCACTCCAGGTTCATCTGTATGTTAAGGTCTCACTATCGGCTATGAAGCAAGTCGCCTGTATCTTTGTGATAGACAGCTATGGTATGAAGAAGACTGGAAAGCAAGCAGCCAATGGAGCGGCAAGTCTGCTGTTGGACTAGCCAAGGCGAGCACTTGTCACTCTTCTCTTCAAATCACTGCACTGGCTCTGTGTAACAGCACATATTACACTCAGATCCTTGATGCTTGCCTACAGATTTGTCATATATGGAGACACTTGTGAAGTCCTATGCTCCTTCTAGCCCAGTCAGGTCGTATCAAATCTCAGTCCAGACTCTTTTCATGTTTAGCCCCTGGCTGTCGGAACGAGCTCCCCACCTCCATTCCAAATTTTGAGCCCATCGATGTGTTTATGAAGCGTTTGAAGGCTCTTTTGTTTGGTGAATTTCTGTTCAACTGATGTCAGATGTTAAGTTTTGTAGGAATTGTACCCAGCTTCATGTTATGCTGAGCTCTTCACTTGTGGTGGTCATTTTGTAACCTGTCCTGTTCCCAAACAGTTCCCCAGATTGTTTTTCAATTGATTATGTTGACCTCGTTTGTAAGTCAATTTGGATAAAAGTGTCTGCTAAGCAAATGAATGTAAGTGGGGTGGGGGAGTCACAGTACCCTTTTTATTGGAATTATAATACAAATAATTTAATTACTGTAAAACAAAAAATCCACAGTGTGAAGTTTTACTTACACTGAACAAAGAAATACTCTAATAAAGCCTCCCTGACTGGTTAAAAGTTTATTATAATTTCAATTTGGCCAATATCTGGTCCCTCTAGTAGCATAAAAAATGTGATGAATATGTCACACTTGGGAATATACACAAAGATTCAATAAAGTGCTGGAATATGAAATCTAGCAAACTGGTATTATTATGATGTTACATTTGGGAATATTCAAGTGAAGACTGATATAAAATATAATTTGCTGCACATTAAGGTCTACCTCTTGCCGTGAAGCCTATCCGCACATTATTGGTCTGTTGATTAGCGTCTCGCTCTTTCCTTTCCATTCACCATTATGGTCCACATTAGCATTTATACCCAACATGCCCACAGATAGCAGATACATGCACTGGAGCACTGCTTGCTGCTCAGGAAGCCTGGCTGTCCTGGCCATTTGCATTGTGCAGGTTAAAAATACTTTGTGATCTGCACCAATGTTTGCATATACAGCCATTTTCAAACCCTCATAGTCCTATTATAGGGATAAGGAGGCCATAGAGTATCCAAGCTATTCTAGCAGCTGATTCAGACTCATCAGTTAACAGTTAACCCCACGTCTTTGGGAGAAGAACCAAAATACCTGCTGAAAACAAAAACCTCAGGGAACAAAGGACAAACTGAGCAGGGGACTGTGAGGCAGCAACACAAACCTCTGCCATCCTGTGTAAAGACAAGTCTGCCGTGATTATTTTCTCTAGCTAATTTACGAGAACTGTGAGATCCTAAGCTGTGTTTACAGGGAGACAGGAGGGTGCAGGAGTGAGCGCCATCACTGGGATGGCTGCCTTGTGTTTTCATTCGACAGTCAGGATTAGCAGCTGGCTTTAGGAGGAGTGTTTGCCGGCTGCCATACTCGAATGTTAGATTCCCTAATTACAGCCTGAGATTGCTTGTTAAAATGAGGTGTCTGGCTCTGTTATCAAGAGGAGAGAGTTTGATGAATCGAAAAACAACCTGAAGTACAAAGAAAATCTCCGTTGGCGGGATCTTGAATGAGGGCCTTCTACACTGTGGGCAGAACCACAACAGAACAGGCGCAGGAGGTTATTTTCGAAACCAAAGTCTGGCAGAGGAGAGAAGTAGCTGACTTCACCCAATTATAAATTTGCTGCAAATCAGCATATGGTCTTAAGAGTTTAAAATCAAGAGCATAGATAAAGGTAAATGAAGATTATCACAACCTTCAAGCCAACCTGGATTCACAAAAGATCCCATCCATCCATGTTCTACGTCAGCCTTTCCAAGACAGGGCTGTTGAGAGGCAGAGCCAATCCTAGTAGCAAGTGGAAGCAGGACAGCCATGGGTGTGCTAGTCCATCACAAGGCACCTTCATGCATACACCCATGCTCTCCTAAAGAATAAGTCAGATATTTTACATGTCAAGGTTACCGTATATACTCACGTATAAGTCGGGTCTTGAAACCTGAAAAATCGATCATAAAATCTGACCCCGACTTATATGCCCATTCAAAAATGCAACTGTTACATTTTTTTTTTTTTACATCTTCTTGCTTCCTCCAGTCTCACCAGTTTCTCAGATGCATCGAATTTTGTTGCAGCAGCACGGTTACCAATTTCATTCGCTACTTCAACGATGTTTAATTTAAAACCAGCTTCATAATTTCTTCTGATGAAACGATCCATTATAGATAAGGGATGCTCTTACGATAAAGGTGTATGAGGGTGTGATACAAAAAACACAAATCAACGCAAACGTTGCTTTTGAATAGTTCGGGTATTACCGTGAGGTCACGTAGGCACAATAGAGAGAGAGGTTAGGAGCACACGCTGATACAGCGCATTGACGGACCAACATAGAAAAAAAAGGCAGTGTGCTTGTAGTACAGCAGGTCCACAGCTCCCGTTCAAAAGACCCGTTTTAAAATAAATAACCGCACTCGCGGCTTAGCAAGGGGGCGTGGTGGTTGTGGCTGCAGCAGTTCTCAGGGCGATTTGTGATGTGGACGTTTCTCACCTAAGTGCACAGGTGAGAGACTGCCTGCATCAGTGATTGTTCCTGAGGCTGCTAATTTGCCGCAGCTGCTATGCCCTCTTGATATATAGAAGCGCGAGTCGGCTAGAGGGGAGATGAACGGAAAGAGAAAGAGACGGAGGCTGCTGGAAGGAAGTGAGGAGAAAGCTGGTGTGAGAGAGAGAGAGTGCGAAGGAGATCGAACGAATGAGTGAGAGCATGCTCGAGTGCAGCTGGACTGTGGGCCCTAGCGAGGTGTTTATCTAACACCTGGGGCAGTTGATTGTAGTCACTCCCGCTGAGCATTTTGAGAAGAGCGGGAGTGACTAGCGAGGGAGGTGACTCGACGTGGAAGACAGCGGGAGTCGGGAGACTTGGGCAGATAATCACCAGCGTGGGAGTCCTGGCCGTTGGAGAGAAGCTAAGTCCTGGTCTGGGATGAGTGCGCGACCAAAGCTAGAATCGATAGGCCTCCAGACCTGTTTTGAGGTGGGAAGAATGTCAGCTGCAGGTAGAGTGACTCTCCCTGTGGCAAAGCCTGAATAGGGAGAAGCAGGGGAGTCAATAGTAAGACGAACACACGGGGCTTTGTGTTTAGAAGAGATTGCTTCCAACGTTTTAACCTCATTGCTTTTAGAAGATTTTTTCTATTTGTTTTTAAACCTCCACGTGTGTTTAATGGATTAGTTATTTAATGACTCTTTTGATAAGGCACTGCACTTTGTGGACACTTTGTTTTTGTTGTTGGATTTTAAATAAAAGCACTTTTGCACTATCCCTTTGCTGTGTTGTTGTCTCACTGCTAAGCTCATCAGTAACATTACCGACGGTGTAGGGTTCAAGGGCTCCCGAACAGCAGATGGGAGAATGGAGTCAAACCCGCACCGTCACAGTGCTCCGTGGTTACTCTCTCAAGTGGGCATCAGCATATCATCATCTGTTGGACCAACAGAGTGAGTTTTCCGCATTCAACTTATACGACCAACATTATAAAATACCAGAAATGATACGGTAAAATCAAGTCCCGACTTATCTGTGGGAGAACTTATCCATGAGTATATATGGTATGTTTTCTTATGTGGAGCACTTTTAATGACTTTTTAAAGGACACCATGCATATTCCTCTGGTTTAAAAAGGTATCACCATTGCACCAGTCCAAACATAAAATTTGCTTCTTTTCATGACAAGAATGTTTTTATATATTCATCCATATTGAAGGATGCACACATATTGTAATTTTTGGAGAGGAAAAACTATTTTAATGATGTTCTGCCATATTAAAAGAGTGCTCGGCACCTCATTACCTGTCAGCTGTGACCCTCTTGAGTTGTCAACACTGCAGTTGTCCTTGTTCTTCTCAAGCACACATGATAATGTTTGTCAACATCAAATCAGCAATATGTCTGACAACAAGCAAATAGAAAGGCAACATCACACTGAACAGCTATAGACCTGTGCGTCATTTCGTTCAATTTTACCTTCTTGTTTACTTGAAAACTCCACCCAAGATGGCTGCTTGAAAATACAAGTGAACATAAATTTATCTTTAGCTTGGGTAAAAGGTGGGGAATCTATGATAATATGCATTAATCTCTATTAACTGACTCTGTTCTGGAATTTTTCAGGTAAGGTAGAATGATGTTTCGCACTTCTGCTCACTGATTGTGTGTCAGGAGAGTAACAACATGTTACATGTTATTTAGCACATGAAGGTTAGAATTTCATTGTACTTTGTCCACATGACAATGATGACCCTTGTGAAAGAAACAGCCGGACACACAATGAAGGTTTGGGGCAGCCACCCCTATAGTTTCCCTGGCTGTGAAAGGCTTAAACTCACGTACAATGTGTACAGGATAGACTCCTAAACAGAGCTGCCCAAGTATGGAGGATGGAGGGTTTATAAGGTGAGGTCATCGGGGCTGAACCAGAAGTGAGGTCCTTGGGGCCGGAACAGGAAGTGATGTCCTCAGACTGTAATCAGACAGCCAGAATTTCTCATGTTTGATCTGCAGATAGAAAAGAGAGAGGTTTAGTGCAACCCGCCACTCCCTGGCCTGGCGTGGAATTGGCGTCTTCTGGTCTCTTTGGTGTGGTGTGACATCCTATAAAGCTACCTTTAGTCATGTCATTTACAGCTGTGTTAGTTAAGCCATTCTCCAGAGTTTGTTGTGTCCATAAACTAGTGAATTCACATATCTCTATCATTATCTTTGTGTCCTCTAATAATTTCTGTCTTATCATCAGAAAGAAGGACAAATGATGAGTTGGGCCCAAATACGCTACCCAGAGGGTGGCAGAGTCACTTTCATTGATGCCTTGCCTTTCCAAAGTCCTAGGTTGGTGTCCTGGCTGTGTTACAGCCTGTGTGGGGCTGCATGTACTACTTGTGTCTATGTGGGTTTCCTGTGATCCATTCGTTCTGTTTCTGTTCCAAGGACATCCATGTTGACTTGTTTGAGCAGATGAGTGAGTTTGTGTGTGTGAATGCACATAGTCAATGACAGACTGTCACCATGTCCAGAATTTGCATCCAAAGCTCCTCAGAAAGCCTCCTGGATTTGCTATGTTAACCTTATTTGTTAGACTCAGCTAAATTTTGTTGTAATGCTTTGTTCTCAGATTTGGAGGGGGAAAAAAGAAAGGCTCTTGAATTAAGTGGATTTGAGACAGATAAACTACACGCCCTGCATTTTTGAAGTTAATATTTAAAAGTTTCACCATTACAGTCCTTGAGCAGACAAAACAGGTGAACACCATCCTCCATGTAAACGTCCCCAGAGGTAGAGGGGTTTTGATTGTTTTATTGAAAACTGATATGAAGGGAATAGAATTTCTTAACAGAAAAAGAGAATTGTGAGCTTGATACCTCTTTGCATAAAACCCAGAAAATGAAACTCAAATCAACAGGAGTGGAAGCCAAAATGTCACCAGAGCTTCTTACCTGTATAAGTAGCAGCAGAACTACAGTATCTCCATCATGGAAATGCTCTTAGGCTGATTTCAAGAAGCAATTTGTATGAAATGCAGAAGAGGTTCAGTTCATTGCAGTTTCAGAGGTGGTCAATAACATTAGGCACTCCAATATTAAGTGTTGTCAGTGGCGGAGAGGACAGATGGGCCAATGAATAAAACAAAACTAGCCGGTGTGCTTGCATTTTTGTAAAACTTCTTTCTAGCCAAAATCGTTTTCCTCCTTTACTCTAAATAATAGCACTTTGGATTCAACTGCAGCTCCATCTGAACAGAAGATCCAACAAAACAGAGTGGGGAGTCAATTAGGAGGTGCTCTGGGAGAAGGCACAAGGTTATTCTGCTCACTAATCACAGTGATGGAGAGTTGTGACGTGTTGTATGTTCATTAGCACGTGCAAGTCAGAATGTTGATGTACTCTCTACACATGACAGTAATGGTTCCATAAACGTACTTCAGGAACACAGAAGGCAAGTTTTCTGAAACTGTGGACAAAGCTGAAAGCAGAAGCTTGGGTACGTGCACCATGGACCTTATTATAATGTACAAGCACGGGCACAATATTTTTTTTAATTGATTAAAAAAACCTTCACTTACATATATAAATGTTTCATGGTAAATTTATGTTCACTATGACTTTGAAAAAACAACTTTATAATTTTATAATACAAACTTTTCCTTTAATCCAGTCCACTTAACATTATAGAGTATGGGAACAACTGACATTTGTGGAGGAACTGGAGGAACTGGAAATGTTACCACCCAGAGTTCCCTGGTTTTTAGGCTAACATTCAAATCTGAATTGCAGCACTACAACTCCATCCATCCATCCATTATCCAACCCACTATATCCTAACTACAGGCTCACAGGGGTCCGCTGGAGCCAGCCCACCACAGGGCACACACACACACACACTAGGGACAATTTAGAATCTCCAATGCACCTAACCTGCATGTCTTTGGACTGTGGAAGGAAACCGGAGCACCTGGAGGAAAGCCACGCAGACATGGGGAGAACATGCAAACTCCACGCAGGGAGGACCCGGGAAGTGAACCTGGGTCTCCTAACTGCGAGGCAGCAGTGCTACCCACTGCGCCACCGTGCTGCCCACACTACAACTCTGGGGTTGCATATGTGCATCACCCTACTCGGACCTCCCATTCACAGCTGTTGACTCGGTGGCTGGTGTGATGACCCATGACCTTTCACTCTAAGAGTCCAAAATACAAGTAGGTTTGTCCAAAATGTGTTTTTATTGCACCACAAGCTACACTAAAACAGAAAAAATATAACGTGCACAAATCAGGAACACAATGTTTTTATGCTCTCATTTGCCCAGAAAATTTTCTGATGAGAAACAGTACTGATAAAGACTCACCCTTCAGAATTGTGTGATCTAAACATTAAATAAACAGCATCGCCGAGTGGCTCTCCAGACAAGGACCACCCACTCTTATGTCCATGACCGATTTGTCTCATTTACTCCTGTATAACAACCAGTGGAATAAGAAAACACACCTATGAGGTACTGGAGTTACACAGGTTTACTTCGAGTCTTTGTTCCATAACAAATGGTGCCCTGTCCTCCACTCCATTATCTGGGTTAGGGAGCACACCTCCAAAACAATAAAAGAAAGCCCTCCTTATATATCAAGTTCTTCTCTGCTCTGCCATTTTCTATCCAGCAAACATTCCTGCTTCTTGTCTCCTGACTTCCTACTAACCCCTTAATTTCCCTAAAACCACCTCCTGTCACTCACTTACTGATGTCCTGTGACTCATATCACACCCCATCAATTACAATTCTACACCCTTTTATGTTCCTTCATAGTCCATAAGCAGCTGCCTGCACATCACAATATTATTAAACTAAACTAACATCTGCATGCTGACAACTCCTGCTAACACACTTGCTCACTCACATTCATTCCAAAGTACTCCATACACTGCACATGGCAGGACCGCCATGCATTCCCTTCTGCCACATAACTTCCTCAGGTGGACCTCCAGGTCACATGACACAGAGCACCCCATCCACAATTCAAGACTACTTTCTGACGTTTGATGTCAGGTTGCATCCAACTATAATCCCAGTTTGAGAACACCCAAACCACCATCCCATTCATCAGTGTGATGTGTGGTGATGCACTGAGTCCTTCAGAGTCAGATTTACAAATATATGAACCCTAAGGAGTAGCTTATTCACTATTTAACTGGCAGCATGCACATTGACTACTGGTTATGTTTCATATCTCATCAGCATTCTTTACACACACATAGGTAAGGCGCATATTTGGCTAAGAAAAAACGTTACATTTATAGCAGCGAGAGAGAGCGTATTTGCTCCTCTCCCTCCATGTGTTCTAAATTTGCTGTTGCAATTTCACAATTCAAACTCATTGAATACAAATGAAAGTATAGAGTGGTGTACAAAAAAAAAACAGATTTCAATTTTGACCTTAATTGAAATATTTAGTTGTTTAATTCTGATAATCTGACTGTTCAACAAAAGGATAACAAGAAAAACAAAAGAATATTTTATTTAAAGTCAAAATTTACTTTTAAAAAATTGGATTGTTTTTTTCTTAGTCTGATTCCATTTTTTATAAAATTGACCATTTATAGTCTTACCTTTATTTGTAAATGAAGTTCATGCGCCTATCTTTCTCCATGAAAATCTCCGTCACTTTCTTCAAAAAGTCCTCCTTATTTTCATTTAGATTTCTTAATCTTCCATTTTGGCAGTCAGTAATAAAAATAAACGGACCGCTGCAGTGCACTTAACTTTTTGATATCGCCAACTTATTGGCGCCGAGCCTCTGTGTAGAAGAATAGCAGCAACAAGTACCTGTTGGGCTCACATCTGCCCCCTTCAGTGCGCCACGGTACTGTCTGCCTCACCTTGTGCCTTTTCACTGTGGTTTTATGTCCGATCAGCAAGACTAAATATTTCACACACATTCATTAAAGATATTAGCCAGACTGTGGAAAGTCAGGGTGTATAATAAACGTGCCTGCAAACATTAGATTGGCGACATACAGAGAGACAGCAACAGGCACTCGTCAATTGTGAGGGAGAGCGCAGTCCGAGGTGAGGTGAGGCTCGTCGCTACTGCACCTCATGTCTCTCCCCTGTGTTTGAACAGGAAATGCGCCAATTCAGCGATTTTGACTTTAAAAATTATTAAAGTTATTGGAATCATAAAGAAAACAAATGTATAGCACAGACCAGTAGACAAATTTAATTTATGTTATCATTATTAGTTTTTTTTACTTCAGGTGTAGCAATGCCTCATCTGCCTCCCCTGACCACACATCCCTGCCATTCACACATGACACACGCCAGATCCAAATGAAGAAGGCACCAATGAGAACCCTGGGAGATCAACCAAGACAAGTCCAGTAAGTACAAGATAAAGAAAGAGCATCCTTTTTTGCTTTAATCCATCAGGCACCTGTTACTATAAACACTGCCTGAGCAGGAACCATTCAAAAGGTTTGACTAGCAGAGCGTTTCTTCACAGTGACCATTGCCTCCAACTCCTTGCCAACACCACTTTAGGCATCACTTCCTAACGGGACAACATCACCTCCCTGCACTGTCAGCGTCCCTTAAGTGACTTCATCTATCCAAAGTACAGCACTGTGAAGGGAGGTGAACCATTCTAAAGAAAGGAACAGAGAGGACACCATGGAAACATCTGGCTGCCGCTCCGAGACTTATTACAGGGCCTCATCAGCCAATCAAGCTCTCACAGAACTCAGTCACACATGGCCTGCCATTAATGTGTACCTCTAGATCAGTCAAGATGCCAGTCCAGGTTGTTATTTTAAAACTCAAAACACACAGCAGTGCATGGGGTGCATTCTGCTGGAGTACTTTGCTGCCAAGAGAAATAAACCTGTGGAGTTGGATGGACGGGGGCAACACTTGGTTGTTGATGTATGTATGTTAATGCGCTCATTTAAATAAGTAAACATGTCAAGTGCATGTAGTAATGAATTGAGAGATGCTTTGGCACGGTGGAGAAAAGCAGAGCACCTGGTGAGTTGGCAGATGGGCTTCTAAAAGGAGACGTAGTGCCGCAGAGCGGGGTCACCACCTGCCTGCTGTTAGAGCTGGGGAGTCGGTGAACAGGATATTGTGTGCATTGTTTGGCCAGCTACTGAATGGGGGTCCATAGAGGGGGCATTTAGGAATACAGCATAGTGGCTCATTGAATGCGTTGAGGCTTCAAAACAGTGTAATCCTCCTACTTTTCTTCATGAAATAAACTCTGCATGCCTTGATAAGTGCCCTGGCCAACAGTGCAAGCTGCTTATATCTCTGAAATTTGTAAACAATCGTATTTCAAATTTAAACATTTTAGGATGGTGCTCATTGTACAAGATACTCAATATATAAGATAATCTTGTGTTGTGAATTGAGGCTTTGATAAACAGTGATCCATTTTCTACTTGTGCAAAGTGGACCCAACAGGGTGACATTTAGCATTTTTGAAGATCCTTTTTTTCATCGCGGGTTCACATAAGTGGTTCTCAGGTGGGACAGAAAACCGTTTAGTCCAGCATGCTTGTTTGATTAGCTAATGGCTGTGTTTCACTTTTTATTAAGAAAAAATGTGATGGATCAACTTTAGTGATGCTTTTGGGAATGTTAACAACTGGATAAGGTCCCCACACAACTAAAGAGCTTAAAATCCCTGATACTGTCAGAGCAGGACATGCCTTTTACTCTCGAGGATGCCTTTCATTGCATGTCTCTGCGCAGCGTCCAAAGCAACTGTGTCTTTTTTGTAGTGCACTGAAAAAAGGCCTGCTAGTTGGGAATTTCTGGAGGCGTCACACTCCTTTGCCAAGTTTGTGTCACCTATTTACAATAGAGTGGCCTTCAGGCATGACTCCACAGCTTATAAATCCTTACTGCTAAAATAAGCCTCAGCTCCCCAGGGACGTTATGGTAACAGGCCAAGGTGGTAGTGTGGGCACAAGTGGAGTACAAAGTGAAGCTGAAGACTGCCACGCAGCACTTTTGAACTTTCCCTCTCACCCTGCACAGCACCTTAGAACCGATGTGCAGCTGATATTGTGCCGTTCACCCATGTCTATTAATGGAGATACCCAAGCCTTCCCGCTCATCATATTTGTGTTGGTGCTCAAAGATTTATGGGGGAAAAGACTGAATAACTCTCAATCTTGGACCAGAACATATTTTATTAGTATCTGCTAAGCAGTAAAAAAATAATTAGAGGGAACATTGTCACAGGACCCTCACCAACTTGTCCCGGTATGGCCTCACCACAATCAGCCAGGGCACACAATTGGCAGGCTTTGGCCTACATGGGCCTAAAGAGCTGAAAAATAAACTATAAATAGTCTCAAATCATACAAAAACCATACAAGACAGAATCATAAAAATCAAAGGAAAGTGATACTGATGATAAACTCTGAACACCCTCAACATAAGAGCACGGGGGGGGGGGGAGTTCCAACAGTAGTGATTTCATGGTGACCCCACTTTCTAGGGTCATTCAGTCATTTTTTGACATGCTTAGACCTGAACATGGTTTGCTGGAGCCTATCCCAGCTAGTATAGGGTACAAAGGAGGAACAAACCTGCACCATAATGCAAACAAACACACCCGCCAACCACATACCAGGGCCAATTTAGTATTGCCAATCCACAGTCTTTGGACTGTGGGAGGATACCAGAGCACCTGCAGGAAACCCATCCAGACTGAGAGAACAGCGATCTCCACACAAATGGGACCCAGGACGTGAACCTGTTACTGCAAGGAAGCTTTGCTACCACTGTGCAACCTTGCCGCCTGCCTCCTGGGGTTCCACCCACAAATCACAACGAATGAAGGAGAGTGTTGTACCATGTTAGCCACAGATTGATACAGGAGAAAGTAGGGTGAAATGACACATTGCCTGATGAAGGGCCCTTAGCTGCTTCAAAAGCTTGCATTTGTAATCTATTTAGTTAGCCAATAAAAGGTGTCATTTCACCCTACTTACTACCCTGTAATGAATGAGGGAGTATTTGAAGAATAAGGACATAGATACTAAACAATAAATAATATTAATAAAAAACATAAAAACATGAAACATATTTCAAACACAACATTAAATAGGAAAATAAACACAGTCCAAGGCTGTAACACAACAGTCTGTCACAGAGGACACTGACAAGCAAACCCTTGAGGTTCATTATGGGCTCCTAATTAAGCTGACTGAGGGATAAAATCAGGATCATCAGTGGACTACTTTGTGAACCAGATGAAAATATGCAGACTCCACCCTTAAAGTGACCCAGTCAGTAATCAAACTAGTGATGGAAGAGCCATGAAGACTGCAAGAACATCAAACCACTGCTAATATTTATATTATTTACGTTTATCTCTAAGCATTGAAGAAGGAGGCCTGCTGAGAACAAGACTGTGGGCAGGAAGGGTGACCACTGGACAAGGAAAAGGTCACACCAGGGCTTGGTAGAGAAGAACACGAAAGAGAAGGCACCATGGTAGGCATTGTTAATGCCAGGGTAGGAGAAAAAATACCATTGGGAGATGAAACATTCTGAAATGTTATCCTACAAATGTATTATGTAGGGACTCCGGCAAGAGGGAGAAAAAATTGTAGACATGAGAACACCTCCAAACCACCAGATGACATATGGGACCATCCTGGTCCCAGCAGAACCAGCAATAACAACTTTGGATTTGACTACCACTTTGGGTTTTGGTGTACTGATCACTGATCTACCAGTTTTACATGTAAATGACTTTTTTTTACTTTTGTTTTCATCACTTAGTCATTTTTTTACTTGTCCTTGTGGTCTACCATTTCATTATTTGGCAGAATGATAGTCAGGTAACAATAGCTGTTTAGGGTCACCTAGAGGAGGTTTAGGCTTTATTCTAATTATGTTGTAAAGTTTTTGGACTCAGATGTGCTCCTTGTATATTCCCTGCTGGTTTGATTTATTTTCCTTTTTGGGTAATTTGGATTCTTGGCCATTTAATTTTGTTTGCCTCCTATTTGTTGTGAATGTCACTGGACATTTGCATACTCCAAGTGGGTAAGAGTTAACACCAATCTGAAAACTAAACATACACTTCATGTTCAGGTTAGTGCAGAATGATCCAAAAGAAAGCATAGTTTCTTAACCAAGGCAGCACAACTGACAGAACTGGTTATGCTTCAGAACACTCATGTGATAACACTATTCAAGTAAAACCAGAGTGCAATTTTACAACTTTGGACAGACATATTAGTAAAGTGTTTGGTACTCTAGAGAGACTGCTGTGAGCTCACTTGATTTTATGTGCTGGCCATTGTTCTATTACCAATGAAAGAGAGAATGTTGTGACGGACAGCCCTGGCCTTGTCCCGGCTGGGAAGCCAATATACTGGAAGGGCCGAGGGAACAGATATGCACAGGGCACTGCCTCCCCTGTAGCACTAGATGGCAACCCCCGGGATTCAGCCGCACCTCTGATTCCCGCAGGGTTCCATGGGAGTTGGAGTTTGGCACAGTCCTGTTCAGTTCCGTGGGGGGCCACCAGGTGGAGCTTCAGAGCCCTACTTTGGGTTTCCACCACACCTGGGAGTACTTCCAGATGATGCTGTTGGGCTACCTGATGTGCTCCCAGGTACAGCATAAAAGGGACTGCCTCACTTCACTCGGGGAGCCAGAGTTGGGAGGAAGAGTATGAAGTTTCCTGGAGGAAGAGTGGAGGCGGAAGGAGAGAGAGAGAGAGAGAAGACAGAGAGAGAAGAGACAAAGTGCTAGTTTATTGACTGAACTGTAACTGTGTTGTGTAGGTGGGAGACTGGGAAACATTTCCCACATCCAAAATAAATGTGTGTTATGCAGGACTTGCGCCTTCTGTCTGTTGTGTTGGATGTATGGGGAGTGGGTGCACCCACTGGTGCCCACAAGTGGCAAAGTTGACAGAATTTCTGGCCGTCTGCTGGCAGAAACCTGTGTTTAAAAATTTTTCTTGTGGCACACCCCGACACAGCAGCATGGCTGCATACACATGGCAGCAGAGCAGCCTGCACAGACACAGCAGTAAAGCCCACACAAGTTCACTGAAGACCTCACCCATTCACGATTAGAAGGAAAAAGTGTGGAGCCATCGTGGGGAGTGACATGGCTGCCCAGGAGAAAAAAAAAAAAAACCAGACTGCAGGGTTTAAACAGAGGTACCTACCTGACCTGGGATTATTTGTCTTGTTTGCCGTGCTTGCACTTTGCAGATGGGGAAAGCCCAGACATTGGCCAAAATACGTCCCCGAGAGCAATGAAAACAGTGCAAATATGGAGCTGTCGAACACTGAGGACCTTGTGCCACTGTTTCTCGGAGAGGGTCATGAGAAGGAATAGGGGAAGACCAGAACATAGGACAGCCCTCTTATGGCCAATTCCATGAGCAGAAATCAGCATATGGGAAGGGAGAGGTGAGCGATGGATATGTCACCTCCATTGAGGGTAAGGAGGCAAGGGGAGTGGCTGGGAGGTCTGGCAATAAGCTACTACAAGCAGAACCCAGCCGGCACTTGGCCAACCCCCAGAACTCCATCTCCCATGAACCATGTGCATGCACTGGAGTGGCCCATGTTGTTTGGCTTGCGGCTTACAGGGAGATAAGATTGAAGTGTGAGTCCTCAGCTGGCCGAAATAAATAATAGTGTATTTGACATATGGGAGCTGAGGAGGGTCCTCCAGCCCATGCACACTTTATTACAGGTCCTGGTGAATCTGGGCTGGAGAGGAGCTTGATTTCCAGCAGAGTGGCTGAGCTTCACGCAACACTTGACCAAAATGTACTTCAAAATCAAAACTATATTCTGAAATGAAACAAAATACACTCAAAAGACAACAAGGGAGAGGAACACCATCAACTTCTGGTGGCTATAGGGTAGGCAATGAAACAAAAACAGGTTACAGGAGCAAAACAGGCCATCCAAAGCAAACAATCAAAATCCACAAGAATCAGAGCAAAAAATCCAAGAAGACACAATACTCATGAGACCCACCAAATTCTACCATTTCAAATGAATAGTGCTGGGCTCCAAATCCCAACTTGCCTTTATAGGATTGGAGATGGTCCCTTAACTATGATGGACAGGTGGCCCCACCTCTTGTGGAATCCACTAACAAAATACAAGCAACATGAGAGAATAGAGAAGCACACATAGATACTATATGACAGCTAAATTGAATAAAATGAACAAAAAATAAATGATAAATGAACAGAACGATACTAAAAAGCAATACAAAACAACCAATGGCAGAAATAAAAATGACAAAAAGAAGCACTTTAAGCATAAGCCATAAAACAACATCCACACAAAAATACACAAAATGGAGGTTCCTGCAATAAAATACTACCTTCAAGATGATGCCACAGCAATTTAATAACAATAATAGTTTTTAAAAATTCAAAAAGTGAATAGTAACAGATGTCCAAAACAATATAGAAGTGAAATCTGCACATATCAAACCCCCAAAACATAACAGTCATTTTGTCATCTAGAGGTGGGCTCTGGTATTCGAGAGCAGAGGGGTATCACTCTATGAGGAGGTGTCTGAACCCTTCAGTGAGGTTGTTTGGGGTCTCAAGGGTAGACATAGAAGAACCACTAGCTGTGTGCTTAAGAGAAAAATGGACCCTCAGAAAACCTATGAGAAGTGCTCATCCCTGTTTTGGGAGCCTTTTTTCCGTTTCTTGCTTTGTGGTCGAGCTCTTTTTGCTGGCATTGCTCATTTACTGACCACACATCAATCCCAGGAATTCTCCAAGGTGTACATTAACCAGCTCACGTAATCCGTAAGATGATGGCTGATGTTAAATGGTGACAGTTTGTTTTTGTTTGCATATGTTGCTTTCTTGGTCTGCTTTTGCTGTTATGGCTGCTCACGCGACACAAAAATACCCAAAATCCCCTCGCTAAGCTGCTCTGATTTCTTAAGTGAGGTCAGACTGGAGTTAGTCCATAACTTCTCTCAACTTCTCTTACTTTGCTCGCTCGACAGTTGAAGGCTGGCCTGTCTTTTTAATTACCTTGATACTTTCTGAGAGAAGTTTATCAGGACCCCAAGGTAAAGTGTAATCCTCACCTAAGATGAAAGGAGATTTAAAGCTTTGGAGTTCTGAAATGTGAAAAACTGGAGAAATTAGTCTTGGAGACAAAAGTTCCTTGCAGCAAAGAAAGCCAGAGAGAGAGAGTGATTGTCGGCTGAAATGAATTGCTTTATCTTTTTGGGTTTCCTACCTGAGTAATGGGATATCTAGGTTAAAGATGGCAATAAAAAATTAAAGAAGAAAAGCTTCAACAAGAACAAAGTGAATGTAACACGCGAATGGCAGAGTTGAGAAAAGAGCATGCAGCCTAAGAGCGAAATCGAGTCACAGTGCACAGAAGAAGCAGACATCAGGAGACTTAATTAGAAAGAAATCCTCAGCAAAGTGCTTTGCCACTACCTGGACGTCAGTCAGCTAGACCTCGGCCCCTTCGAATGCACAGTATGAAACCTAAACTATTATGGTCTAGAATTATTGGCAGGCAAGGAAAGCAGAGCTGATGTGACACAGAAGATTACCTTTGTCACTTGGATGACATGAGCTCCAAGGCCCCTTAAAGTAGAGAGGAAAGCTCCTGCAGTGGTCTAGTAATTATCTGAGACCACCAGTATCTGGTCTGGGACATAGTAAGCTACCAAAATATGTGGTTTACTGAACCCAAGCAGGCATGCCAGGAGTCTGAGGCTCCACTAGGGAGCAGAGGGACCAGGATATTGGGACATGTGGGTCACAAAGAAACACTGATTTCTGAAGGGGGCTCAGCCCAGCTGACAACACCACAAAGACAAGAACAGTAACAAATGAGAAGCACCCAAGCAGGGTCTCAAGTCTCATTATTCAAGGCCCAAGAGGCACTGTACTGAGAAGCTGGAACAAGCACTTTGGACACTGCAAAGACTAGACAGACCACGGCAATAAAGACGCACCTCCCTGGAGCTACTTTTTGTATGTTGATGTTTGCATCCATTCAGGAAGTGTGCTAGGATGAGGAGGACTGAGCTGAAGAGAACAGGAAAGACAGAAAAGGGAAAGGGCTCTCCTCTTCCAAAATATGCAAACTTTGTTCACCAAATCATTCAAAGAAAGTTCTCATTCATTGGCGACCAACAATGGTTACCCTGGTCTGAGATTAAAACATTTCTTTTCGCTCCTGTGTAACATTTTAGATGTTCTTCATAGATCTGAGGGTACTGAATCCAAATCTGATGACAGAATTGCTCTCTCACATCCAGCTTTTGAGAGGTGAAGGTTTAAAATAAAAAACAGTATTTTAGAGAAAAAACATAACATATTTTTAAAATTAATTATTTAGACTAGAAAAACACTATAAAATACACACACATTTGCTTTAAATATAAAAATTATTTACAAAAAGTAGTCACTTATTAGCTTTTTTTTTCATCTTATAATCCTCTGAAGGGGTTTCATGGTGGAATGTCCAACAAATGTCTATTCACATCGACTCACTCCACTTCTGCTGTAACATCTCTCCATCTGAGCCAAGTGCTGGAGAAGACTCTCCCCATCTTCAGCAGAGGCCGCTCTCATGTTCTCTGGGAAATGGATTTTTTGTGATCAATTATTTATTGAATATGGCAAATTAAACAACTGCACGTAACATTTATAATAGAATCCATACCCAGAATCCACATCCCGAGTACAGAAGCCTGAACCAGCAGCAGCCATTCAGTATGTAAAGGACTGAGCAGCGGTGCAACAGCCCTCAATTGTGTTCATGGATGCTTTGTTAATACAAGATGCAGACAAATCTAAATGTTATAAACTGTAAAATTTACATTCTCAATGTCAGTGGACTTCTGGTCTCGCGGGGTAGACATGACTCTTAAACAAGAATGCATGTCTGGGACAACCTGTTCAAAACCCAAAACCTTCGGTCCATGCATTTTAAAACGCTGCTGGGGTTTCAGAAAGAGAGCAAAAGTAACTGTTCAAAAGACTTCATTGGAAAAGAAATAAAAAGCTAAAATTGCTGTTATCCATTCAGGGGTTCAGTAGAACAAGGAAACTGAAGCTTATTGATTAACTTCTACACTGTAATGAGTTACGTTATCAATGAGAGAATTATAGTAACATGACCTTCAAAATGGCATTGTGTGAATAAAGAAAACAAAAATGATCTTTTAACATAATAAAGCAAAATAGGAAAAAATAGCAAAAGAAACTGATTAAAAGCCCCAAACCTGACAACAGAGCATGTATAAACAAAGCAGATACTCCAAAGAGATTAATAATGGAAGAAACATGAGTGAAGACATCATCAGGTGGAAAGTCTGCCTTGTATTTGTGCAAATCTGTGCTGCTTCAAAAAGCAGAAGGTCCACCACCAGGGAGGTTTAACTAACTGCTGATGAAAAACCCAGAAGAACGACAACTGTGGTTAACGACCAACAAAAGAGTGGAGAGAGAGATCTTCTATTCCAAAGCTCAGCCCTGTTTGATTGTACTTCTATGTCACAAATAAGAACATTTTCGAGAATATATTTTAGCTGAAATCCATGTATTTGAGGCATTGTAAGAATACAATAATCTGGTATTTATTCATGGAAGGTCTCACGTTATTTGCTGTCCCATTGAATCTGGAATTTTATTATCTTTGTTCTCCATTTCTTATGCCACATTATTGTAATGCAGAGGTCCACATTCTGGGGAAACCCCCCCTCCCCCAGACAAAATGTTAGCCCCTGTGCTGTATTCAAGTAAAGTGAGGAGGAAGGAAAGGGATACTGTGACTATTGGCTCAGCTCATAGCAGCACCAATGTGGAAGCCCATTGCATTGCCACATTTCATGGTCTACTTGTTGTGTATATCGAGTCTGTTGCTTTTACCTTCTTTTATTTAGTTGTTACAAATTCAAGTCATACCAACAAGTCCATAGTGAATACAAGACAAGATACAGGGAGCGATCTCAAGGACAGCTGCTGATTTGCACCCTGAGCTGAAGCACCGCCAGCTTTCACGGATTACAGAAGAAAGAAAGCAGCTGTGGTCACGTTGGCCCTTGAGGTCCTGCTGGCTCTAAACCTGATCCCTGCTGCGTCTTTCCCTGCTCCATGCTGTAATTGTAGCATGTGGAGAAAAACAATCAATAATTAATATGTGGCTATGATTTGAGCTTTAAATTGCTTTACAGACATAAATCCCTGGTTTGGCTTTCTTTACACATATATTTAACTGACGCAAACACATATATACACTCAGCGGCCACTTTATTAAGTACATTTGTCTGGTAGTCCTCAAACTGTCAATCATGTGGCAGAAACTTAAAATAAAAATCATGCAGATATCGGGATGGGTTTGAGCTGTTCAACCATTTATTAAAAACAAATATGGGATCTATAGGACAGTAACTGAGGCCCTCCTGAGATTTTCATGTGGTGTAAACAGGGAATAGTGTAATTAAAAAAATGAGAGAGAGATCAGATGAGAATGATCATATTTGTTCAAGCTAAAAGAAATTCTAAAAAGAGTGATGTGAAGAACAGCATTTCTGAACACACAGCTCACCGGACCTTGAAACAGATGGGCCACAGCATCAGATCATGCCAGCTAAGATCCAGAAAATGATCTGGGCCATTTCGTTTTACAGAAATGTTACCTCATTTGGTGAATCTTGATTTACGCTGAGAAAGGCAGGGGGTACGAAAAGAATTTGTCACAAAGAGCACGAATCCAACAATCCATCCTGCCTTGTGTCAGCTGGAAGTGTAATGGTCTCATGAAGGTTTCCTTTGTACACATTCAGTCTCTTAAAGGATAAGTTCCAAATTTTTCAAGTCAAAGTTACCCTTTCACAATAATGGCATACATGAATTCATCAAGAGAAAATGAATTATAAAGAGAAGCAGATTTTATAAATTTAAAAAAATACAGTAACTGCATTTAAAATGGCGTCCAAAGAGTCCAAATGAGACAACAAAAGCCTTAAAATGTACCAAATGCTGCTAAGAGTCAAGAATGCTCTCCAGTACTGATCTGCAGCTTGATATTTCACAAATGTTGTAAAATAAGAATATTGGTGTTATTTTCAAAAAAAAGAAAAGAAAATATATTTTTGTGAGATTCCACCAATCTAAGAGAGGTCTGGCAGTGCTCTTCACAGCGTTTCCTGTCTCCCTCCACAGCAACCTTTCACCAATTGGCAGTAGTTTCTTTCAGCTCATGAATCTCGATTGCTATGTTAGGTGCTTCCAGTGAATAGGGCAAGGATTTCTGTAAGTTCACGTTTATTGTCATGTGCACATAGTACAATGCATTTCTTACTTGCAGGTCTCGTCAGAATTGTGACATTAATCTGCTACCAACAAAGACACACACAAAAAAACAGCATTCATAGAATGCAACATTTAATATACTATTGTATACGATATACATGTCCAAGAACACGAACAGCATTTGCCACCATGACTGGCTCTTTGGGAACCTTACGATATGTGAATGTAAACTGTCCCTGAATTTTCTGGTGTCATTTTGAATGGCTCTTTACTGCTTGTCAGAAGGGAGGAGTGAGAATAGTTTGAATAACCCTGTCTGCCTTTCTATAGCAGGGAGTGTTGTACGTGCTTTGAACGGTGTTGTTAATGATCTGTGCTGCCTGCCATCTTTAATGCTATACAAACTTGAATCAAGCAAGTGCCATATAGCATAATGTTACGCTGTGTAACACTAGGGGTCGCTGTTGCCCCTTTAAACCAAACAGACAGACACTGACAACACGCGGTAAAAGCACCAAGAACACTTTTTATTCCTTTTCTTTTCTTCACAGTGCTCTCCACCACCACAGCCACAAGTAATAAAGAATTACACAGCACATCCACTATTTGTTTTCTTTCTCTTTCTCCTCCACACCTCCCAGCAAGCTTCGTCCACCTCCACCCAACTTGGTTGCTGGGTTCTCAGCAGTCCTTTAAATAGTCCTTGACCCAGAAGTGCTTCTGTTCTTCCTCCCATGGGTCAGATGGAGAATTCCAGGTCTTTCATCAGCCCAGAAGTACATCAGGGCTTCTGTCCTTGTGACTTCCGAGCTATAAGGGAAGCATGAGTCCTCAGGCCTCTCACAGCATGCCTTGGTGCCACCCACGGCACCCAACAGGGCTGAGAAACCGAACTCCAAGTCCCAGGATGGCCTGTGGGAATCCGGGGCACCGCTACACTCCAGGGGAGCTGCCATCTAGCGTTTTGGGAGAGGCAGTGTCCTAAAGTAGCTATCTTCCCCCATCCTTCCCCTCTTTGTGCATCCCGGCCAGGCTGAGCTGCTGGCCGTCCATCACAGCTGTGTGTCTGTGTATCAAAGTTTCTTGAGGACAGTCTAGAAATAAAACAGTTGGATGGAAAAATTACAAACTCGAAACTTAAGCTTGTTATGAGATGACGATGTGCTGATTAGTTTTTGAGCCAAATTGTGCAAGAGAAATAGGCAGTCTAGAGGAACCCTCAAATACCATAATTGTGCAATTAACTATGATTAATTCATATTAATTCATATTAACTATGAATTCTTCTCATCAATTGCTATCATAATGACTATCCAACCTCTGCTCCTTAGGGTCAAGCTGACAGAGATGGGAGTAGATTCATACCTGGTGGCATCTATCATGGACTATCTTACAGACAGACCTCAGTATGTGCGTCTCGGGAACTGCAGGTCTGACATTGTGGTCAGCAACACAGGAGTGCCGCAGGGGACTGTACTTTCTCTGGTCCTGTTCAGCCTATATACATCAGACTTCCAATATAACTCGGAGTCCTGCCATGTGCAAAAGTTCACTGATGACACTGCTGTCGTGGGCTGCATCAGGAGTGGGCAGGAGGAGGAGTATAGGAACCTCATCAAGGACTTTGTTAAATGGTGCGACTCAAACCAATTACACCTGAACACCAGCAAAACCAAGGAGCTGGTGGTGGAGTTTAGGAGGCCCAGGCCCCTCATGGACCCCGTGATCATCACAGGTGACTGTGTGCAGATGGTGCAGACCTATAAATACCTGGGAGTGTAGCTGGATGATAAATTGGACTGGACTGCCAATACTGATGCTCTGTGCAAGAAAGGACAGAGCTGGTTATACTTCCTTAGAAGGCTGGCGTCCTTCAACATCTGCAATAAGATGCTGCAGATGTTCTACCAGACGGTTGTGGCGAGCACCCTCTTCTACGCGGTGGTGTGCTGGGGAGGCAGCAAAAAGAAGAGAGACGCCTCATGCCTGGACAAACTGGTGAGGAAGGCAGGCTCTATTGTAGGCACGGAGCTGGACAGTTTGACATCTGTGGCAGAGCGACGGGCACTGAGCAGGCTCCTGTCAATCACGGAGAATCCACTGCATCCACTAAACAGACAGAGGAGCAGCTTCAGTGACAGACTGAGGAGATTGTTCCTCCCTCACACTATGCGACTCTTCAGTTCCACCCGGGGGGGTAAACGTTAACATTATTCAAAGATATTGTCTGTCAGTATACCTGCATTGTCATCACTCTTTAATTTAATATTGTCTTTATCAGTATGCTGCTGCTGGAGAATGTGAATTTCCCCTTGGGATTAATAAAGTACTGCGGTGGGTTGGCACCCTGCCCAGGATTGTTTCCTGCCTTATGCCCTGTGTTGGCTGGGATTAGCTCCAGCAGACCCCCGTGACCCTGTGTTCGGATTCAGCGGGTTGGAAAATGGATGGATGGATGGATTAATAAAGTATCTATCTATCTATCTATCTATCTATCTATCTATCTATCTATCTATCTATCTATCTATCTATCTATCTATCTATCTATCTATCTATCTATCTGTCTATCTATGTTATGATCAGAAAGATTTGCATCAGAGCAGTAAATAATTACAGAAATGTTATAGAATAGTTTGGGTAACTTGGACGCTCATGTTCACATTTTTTTTTGTCTTGGTTACTGTCCTTTATTGATCTGCCGGTATTCGACGTGCTGTCCTATGAAGCATGACACATGTGTCTCATGTTGCAGATGTTTTATTTTACATCCCTAAGAAGATGTTTTACCACACAATAGTGGCGAAATTCTTGACCCAAACCGAGTGTCCATCTCCAGAACCCACATGGTACTTTTGTTTTGGTAGACTAGAGCCTAACATAACTGTAATATGTCATGAATCTTGTATTTTTATAATTATTTAATTTATTCATAATTAATTTCTTTGTTTCTGATTATAACTATCATCTTTTTGATGTTTTTGTGCACCATTTTGTTTTTGTTATTTCTTTTGATTGTCACCAGTTTTGTGAGTTTCGTTTTATGTCACGCCTGTTGCAGGCCACATGCCTAAGAGAGGTCTGTTTCACAGATTATCTTTTTATTGTTAGCAAAATCAAATTGCTATTGTAATTTGTGAGTCAAAATGAAAGAAGAATTTCAAAACCAGAAAGCTTCCCCTCATAAGTATTTTGTTTGCTTGAGCTCTAGTCTTTGGTAGTTTTTTTTAAAATAAGGGGTCTTAAAGTTTTAAAGTAATGACATCTTACATGGCCACCACGATGTCACTGCCACATGGCATATGCATCACATGCATAACAACTACGTAACCTCATAACAACTGGAAAGACGACATAGCAGCCCCCATGAAAGCTAGAAACACAAAAATGGCAGTGTCCATGAAATAACACGCAAACTGGCAATTTGATGTCATCAAAATGATGATAAAAATATAAGAAAATAAAAAGTAATAATACATGGAAACAACAGCAAACATAATAAATGAATGAAGTTTCCAGCGCCCTTCCCAGGTGTTGTTCCTGCCTTGTGCCCCCCCATGATTGCTGGGACTATCCCACAACCCTGACTTGGATAAGCAGGCTAGGAGGATGGATGGATAAAACATTCTTGACAATCGTGAGGAAAGTCACTTTACCGACCATCATGAACACATACAAGTCTCTTAATTAAACATTTGGTAAGATGATTGTGCGCCCTGCCCGGGATTGGTTCCTGCCTTGCGCCCTGTGTTGGCATGGATTGGCTCCAGCAGACTACCGTGACCCTGTGTTCGGATTCAGCGGGTTGGAAAATGGATAGATGGATGGATTGATGATTGTGAACTGGAATTGGCAAATGGACCTAACCTGCTATTCAGTCATTAAATGGTTTCTGCCTGACTGTAAGGCGGAAAAAAAGTAAAAACAGCAGCAGTAACACTACGATGTATAAGACCAAAAGACTTCCAGCCACCATGATAAGAGGCTTGTAAAATTATTCAAGTTACAAAGTCCATAAATGGCAAAAGTAGGTTTGAAAAGTCTGATCACGGCTTTGCTTTGGTTTGTTTGTTTGCTCTAATTGTGTTTAAACCCCTGTGACAAGGGACCAGCAGCAAAGAAATGGCAATGAAAAATGTCCCATCTGGCAGGCCTTTTTCATCATTGATAAGGGCAAAGTCCGCAAAAATACAAACAGATCCCTTACTACTCATTAGCACTATAATTAACACATTTGCCGCCAATCAGAATACAACATTTGTACAGCCAAGTGTCAAAACTCCACAAACCTATGAATTTTAATCAGCATCCAGGTTCCTGCCACCTTCTCCCAGAGTGCCTCCTAATTAAATGCATTGACTCCCCACTCTTTTACGTTGGATCTTCTATTCAGATGGCGCTGCAGTCAAATCCAAAGTGCTATTGGGTAAAGTAAGGGAGGAAAATGATTTCAGCTGTAAGGAAGTTTTACAAAAAGGCAAGCAGACCTGCTAGTTTTGTTTAATTCATTGGCCCATCTGTCCTCTCCACCACTGACAACATTTAATATCGGAGAGCCTAACGTTAAAGGCCACCTCTGAAACTGCGATGAACTGAGCCTCTTCTGAATGTCATAAAATCTGCTACTTGAAAACAGCATGAGAATATTTTCATGACCAAGATAGTTCTGCTGCTACTGAGGAAGAAAAATGAGACTTAGGGGTCACATAGTCTGTTCAGGGGTAATATAGTTATTCCACACAAAGTGCTTTGGTATGCTTTCCACGTTAAAATATAGCAACTACTGTCCCGTAGAAGTAGTATAAAAGGGTTAATAAATGTCGGAAACCTGTTCAAACTTATCAGGAAAGAAGATAAAGGTTAAATGAACAGTAGAATTAATAAAGTATCTATCTATCTATCTAAAAAAGGTTCTGGGTGATGGTTCAAGAAGTTGGCTGACTATCACATAACCACAGGAACTCAAGAAATTTTGGAAAGTATTGTAAGGACCAAGAATGTAGAGAAATGAGAGATTTATTTTGGGGTATGTAAGCTGGCCATGCTCCCTGCTGAAACGTCTCATGTCTTTTAACCAATCAGAGTAAACATCAGGATTAATTAATCACTGTTATGCAAATTCAGTTGTCTATAAGAATGACTCTCACTATCTGTTCTGTGACCATTTGCTGACAACCAATGCCCAGGGCACTGTCCCTTAGGAGATGGCTATAACAGGATGCTCCATCTTCAGCAAAGAGAAGTAAATGAAGCAATGAACAAGTGTCCTTCTGCCTGATTCCTGACTCAAAGAGGTCCTAATGGAGGACAAGATTTCTTTCTTTATTACTAGGGTGGCTTCGCTCACCCAGCCCCAGGTTTGGTTTACCAGATATATAATTTAAAGAGATTGTTATTTTCATGGGAATTGTTACATATGCATTATTTTCACTTTTACTTTAAAACTTTTGTAAAAACAATACTTGTCCTTTATTTCCGGCCCTGGGCGTGGTGAAATCTCTTTCTCGCAGGACGTATAATGCTGCTCGTGTTGTGAAGGGCGGGGGCGGGCGGCTGAACGTACGCTAAGGAGATGCCGTCGGATCATCTGCTGTCTTTAATGCTGCTTCTGGTGAGCTGTGTGTTCTGTTTGTCGCGCTGTGTATCGATCATTTCAAAGCCTGTATAGCAGCTGTCCTTTTGCCACTTCATGTCTCTGCTGCTCGCGTTGTGAAGGGGGGCGGGGGTGGAGGGGCTAAACGCACACTAAGGAGAAGCAGTCGGATCATCTGCTGGCTTCCTGCTGCTGGCGAGCTGCGTGTTCTGCTTGTCGCTGTTTTAAGAGCTGGGAGCACATGACGTTTGTCTGCCAAAAGCATTCCAACAACTGCTAGGTTAGATGTCTGTGAACTTGTTTTAAATGTTGTCTCACTGCCTTGTCTCGCGTGACATTAAAGGATCTCTAGTAGGATGTCAAATTGTCTTCCGAGAAGATCATGTCTCGTCTCCCTAGTCTCCCTCCCAGGATTTTTTTTTGTAATAGAGAGACATTTCCTACATATACAGCTAAGAAGCTCTGGTGACATTTGGGCTTCTACATCGGTTGATCTGAGGCTAATTTTCAGAGTTTTATGCTCACAATTTTTTTCATTAAGAAATTTTATTGCCTTCCTATCAGTTTTCAATAAAACCCCTCTACCTCTGGGGCAGTTTACATGGAGGCTGGTGTTCACCTGTCTTGTCTAGTCAAGGACTGCAATGGGAAATGTTTTGAATACTAGTATAAAAAATGCTGGGGTAGAATTAAATGGCATTTTTAAAATGAAATCGATATCTGTCCACACTAGCGTTATCACATCATATCTCCACCCACTCTAATCCAACCATAAGGGTGCATGACAAGGAGATGTGCAAGGACAAACTAACTGTAATGGCCTTTACTACACTATTGGCACGTGGACTTGTCTTGCTCAACTGAAAGAATCCTAACTCTCCGATTCTAAGTCAGTGGGTACCTGATGTTTTATTACTATTTGAAACTGGAAAAAATCAAATTCTCACTTAGAGGATCTGTTCAAAACTTTTTCAAAACCTGGCAGGATCTGATCTAATAACATTTTAGAATAAGCATTTAAAATGAGGAAGCAGGTCCTCTCTCCCCTTTTATTCCATTTATCTTTATTCATTGATTAATTAATTAATATATATAAATTAATAATTTATTCATCTGTTTATTTATTTTTACTAGCTTAAGGTTTTACTCTGCTGGCCAGGCTCTCTTTCTCAGGGATAGGGGTTGATTTGTTTCAAACTTTATTTTTTGTAAAACTTGAGTTGTTTGTATGGAATGTTATTTGATTTTAATAAAATCAATACAAAAAAAATGCGCATGAGATACATGTCCATCTGCCGGTTACGTGATTTATCACAAAACTGTAGCGACTGGTAAATGACTTGTATTTTGCACACGTATGCAGCATTCAAAGTGTACAAACTGGTCAAAATGCAATTGAGATGCATACAAGTAAGCAACACAACAAGCGCCACGGAAAGCAATGTCTGTCATGTTGGAATACATTTTTCTTCTGTGAAGGCTGACCAATCAGGGAATGAGACAACGTTGTAAGTACAAACCGATCAGAGCGTGATGAGAGTCCACACTGGGACACTGAGCTGATGGAGAGCACTTTTAAGAGTATCCATTTTAAGTGGTTGAAAATGCTGGGATTGTTCGAATGAAAGGTGAAAATGGAGACAAACGTTTGATAATGGAGTGTTGTGTGGACGAGGGCCTCCCAGACATTCAGCCAAGTCATGTTGTTACCAGCGTCCTCCTTGGTTGTTGTACCCCACATCCTGATTAAGTCACATTTTTGCCCGTAGACAAGCACACATAAATGTCGATTTTGCACTTCATTCTTTAACCTGGTCTTGGACGTGCTGATAATCTCCTCTTGCTCAGAATTCACTTCTTAATTCTCGGTCTTTTTTGAGAATGACTTCTACAGCACTTTATTTTATATTATTGTTTCATTCAGTCACCCATCATTAATGATTATCCTGAATGGCTTCCTGTCCACCTGATTGTGCCCACATCAATGCTCCGAATGTATGCACACACAAGCACAGCCGGCAATAAAATCTTTACAGAACCCGATGTTTTCCACGTCTCTTTTGTTATTTCTCACGGACCACATCAGTACTGAGCCAGAGAAAGAGAAAAAGATCTTTATGAGAACTCAACAGATTAATTTAACATGAGGCAAACTTTGGAGTGAAAATATTTCTTTGTCCATGTAATTGCTTGCAGCCATTCTCCTGTGCAAACAGCGACAGATTACAGGATTTGTTGTATGCAAATTGCTGCATAAAATGCTTTAGTAGGCCCATTCAGCTCTGGAATCCTGGAAATGATTTTTTCATATTTTAATAGGAAATTAGATTAGAAATATTCTCAGTCAAGAGGAAAAATGAAAGAATTAATTCCACATGAAAAGCGGCCCTCTACAGTCCAGAATGAGCCTGAGAGAAAAGCTGTGAAATTAGGAGGGGTTCGCATTTAACTGTCTGTCACCAGGAGCACCGCTTCACAAATGTGATCTGTCAGCCCGTCCAGTGCAGTTCAGGGGTCCGCTACGTAGAACAATCTCTGGAAGGGGACTCCAGTCTATCACAGGGCCCCCTCGGTCATAAACTCACCAGACAATCTAACATACGTCTCCAGAGATTATTATTATTAATTATTTGGCTGACGCCAAGGAGACTTCCAACATTTGAGATACAATTGGTTCCATTTCATTTGTTTTTTTATTTCCTATTGAACCACAGACAGGTGAAGTGAGTGCTGGTGGTCACACAGTGCCAGCAGTAGGATTTGAACAAACCTCAGGATTTGTTCCCCAACTTGGAGGGAGAACTTGGGGACGTCTGGCAGGATTGGCACTCCAGCCACTGTAAAAAAAACCTCACGCTATTCCATTCCATTTGAACTCGTTTGGCGCAGAGGCGTCAACCATTGCACGGCTGTGCTCGGGTCCTAATTTAGTTTGTCGCGTGGTGGGTGCGTCAACACGCTGTATTAGTGCACACTGCCAACCTCCCTCTCTGTCCTCAGGGTTAACTAGTACACCACACGGGATTTGAACGCTCCATACAGACAACGGGATTTGTACCCAGGATGTTGGATCTTGGTTGCAGTTTTCACCTTGAGAGATTTACATACAAAACTACTTTATTAAAAAATACAATGTTGCAGGCTGATACCAAATGTCAAAGTGGGCAATGAAATGATGTACTAGTACAATGAAGTAGGCATCTTTTAAATCTTCCGAGGGTCACTCAGTTACAAAACTATCAAAACTCAAAATCCAGGAGTGATGGTTCAACATGTCCTTATTCGTAACATAAACTCCTCTTCTGTCGACTTGTGTTTTCATTTTCTTAAGAAGGCGCACAGTTGTTTCTCTTGGTTACTAAACTCTATCAATAACAAATGAAGGAAACGAAACAAACGTAAAATGTGCAATATGCTGTTTCCTTAAGAGGCATTAGCTCTCTGGAAATGTGTTCTTTTATATTGTGGCGTTTTAATTAACCTGAATTATAAATTATTATAAATTAAAAAGGTATTATCCCACCCAGCATGCAAAATGACGGTTACAAGCTTACTCGACAAGTTAGGATAATTCTAGCTCTTTATTGACGGGTTCACGTGGTATTACAAACGGGAAGCTTATGACAGACATATCAAGCCGTGGGAATCTTGATCTGTGCAGTCCGTCATCTTTCGTCACCACACTGAAAGGATTTTAGCTGGACAGAAGACATAATCTTCTGCCCGGCCTCGGACGAAAGACATACTCTTCCGCCCGGAAGCTTCGAAGTGTTGGCCATAGGTGTCCATTCTTATATACTGGTTGCTCCATGTGCAGGCTCCTTGGCTCCGAATCCAAACAAGGTCAGGACAGGACTCAAACCCCACCTTCAAACATACAGGAATAGCACGATGCCTACATACAGTTCTCATTCTTCCAACAAGGAAAGAAAATAGTGTACTGACAGAAGACAAAAATATACTGGTCTGTCTTTAGGCTGACTATTCAATTGTCCAGTTGTCTGTGGCTATCTAGTCCTGTGCTTGGCTCGGCAATTCTGTGTACCGTATTTGGTCTGCCTGTATGAATGAGTCCATAACAGTGGGCACAGAGAACAGTGACATTAAACTTAAAAAAAAACCACATAGTATAACATATGCAAAAGTCCATTCCAGCTGAAAACTGTCATTTTATTAGGGGGTACGTCTCCAAAGCTCTGCGTTCAAACCGTAGCTCGTGCAAAGTTCACTCTCTGCATGGAGTCGGCATGGCTCTGCCTTCAGCATCCCTACACTGTGAACACAGCCATGCCCTGCACTGAACTGGCACATACAGTATAAGTCAGGTTTTGAAACCCGAAAAATCAATCATAAAATCAGACCCCGAATTATACGCCCGTTCAAAAATGTGACACTATTTTTTTTTTTTTTTACATCTTCTTGCCTCCTCCAATCTCACATCAGTTTCTCAGACACAATGAATTTTGTTGCAGCAGAGGAGTTACCAATTTCTTTCACTACTTCAACGACGTTTAATTTAAAATCAGCTTCATATTTTCTTGTGATCGAATGCTCCATCGTAGATAAGGGATTCTCTTACAATAAAGGTGTATGAGGGTGTGAGATACAAAAAACACAAATCAGTGCAAATGTCACTTCAGAATAGTTGGGGTGTTACCGTGTGGTCACGTAGGCACCATACATAGAGAAAAAAAGGCCTTGTGCTCCGTGGTTACTCTCTCAGGTGGACGTCAGCATATCATAATCTCTTGGACCAACAGCGTGAGTTTTCCTCATTCGACTTATACGATCGACATTATAAAATATAGGAAATTATACTGTAAAATCAAGTCTCGACTTATCCACGGGAGAACTTATCCACAAGTATATACAAGGAAAAGGACATTATTAAATATTGGGTGTCTCTTTTAGCCGTTTATATTAATTATTGAACAGTTTATACGCAGGCAGGCCGAGGGTCACACTTTGTGCTAGCCACGCTGGGGTTTGCTGTCGGACGCTCGAGCCACCACACCACACTGAGGGGACATACAGGGACGCAGTTCATTGCGCTATGTGGACATGACAAGAAATTTCACTTGCCTTGACTACTCTAACGGAGTGAATCCTTAGAGGATGCTTTTTAAAACATCCAATAATGGAACTTTAAATTAAAAATGAGAGGGAGTGTTCATAATGATACATTTTGATTTTTCTATAGCTGTTTGCTGAACCTTCATAAAAATAATAAACTCAAACACTTATTAGAGAAAATCATCACGTTCAGGTAAATTACAAGCAAATATTCATCTTCTGTGCCTCTACATTATATCGTGTGGCACTCGCGTTAGTAGCGACGACCGAAACAATTCACATGAAACTGCATTGGCAGCGTGTTGTATTTCAGACAGGGCTCCTCTCTGGCTGGGGGTTCAAATCCTTCTTTAGTTATTAATTTATGTTTTCTCTGCCTATGTTATGTGCCTTGTGGGTGGTTCTCCAAGAGGTGGGGTCACCTGCCAATCACTCAGCCGGATAAAGGTGCAGGATTCCCACAGTTCCTGTTGAGAGAGAGCCGGGGAGTTACTGTGGTGTTTTATGCTTATTATAAAGTATTGCATTTTTGACTGGTTTGCTCTATTTTTTGACTTTGTTCGCTTGGATTGCCTGGCGCTGCTTGCAACTCCTTTATGAATGTTGTGCTCTTTGGAGCTTCACTGTGTAACAGAGTATTTTGTGAGAATAAACTTTTTATTTTATAAAGATACTGTGTTTGCCCTTATGTCTAGTTGGGTTTGTTGGGAAACTACTCCAAAGTGGCCATTTTTGGAGGAGATTTTGGGACTCCTAGTCGTAACACAGTGATACTCAGTGTTTCAATTTGTAAAATAAATTGTGTTTCACTTCCAGTAGAGCTCATGTCATTCACCGAAGAACAAAAGCATTTCATTCTTGACTGGAAACGTTTTCATGCATTAATTCTGCATGCGTCTGCCTGACATTTAGTATTTCAATAAAGATTTCTAGAAGAAAAAAACGCTAACCAGAAGCGTACATATCCTCAGGTAGGATAAGGCCATTGGTGGGTATGGGAATCTGCAGCAATGACTTTCTGTGTACTGAGTTTTCTGTTACATGATGGTGCGTTTTAGTGCAAATTCCAGTGGAAAACAGGCAGCACTTCACATTTTTTGAGAAACGTACTGGACTTCTCCACGGAGATGTGAGCGAAGGGCATAAACAGACTTGATTTTACCAATGTGGTACGGATTACATTGGTTATGCAGCTGCAGAAATGAACACAGGTAAACACAGAAGTGTGAATATGGCTCCTAGTTTTGGTTGTCCACCAAAAAATAAACCTTTAAACATCCTCTAAAACTCTTTATTGAGTTTAGCTTTTCACAATGGTGAAATCCCCTGCAAAACCAATTTTAGTGTCAGTTTTGTGAACTGTATGCAAATCGAAAGCTTGCCTGTTTCACGTCTTACTAATGATGAGAGCTGATACACCTCACAGTTCCAGATATCGGAGTTCCAATCTCCGACGACATCTGCTTGCATTTTACAAGTTCTCCCTGTGTTCACTTGGGAGTTCCTTGGGTACTCCAATGATCTCTCACAATTGAAAGACATGAATCTTAGATTAACTGGCAACTCTAAGGTGGCCTGCTATTAGTGAGTATGAACAGAATTGGCCACTGTGCCAGGATGGGCACTGGCATTCCACAGCCTTGTGATGAAAGCTGTGTGTTGAGTGTTGGATGGATGGCCATTATACGTTATATGACTCAAAATATGTGGACCCCCCCTGCAAATTACTGACTTTTGGTGTTTGAGCCACAACTCATTGTTAACAGTGGCATAAAATCAAGCACACAGTCTTCATGACACACATTGGCAGTAGAATAAATCATACTGAGGTGCTCAGTGACTTTAAACACTATCCTAAGGTGCCACTTTTGCCACAAGTTAGTATGTGAAATTTCTGCTCTGTATGATCTGCCCGTCAGCTATAAGTGATATGATTATGAAGTGGAAGAATAAAGGAACAACAACAGCTCAGCCATGAAACAGCAGACCACACAAACTCGTGGCCACCAAGTGCAGATGCACAAGGCATAAAGGTCATCTATCCATTTATTCACCTTATCACTCACAACAGAGCTCTTAACTGCCTGTGGAAGCAACATCAGCACAAGGACTGTGGGTTTCCATGGCCGAGCAGCTGCACACAAGCCTATGATCACTATGGGCTGAAGTGATGTGCAGCACACCGCCATTGGACTCTGGAGCAGTGGAAACGTCCTCTGGAGTGATGCAGCATGTCTCACTATCTGACAGTCTGATTGATAAATCTGAGTTTGATGAATGCCAGGAAGATGCTACCTTCTGGAATGCACAGAGCCAACTGTAAAGTTTGGCGGATGAGGGACAGTGGTCTGGGGCTGTTTTTGAGGGTTTGGCTTGGGACCCCCAGGTTCCAGTGATGGGTGTTATTAATGCTACAACATGCACAGATAATTTAGACAACTGAGCACTTCCAGATTTTGTCAACAGTTTGGGGAAGGCCCCTTTTGTATTCCAACATGACAGTGGCCCTGTGCACTAAGTCAGGTCCATACATGGAAGACCTGGAATAGCCAGTACTGGGCCTTGACCTCAACCCTATTGAACACCATTAGGATGAACTGGAATGCAAACTGAAAGCCAGGCCAGGTCCTCTTGTCCATGACATCAGTCCCTGACCTTACAAATGCTCTTGGGAATGTGCTGAATGGGCACACATTCCCCCTGTCTGTCTCCATAATCTTGTGGATATCTTTCCCAGGTGACTGAAGGTTATTGTCACCACAAAGATGGGGCAACTCCATGTTAACAGCCATGGTTTTGGAATGGGATGTCCAAAGGTGTAACGGTCAGGTGTCCACAAACGTTTGGCCGTATAGTATATAATTCAACCGGTAACTGGGGATTTTACTTTTTTGGGAAATAATTTAAAAAAAAAACAACAAGGGTAACCTGTGAGAACTAATCAAAGTGTGCCGCATGTCTGTGTTTTATTGTGTGTAAATCCCTTTGGCATTTTGGTCTTAATAAAACGGCACTTAAACTGGTATTGAAGGACTTGGGAACCCCGATACTGGATGTTGACAGTTTACCGTGTAGAGGAGATGCCACTTTCAATCTACCTTATAGGCGAGTGTAAGATCTCAACCTCCCACATTGCTCTTTTTCTGTCCCTCCAAGTCACAATCCACACTTCCTGTCTTGCTATATGGTTGCCAGACATGGATGCTATCCAGTGACCTGAGACGGTTGCTCATGGAGTCCTGAATGAGGCATATTACCTGCATTGTGAGGGAGCGTGAGTTACGGCACTATGGTCATGTGGCACGATTTCCCCGAGGGTGATCCGGCTCACAGGATACTCTTTGTTGAGGACCCGAGTGGCTGGACCAGACCAAGGAAATGCCCACATAACACCTGGCTGCGGTAGATAGAGGATCATTTCCGAAGGGTGGGACTGGACTGCATGTCTGCCTGGGAGGTTGCCAACCAGGATCCCGAGGTGTTTTGTCGTGTGGTGGGTGCAGCATCGCGCTGTAACAGTGCATGCTCCCCAACCTGACCTGACAAGCTACAGGATGCTCAGTAGAATAGCACTATAAAGAAGAAGAATCCCTTATTGAAGCAAATGGCAACCACATAAAGGGGACTTGGTATGAAAGAATCCTGTCAGATAAGACATTGGGACCACTTAGCTATTAGCTAAACAAACAAGACTGATGAACTGAATTCTCTCCTCTGTTTCGTCAAATTTCTTGTGTTCTTATTTCCATTTGTGCACTTCTTCCCTGGACTCCTCCCTCTCTCCTTCTTAAATTTTTGCCCCTTTATTTGGTTTTTGTTACTATAAATGTGCTATGAAGCCAAAAGAAGCAGGAGTTAGTAACGCATTGGAGCCTTCAGCTGCTGCAGCATTCAGGACCGCAGCCACCTGAGGGAAGCACAAAGGACATCGGTCTGCTCTGGCCACGTTCTCTTTCAGAGTAGGTCCTCAGAAAATATTAAAAGTTGTACTTGTTAGCTTTTGGAATGCTTGATAATCATGTATGTAATAGTTTGGTTTTAGCGATTTAAGAGTTAGACATTAACAGTTTAATGTCCAGATTTCTTTCATCCTGTTTTCTGGATTTTGATTTGATCCTGGCCTATGACTTTGGGAATTGCCATTTGAGATTTCTCACATTGTCTGTTAGTTTCTATTAACTTTCTATTTTTGTTCCTTTAATTCAGTTAAATGCATGCTTTTGCTCTCCATGATAACATCTTGCAGTTTTTATTGAATCAATTTTTGTTGAAGTAAATCACATTTAAATATTTATTCATGGTTTTGGCCCTCCCAAGTTGTAGAATCTAACTGTAAGCTCAAGCTGTATAAAGAGGTGAGGGCGAGAGGAGCCCCACTTGAGGTGAGGGTGGCGTGCAGCAGACTGACACGTTCCAGCTTCCATAATGAGGTCTGCAGACTCCCTTTTAAAAAAGAGGGCATTTCAGAGCTCATCAACAAAGAGAAATGTTACAGGAAATGGGCTGAAAAGTTCAACAAATTCATGAAATACAGGCCCAGTATTTGAAAACCATAAAAGTGTACCCTCATAAAAAAAAAACGTTTCTGTGTTTGCAGCAAGGCCTTCATCTGGGCGGAACAGCTGTTTGGAGGCAGAGGCCTGTGTTTGGTATTCAGGCGGCAGAGCAGGTTGGTTTCTAATTAATTAAAGGGAATGATTGAAGGCAGAGGGATTTTACAGTGCTGGCTGCAGCTCCTTGTCAATCAGCTTGATTTTACAATATGAACTCCTGCTCATTGTGTAATGCAAGCAAATCTTAAGGGCATAGCAACGGAATGAGGAGCCCACTGGAATAACAATGGCTGTCCTTTTTACAGCATCCACTAACGTTAATGGGAATAAATGAAAAGGGTTGAGGTTGATAAGAATGATACAAGTAAGTAGATAAATAAATAACCACTTGGATTCAACCACAGGCTTTTGGTCACTGTTGTTGTTGTTGTTGTTCTTGTTTTCCTTTGCCAGAAGAAAGCAGCAGGTTACCATGAGAAGAGAAAAGTGGAGAGATATAAGGTGCTCATCCAGACGGGACTCAGACACCCCACTGGAGGAACGGGGTGGGATTTTTAACGCCGGCAAATGTCCAGCTCCCTACCGAGCATTCACCACTCTCAAAGAAAACAGCTTGATTTCTCACAGAAGCTCAAGAACAAAGTGTTGCGTAGGTGGAGCATCACGTCTTCCATGGATGACAAAATTGGATAGCTGTCTAGACAGGGATACGCCACAGTGCAAAGTGGGGATAAAATGGAGAGCCTGCAATAAGGACTGAAAAGAAGGTCTTCACAAAGCTGAACACCATGGCCAGACATCAGAAAAACAATGTCACACAAAGATGTCTTCTACAGCACAATGGCCACTGATTTAGTGAATCACAAGTGTCAGTAAAGCAGCTTCAGCGCCGTACAAGTGTGACACACAACACAGGGGTGTTCAGGCTGGGGCGGTCTGCAGCAGCACTGCTGAGGTTCATCTTCTTTAAAAAATGAAGGCAGATTTTAACGATTGCCTTTAAATGGTCTCATATAGCTTTCTCATAAGTGTAACTGAAAAAATTCTTCAATTGTTGCTTTGTTTGCAATCCTACATCAACGCAGTCATTGACTAGAGCTGCAGGCTCGCAAGCTGTGAGATACATGAGGGGCACACACACTAAAAAAAACTGGGAAAAAGTGGTCCTTAAAAGAACATATCAGATGAACCTACAGTTCTGGGCTCAGTGCCACCGCTCCGCTCTGTCCCACAGTGCTCTTCTTCACGCCCTTCTCACCCAGCCCACCTTGTCACCCTCGTCCATGTCCAAACGTCCACACCAGTTCAAATATTTAGGAACTTTCATCCTACCTTCAAAAATAAATATGGGGTCAGGGAGAACCTAGAAGTGGAACTGTGTAGACCAGAAGCAGACTTCACTCAGCCTTCACCTTTGACCTGAGCTGGTACGTAACTGGAGATGACTTCTTTTCGATCCGAATTCCTACATAACTTTATAATTACAGTTATGTACTAATCTTTTTGTAATATAAAAACCTAGAAATTTTCGGCTTTTTATTTTTTACACCATATCAAATCACACTACTGTTCTTACATTAAAATTCCATAATCGCTTGCTAATATCCCATAATGCAATATTAGTGATAGCGGATAGAAGAAACATCACGTTTAGTTGTTTGTGCCAGATAAGAGTCCGGTAAGTAACAAAGTAAGACTGAACAAATTATGGTATTTCGAAACATTCAGTTCCTGGAGGTGGTAAGCCAAAAAAACAAAACAAGGTTGAGGAGCCCAGGCCTAGAGGTACCACCCAGCGCCTGATCGAGTGTGTCAGGGTCTGCTGTTATCCAACACCATGCTGTGTGAACACCGTCAGCAGTAACCAAGAACCCAACATCAGGCTGTACCCTGCAGCAATGGGTTTATATTAGCAATGGTCGTGACCAGATGGTACAATGTTTTCATTGGGGGGAATTAGGGGGGCATGGGTTTGATGGGGGCTCAGCTTAAAGGTTTGACAACCCCTGCTGTAACAAACCATCGTCAACCTCCACTCTAGCAAATGCACACTGGATAACTGCCTAACTATTATATCACACTGGAAATCTACAGTGAAGCCGTGGTGCAGAATACAGGGGTCCCCTAATTAAGCCTGTGGATGCGGTGACGCACAAGCACTTAGGGGACATCTTCAAGGCTCTGAAAAAGTAGGCAATACCACTCCGAGCAGAGAGGGGCACTGTCATCAACATCATCTCCTTTATCAATCAGGACTCAGAGGCTCGCTGGCCAGATGACGAGTGACCACATAACTGCTTCCGTTAATAAAGCCCACTCCTTGTAAAGATCAAGAAGCCACCAGAAGTGGACATTCATTAAGGGCTCACGGCTGAGGAATATGGACCTCTGACTCAGACACAACTTTCTTTGATGGCACCGTGTTGTACTTTTGAACCTGAGTGTGCATTTTCTTTCGCTTTTTACCAAGCAGCCTTATAAAATTGGGTTACCGGCTGGTACCTCTACCCTCTATTATTTGACCTGCCAGGTTTGTCTAAAAACCTGGAAATCAAAATTGTGGAGGGACCTGAAAATTGTGGAGGGACCTGTCCATTACAGGTGAGAATATGTCCATTGTAGCAGAAAACTCTTCACAGGCTGGACACGGCTTAGACGATTACGTGAATGAAGGTGAGCACATTTAACAGCGTGGAGACTTTCATGGGAAACAAACTGGAGGTGGGCCTAACATCTGTGTGGGGCATCACCTCAGTGGTGAGGAAGAGTGTGATGGCTTCTGCTGAATACTGGAATTCTGACAGTGTTCAGGCCGAGAACAGCATAAGCGTAGCTGCATCTTGTTCCCATTTTGTATTTAATATTTTCTTGTACTTCCAGCTGAGCACTCACTAGTTGTCAACTCTTACACTCGTCTCTGCGACAAGATAAATTAAACCTGTCTGGTGGGAAGTTGTGGACTGCTATGACTAAGTCTCTGGAAATGTCACAGTACACGACTGGTGGTCACAGGTGTGCACAGTGACTGTGCCTAAGATCATGGAAAATGAAGGCTATAACTGGAAATCAATGGAAAAGTTGATTAGTGTGATGCAGTTTCTAAACACTGTACTGGGTGTCACCCAGTAACTCTAATGGTGTCTTCATATCAGCGGGTTGTGGACAGCAATGAGTCCCTTTTTTCTAGTAAAATGCTACACAAGTATTTTAACACATTTGTGTTTATTATAGCGCCGGGGAGTGGTGATGTGTTTTATGTTGTATTTCCCTTTACTACTGACACATGACGATGCTGCTATGTCTGCTGCAGGGGACGTGCCTGAGATGTTCAGCCTAACAATTCCTCCACACACTTACACACGCCGTACTTTGTGTTGCTCAGAGAAGCAATGCTTCATCTTTTTTGTTTCACTACCCACAATCCAGCAAGTTAAGTTACACTGCAGCTCCCGTCCTCTCTGCTGGCAACTGGTGTGAAGTTTATCCTGTTGACCTTCGCCCCTCACTTTTATCCCCCCAATTTACATTATACATAACAATCAGGACAGGACGGCATGCAGCTGCAAGCACTTGTAGTGTTACATTGACATGGCAGGCTGACTCTGGGACTCCAGCTGGCCAGGACAGAACACAATAAGGATATTTGCTTTCCTTTGTTTAATGAACAAATTGGATTATCTCAATGTTTATTTTATCTTGCACAAACCTCTCAGCAAAATGGCAAAAGTTGAACAAGTTTTTGCGAAAAATGCTTGAGATCACTGAAAGCCTACAAACATATGATCGTCGTGTCATAAGAAATCTTAATGTACATCAGTTTCTCAATCAGTTAAACAAAAGACAGTAAAACTGATCAGTAATAGTCTGTCATTTTTAAGGCTGCTGATTGAAGATGAAATGTTCAGGCTTTGAATTCCGCTCTTGGGGCCTCATGTATAAAACCTTGCTTCGATTTCATCCTGAAATTCCATACAAAAAAAATTATATATATATATATATATAGTCATATGAAAAAATTTGGAAACCCCTCTTAATTCTTTGGATTTTTGTTTATCATTGGCTGAGCTTTCAAAGTAGCAACTTCCTTTTAATATATGACATGCCTTATGGAAACAGTAGTATTTCAGCAGTGACATTAAGTTTATTGGATTAACAGAAAATATGTAATATGCATCATAACAAAATTAGACAGGTGCATAAATTTGGGCACCCCAACAGAGATATTACATCAATACTTAAATGAGCCTCTAGACGCCTCCTATAGCCTTTGATGAGTGTCTGGATTCTGGATGGAGGTATTTTTGACCGTTCTTTCATACAAAATCTCTCCAATTCAGTTCAATTTGATGGCTGCGGAGCATGGACAGCCTGCTTCAAATCATCCCATAGATTTTTGACGATGTTCAAGTCAGGGGTCTGTGATGGCCATTCCAGAACATTGTACTCTCCCTCTGCATGAATGCCTTTGTAGATTTCGAACTGTGTTTTGGGTCATTGTCTTGTTGGAATATCCAACCCCTGCGTAACTTCAACATTGTGACTGATGCTTGAACATTATCCTGAAGAATTTGTTGATATTGGGTTGAATTCATCCGACCCTCAACTTTAGCAAGGGCCCCAGTCCCTGAATTAGTCACACAGCCCCACAGCATGATGGAACCTCCACCAAATTTGACAGTAGGTAGCAGGTGTTTTTCTTGGAATGTGGTGTTCTTCCTCCACCATGCAAAGAGCTTTTTGTTATGACCAAATAACTCAATTTTTGTCTTATCAGTCCAAAGCACTTTGTTCCAAAATGAATCTGGCTTGTCTAAATGAGCATTTGTATACAACAAGTGACTCTGTTTGTGGTGTGAGTGCAGAATGGGCTTCTTTCTCATCACCCTGCCATACAGATGTTCTTTGTGCACATTGTGCTGAATTGTAGAACGATGTACAGATAGATAGATAGATAGATAGATAGATAGATAGATAGATAGATAGATAGATAGATAGATAGATAGATAGATACTTTATTAATCCCAATGGGAAATTCACATTCTCCAGCAGCAGCATACTGATACAATAAATAATACTAAATTAAAGAATGATAATAACTTTGATAACTTTGTATAATGTTAAATGTTAACGTTTACACCCCCGGGTGGAATTGAAGAGTCGCATAGTTTGGGGGAGGAATGATCTTCTCAGTCTGTCAGTGGAGCAGGACAGTGACAGCAGTCTGTCACTGAAGCTGCTCTTCTGTCTGGGGATGATACTATTTAGTTGTTCCCTTTTATAGCTGGTACTTTATTTGTCCCATACATCTGAGATATAAATTAACCCATCACATGTAACTGTTCCCTGGGATGGATTGGCATTTCATCCAGGGTGGGCTCCTACTTTGTACCTGCTGTTATAAGGATGGGCTGAATTTAGAAGAGAAAGTACTGAACATGAATGGGACAGACGACGTTATTTGTTGAGGTGATTATAACATTACGCAGCTTTTAGTTAACCAATCAATCACTGTGGTAATCCGATCGAACTTTTACCTGTCTAACAATGCGGCATCATGTGATTCATACCAGCTGGCTCCCTGCTTACTTCTTTAACGTCAAAAAGGCGGCCGTCATGTCTACAAATATCACAAGTCTTTAATGTCAAATTCAGCTTCGTACCTCACTCGTAGGTTAGGCGCACATTTCACAATTCTCTTGTTCTACATAAATTAGCACCATCTTGTTTGATGAGGCGTTCTTTGATAAGATGTCTGCTGCTCTGGCTGAGCCTCACAGTCTTGTAATGTGAGCTTGCAGTTTCTTTCTTAATTTATCAGGAACAAAATGCATTCTCTGAGAAAGGTGCTGGACATTTTCAACATCTACAATAATACAACAACATATTTTTAGTGTCTGATTTCATTTTTTTCTCTATTTTGGACAGGTAAAACATCAGGAATGAGCTGTGTGATTTTTCAGTCACTGTGCATTACTTGTAAACTGAAACCATGCTACATAAGAACATTGGAATGGAAATGGTGGCACTTACTGTAGTCCATGTCTTGAGATGATACTCAACTCTAAAAAAAAGTATATATATTGTGATAGACGACCAGAAACCCTGCCCCGCCAGGACGCCTGGAGGAAGGAGGAACCAGGAAAGCGGCACTTCTTTTTCCTGGGCACCCGGACAGTCCTTGATCCCTGGGGGACAGCGCTTCCTCCACACCAGGAAGTGCTGACAGACCAGGGATGTTTTATTCCCGGAGTGCTTCCGGGTGCAAAAGGGCAGCACTTCCGCCACACTGGGAAGTGCAGCTGGAAGTTCATTGTCAGGCAAATGGAGCACATCAGATAAAAGGGGCCACCTCACTCCATTCGGGGAGCCGGAGTCGGGTGGAAGAAGGACGGAGCTTGTGAGACAGGAGTGAAGGTGGCCAAAGGAACCAAGGACTGGACTTTGCAAATAATTTGTAAATAGTTGTGTAAATGAACGTGTGTGTTGTGGACACTGCGTTGTTGTGTCTGTCTGTGACTGGGCTACCTCTTACATTATATACAGTATATCTTATATAATACGCTATCGTGGCTATTCATTTGTCTGTCCAGGATTTTAAATCACCTGTAGCTCACAAACTGTTTGACCTATTAAAGTGAAATTTGGTACACATATACTACGTGATGTCTGCTATCCACGTTTTGGGTGATAATTGACCTCCAAGGTTATTCCTCTATTTATTTTTGTTTTATTTTATTGTAGAATCAACTCTTGGCAGCGGCAGGCAGGCCATGCGGCGCATGCATAAGGGCACCGTTCTCATTCCCTACCACCTTCGCCGTCACTTCCCCTACCTCTTCATATCTTAAATCATTCTTGAGGCAGATTGAAGACTTAAGTGCCAGCTTAAGTGAAAAATGAAGGAAAACGTACTAAATAATTGCAACACAAACACAGACTTAATCAGTTTTAACGTGAAAAGATGCTGACGAAAAAAGAGAAGAAGCAGGCCGCTAGGGTGGAGAAATGAAGAGCAAACACATCAACCGCTGAGCAAACGAATGGCAAACGTGCAGAGAAAGAGGATGAAAGCTAGGACTGGCCAAGTCAAGCGTATTCACTTCAGGTTATCATGCAGTGCGCCGTTACTGGTATATTAAAATTATTGAAATCATATTATCTCATAATCTTATTGGTTTAGTAAAACTAAACATTTCTGGGGCCATGTGTGACCCCCCAAGACCTATTCTCTAATTTTTCCTCTCTAGATAATTTTCCTTATTGCATTGGTACTTTTCACACACTAGGCCATGGTGTGTCTCCTTCTAGTAAGTTTCTTTACAGGTTACCCACAGTCACTCACTTAGTCATCCTCTTCTGTCCTCAAAGTCGAGTAAAAAGCCATGGATGAAGACTAGTGACCCCCAACTGCCTAAAACTCTACCACACAAGGTGGACAGGCACAGGAAAGAGCACTGGTGGTCCTAGATTGAGCTATTAAAAGGGGTTGCCAGTGGTTCCCCAACCCACATGGCTTTTCTGTGCTTTATTCTACAAACCCAACAGCAATCTGCAAAGTAACCTGTAAGTGTGCTGCGTCACTTGTCATCTCAGATTGTCTTTATCTGCATCACGTCTAACCGTAGCGCACCCACCCAGGCCAGTTGGTGTCATGCCAGATGTTAATGTTATGCCAGCTGTTCTCTTTTACAGCTTGGTAGATGGAATCTGAACCTCACTTGGACACATAGTTATGGAAATAAAAGATAATGAAAATAATGAATGCTGGAGATGTCCCTCTCTGTGAAAAATATAATCTACTTGTCAGATACAAGCACAATGCTAAATACAACCTGCAGGATATCCAATTATAAGGTGGAGGAGTGTGGGGAAACAACTACAAAACAAAAAATATGCTATAATAACTGAAAAATCATCTAGAGCAATTATTAACTGTTCTCTTGGCAAACATTATAATTATATTCCTTGCATAAATTTGAATTTTTTAAATGTATTTTTCCATTTTAGAGGAGGAATACCATTTTTCCAACTCTTTATTTTTACTTATTCAGGTTTATTCAGCAATGTCCCAAGTTCACAAAGTCAGTCTCCATTGCCAGTCCGTCTACATCTATCCAGCCTGTGCCTGGCATCACACCCGATCCTCATCCATTGTCTTGGAGGTGGTAAGCCCAAAAGATGTTTCAGGCTGAGGTCAACCATGTTATGTGGGCTGCCTGACCACAAGGCACTTTCCACCCCCAGGCCTGGCTCCACGAGTGGGTCCCAGTAACCCTATCCCAGGCAGAACACAGTGTTTTTTAATTTGTACCATCATGAAGGTCTCTGTGAACCATTCTTTATCTCACCTTTCAGCCCAAACCTGTATGTCAAAGGAGACGCTACTGGAGCACAAAGCTCCAGATGACCTGGCTATGAGCATGCCTAAGATGCACAAGCCCCACTGCCACGCCAAGATGATGGTCCAGGTCTAGTATGTTGGTATCTGGACCAAAAGTGATGGAAAAAAAAAAATATGGGATCCACAAGCAGACCGGATGCTCTGTTACTCCATGGTGATGATGTAGGAGCCAAGTCCAAAGACCTAACTCTCGTTGTACCGGTCAATCTACATCTCACCTATGGTCATGATCCGTGGGTAATGACTGAAAGAATAAGATTACAAGTACAAGTGGCAAAAATGAGGTTTCACCACAGGGTTCCTGGCCTTGTACTCCATGATAGGATGAGAAGCTCAGTGATAGGGCAGAACCTCAGAGTAGAGTCGCTGCTCTTCTGAACTGAGAGGAGCCAGTTGAGTTGGGTGACTCCCCCTAGAGGTGCTCCAGACATGTTCCACAGGGACACTGCAGCAGATCCAGGAAACGCTGGACGATACTCTCTCTCAGCAGGGTTGGGAATTCACAAGAAAATGCTGGAATTGCTAGCTGGGGATGAAAAATCTGAGCTGACCTGCTTGGCCTGCTGCCACCATAGTCCTCATCAGGAAAGGTGGCTGCAGAAAATGAGATGAAATGAGAATGAGGTTTATTCATAGGACTCCATGCATAGCTCTGAAGGTGACAATGCCCCAACATTCTTGGATAAATGAGTGGATGGAAGGTCTGAGGTTTAGTGTCAACACAATATATAATTCTGTAACAAGAAGAGGGAAGAGAAGAAACAGCAGAAGGTGGTGTTTGTCTCCTAACTCACTGACCCCTCATGTATTGTATATAAAAGCCCAGGCAGCTCTGTCTGTTTGTATGTCACACTGAATCTCCATGGTCGACCCCGACAGCCTACTGACGCTCTGGTCACAGCACTGCTGAACACAAGATGTGTTACATGGGCTGAAGGGATGGCTGTCACCTTGTATTCTTGCGGTTTCAGTTTGTTGAGTGAGGCTCATCTGGGCTGTGCTGGTTCTACTTACAGAGGCTGTTTTCACCTTCAGGGGATGCACGTTCCAAAATGGGAGGCTAACGACTTGTGCAACATCTTTGCTCTTCATTTCTGATGCTTTAACAATCAAAGGGGGCACTTTGCCCTGTGGATGCAAAAAATTATTCTAAAATGGAATCCTTACATCAGTAGGTGACAATGGGCTTGCTGCACATCAGGACACTGGCTGCCACATTTTCTTTCTCTTATGGATAGCCAGTACTGCTTTACGGTGTGACACCTGAATAGAAAGACGCAGCCATTTCAAACAAAATGGCATAAACAAAAAGCAAAGGTCTGCTTCATCCAAAAGACAGAGGAGGACTGCTCTTGTAGAACAAGGCTTTCATTACAAGCAAAGTGTATGAATCACGCCGGGCCTGAAAGTTTTTTCACAGAATTTAAAGTTCAAGGTAAAAGACATCAAACTGAACTTTGTGATATTCTTGTAATTGATGCAAAGAAATATGAAGGCAAAATACACAGATCAATTCCTAATTTTATTTATGTATTGATGGTCAGAACTAAAACCACCTCGGGGCACTCTAGAAGATGAAAGATGCGCATTACCATAAAGAAGTAACAGATAAAAAAAACACGCACTAATAAATAAATGAAATATTAAGCAAGCACAATTTAAATAATTGAGCAAATGCTTGCTGGGATGCACGCCAGAGCAGATAATAAGTGAGAGACAAATATCCAACATGAAACTGGGCCAACCTGCCTTTCCTTAGACATTTAAAGTGGAAGTAGGAGGCCTGCCTCTCAAGTCACTAGCTCTCGATTTAAGATTTATTTTGGCTCATGGACAGGATGGAGATAAAAATAAGCAAATAAAACCTCCAAGACTTCTTCATTAATTTTCCAAACATATTGGGTCTATTGGAAGTACTGGTTACAAGACAGGGGACAAACCTTAGCTGGGCTGCCAGTCCATTGCAGTGTAGACATGAACATAAGCTAGGCCAGTTTAGAACAACCACATAATCGAATCATAGACTGTTGGAGATATGAGAGGAAACTTGAAGAGTCAAGAGAAACTGGGAGACACTGGGAGAATGGGCAAACTCCATCCAGACAAGCTGGGCTTTGAACCCACTCTCCTAAGGCACGGTGACAATACTTTCCATGCCAACATCTCTTTTTTTGAACCTGTTCTCAATTTTTCCTCCAAAGGTCATACGTGATTAGCGTGATCAGACCTCAGTAAATGAGATAAGCTTCCTTGGTCCTTACAAAGGATAATGACACCCTGGCTTTGGAAGTCCAAATTTTGAGTTACTTCTTTAGCAAATGTCCTTACTTAGTGACACCATAGATGCACGCCAGCTGTTCAGAAAGTTGTGGCATCAATTACTGAAATTAAAAAGTAGACTTCTAGGTCCTCAGTCCTTCAGAGTGCACTACAGCACTAATAGTAGGGCCATCCTGCAGGTGTTCATACGAGGTGCGTCTAGACAGGCCTTATTCAGAGGACTCCTTGCATGGCTCTGAAGGTGACAATGCACCAGAAATACTTGGATAAATGGGTGGGTGGAAAGTCTGAACAGAACAGAACAGACGCCCAATGGCCAGAGGACTGTGCTCTTCAGCTGCAAGAGTTCACACAGATAACATTGATGGGTCTTATCCTCATTTCAAATGATCAGAGAAATTCTTTATGGTTAATTAAAACTTACTAAATCTTCTTTCTCCTCTATCCCTTTATTACAGCAATTTTGTCCTGATTAACTGGCTGATAGATGACGTCTGCCCTGATAATGAGAGGGGCAAGACGGGACTTGGCAGCCTTCCACTGCAAGGTGCACCCAGAAAACTGAACAGGACTGTACTGAACTGCACATGTAAGACACATAAGGGGGCGTCCAGAACAAATGTGCCATTTAAACTAAAAGTGACTAAATGACTCATTAATAAAGGTGGGCTCCTGCCTGCACAGCACCGAGTTATATAAAGGCTAATATGAAGAAACTGACCTGATGGTTGGTAAAGTTTCATTTTAAGTTAACATGGGGTCAACACAGGAGTGAGTAACAGGCTCCCTTCTGCCTCTGGTCACCATCTACATCAGGTCTGCATGTGTTCCCTGTTTTTTGGGTCCTTTGTTTCTTAGGGGGTCCCATGCTGTGACTGTATGTGAGACATGAATTGACACTCTTTTCCTGACTCACACCACAGCCCCACATCTCCATGGCCCCTGATCAGTGGTGCAGGGTGCTGGGGACTCTAAACACCTGCAACATTCCTAAATCCGTTTGAAGGGCTGAGCCAGAGAGAAGGTGCGGGAGTCATGCTGTGCTTGTAGCCCCCAATTAACACTTCTCTCTTACACATCTAGAAAACGCTGTGCAAGCACGATGCCCACTGTTTGCAATTAATAATTGATAGGCCTGTCTGTTTACACACCTGTGCACACACAGAAAAATCCCACCCACTTGATTCTTTAACATTAGAGGGTCAAGGTGCACAGTAACATCTCGGCAGTTCTGCGTGTGTGTGTGTGTCTGTCTGTCTGCGTGTGTGTGTGTGTGTGTGTGTGTGTCTGTCTGTGTTTAGCCCAGCTCTACATGGCAGTGCAAAGTTATCACTGACACTATTTGAACTGAACCAGCCAACCACTTGGTCCATTTCTTGGCTCAATTTCTATGACTGAGAGGTGGTCCTCACTTAGGCTTGTCCTCCTATATGGGGCTCTCTAGCCAAAGAACTGTTTGTAGCTGTAAAACACAAAGTCACAGGTTCAAGCTGAGCTTCCGCACATTGATGCTGAGCTTGTTACTTAACACTAGAATCACTGAAGGCTATGAAAAAACTCGTAATCCCGGCCCACCGTAAATTCCTTCTCACCTCTCCATCAGCCTCTTTTGTTTTTGTAAATGTGTCGATCAGCACAAGCAGTCTGCTGTCCCATCACTCCCCCTTGATGGAGCTCAGCTCGCGGGCAAAAAGTTCTCCCACCTCAAGCCAAAGCTCCTTATCTGTGTGTGAGGTGCCTGGAGTTGTATAGGGTAAGTAATACAGCATATCGTTATTTGGAACACATGAATTTCATGTGTGTTCCGTGTCTACAGAGATCTGGGTAAGTGTAGGATGAAATGAAATGTGAGGCAAGAAACGTTGAACACATGCGTAAAGCAGAAACTTTTTCTATGTTATACTAATAATGACGTGAAGTGTATAATGTGTGAAGACTTCAGTTCAAATATCAAATAAACGTGCGCTTGTATTCAAAAATATAACCAAAGTAAAAAACAAGCATTCGATTTACATGTTGCTGTCAATGAGTTACAAACCCAAGCTCAAATTACAATCGACAGGAAGTTTATCTCCATTCTTTTCACAAGAGCAGTGATGACCACAGTTGGCACTGTGGTTCATACCTGCTCAGAACTATCTGTTGTACTGGCAATCAAAGATGCGATGTCCTGTGTCCGATATCAGACTGGACAAAGGCAGGACCGTAACAACAGATTTCGTCACAGCGCTTTCGCTGGCTAATAGTCTCCTGCACTCTGCTTGGCACCATAAAGTAAAATGGGACTTCCACCTGCAGCTAAAGTCACTTCAGTACGTGAGCAATCCGCCACGCTAGTGTTTAGAACTGGCAGTGTCATGCTGACAGGGTATGTGCCCAAAAAGAAGAAGTCTGTCTGCATTTTCAGTAGCACACACGTTCATACATGAATACGTCACTATTCGAAAACGTTATGCCATTTGAACATGAGTTGTCACCACTGTGTTGTAAAAGTCACAAAAAAAAGATTAAAATCAGTCGTTCCAACTACAGTTAGAGACATGGAGTAGATACTGTACATAAAATAATGAAGCAAGGACTTGAGTTAAGAGAGATCTGCAGTCATTTAGTGCCACATTACAAACATCGTGCCTTTTGAATTTTAAGAAGTTTCTGCCTAATCTTGAGTGAGATGCAATAAGCACTCAGTGAACTGACGACACTCAGAGTGGCCAGGGTACTGTGGTTTTGACCCCAAGAAAGAAAGAAACAGTCTGTCAAGTCACGCACATGTAAGTGCAATTCATCTGACAGGTGATCAGACTTTTAGTGATGGATCTCATGCAGGCAGGGGTCACTGAGTGTACAAAGTCAAGGGTCAAGATATGTCAGTCTAGCCATTTTGGGTATCACGTTTCAACATGTGAGATCATGACATGACACAACATGACAGACCATAACATTCTCAATCCCATTTAATCCAATCAAGGTCAATCGCAGGGTCACTAACACCCACACTTTCACTCACACTGGGCCAATTATCTTAACCTTGCATGTTTTTGGTGATGTGGGAGGACAACTGCCATGGACATGGACAGAGCATGTCGACTCCACACAAAAACCACTGGGCACAAGATATGAAACTAGTATGGGGCATGCATGATTGCTGTAATATGATTCGTAATATATTAACCTCCATCATATGCTGCATTCAAAAGAACAGAAGACTTGTGGAGGACTTCATCTTCTGGTGCAGTGAGAACCGCCTGCAGCTCAACAGCAGCAAGACAAAAGAGTTGGAGGTGGACTTCCAATGTGCCAAAGAGCCCTAAGAACTGTTGGCAATCAGGAGGGGAGGACATGGAAGTGGTGCAGAGCTACAAGAATCTGGGAATTCACACAAATGGAAAACTTGACTGGTCTGATAACACAGTGGCGCTGAACAAGAAGAACCACTGCAGTCTGTACATCCTGAGGAGACTCAGGTCTTTTGATGTGTTCATCAAGCTGCTGGTAATGTTTTTTTACCAGCCCATAGTAGCCAGAATCCACCGTCAGAATCCAACAGGGCTGTAGCAAACTCTAGCTCCCAGCATGCCCTGCAGGAATCTGTGGTGCTACAGCAACCCAGGAGGGCTGCCCTCTATCCTCCTGGGGGAGATAAAACCCTGAAGACACTCTCTCCCATGGCTCATCCATTATACAGGCCAGTCAAGGGCCCAGGCCATCCGTCACAAGGTACAATCCTCAACTCCTGCCTAATGCTGTTCAGCATCACAACTTTTCTTCATTTACTCTTCCACTCAACCCTCCATTGTGCTTATGCCTCTTATGGCCACTGGATGGACTTTATTAGAATTCAGCCCAGGGTACTCACCCATTCTTTACCACATAACATAACCTTCATGAAACTTGCTTATTCCAACCCAGTATCAACTGCATGATTTATTTACTCTTCAAATCTGCTAATTTGTATTAAATTCATAGGATGACAGGGTGAATCCTGGCAACATAGGGTGCAAGGCAAGAATCACTGATGAGCACACTTATATTTGCTCGATTCAGAGTCTCCAATCGACCTAAAATACAGATTTCTGCAATGTGGGAGAAATAAAGCAGCAGATATTTCATGATTTCAAAATTTATCTCCAGACTTAACAGCTAGAAATATAGAAATACCAAGATGGGGTCAATGGACAGGCAGTTGAAAGCTGAACAATTTGGAACCTTCACATGTCTGGAATATGACAGGAGGGATACTGAACTATTTATTCTTCCACGAGGATGTCAACCAACTGAAGCTTCACTGGTTGACATAAAAAGACAGTTATGTTCAGTGTTGTGCAAGTTCACACCTCACAAGAACTAGCTCAAAGTTCAGCTCACACAGATTAAACCGAATAAATTCACGTTCATAGTTCACCATGTCAATTTCCAACTAGTTCGTGTTCAGATCATTTTGTATTTTTTAAGGAGTATAAATGACCCATGAGTTTACTTTTTTCAATTTTGCATGCCTTATATTACAGTGTTCTTGAATAAAATACAATAATTATGAAGATTTTTTTTATTTAAATACACTTTATTGAGTTATACCCAACAACAAACATGTATAACCATTTATACTAATATCCTCCCGGTCAAAAAAGAAATTAAATAGATGCAAGTATACCTATAAATTACAGCTCTACTTCAAACCGTGTGACACAAATGCTGACTGTTGAACCAGCGTGTAGGTGAACTAACCGATTACACTGCTGGTCAAAATTTCCTTCACATACTGCATGTCCAACGGGTAAAAATATAAAGTGGCCTCATGAAATACAACGTTTTCCTAAAAGTGAAAGTGCAGCTTCACCGTGTGCTGATATCAGCAGGGGTGCAGCTTCAGCACAGGCAAGCAGGAATACACAGTGCCTATTTGATTTTACGTTATTTTTTCTGAATACAAATAAATGGTAAAACATTCGTATGAAATAAATACAGTAATCCCTCCTTCATCGCGGGGGTTGCGTTCCAGAGCCACCCGCGAAATAAGAAAATCCGCGAAGTAGAAACCATATGTTCATATGGTTATTTTTATATTGTCATGCTTGGGTCACAGATTTGCGCAGAAACGCAGGAGGTTGTAGAGAGACAGGAACGTTATTCAAACACTGCAAACAAACATTTGTCTCTTTTTCAAAAGTTTAAACTGTGCTCCATGACAAGACAGAGATGACAGTTCCGTCTCACAATTAAAAGAATGCAAACATATCTTCCTCTTCAAAGGAGTCAGGAGCAGAGAATGTCAGAGAGATAGAGAAAAGCAAACAAATCAATAGGGCTGTTTGGCTTTTAAGTATGCGAAGCACCGCGGCACAAAGCTGTTGAAGGCGGCAGCTCACACCCCCTCCATCAGGAGCAGACAAAGAGAGAGAGAGAGAGACAGAGTTTGTTTTTCAATCAAAAATCAATACGTGCCCTTCGAGCTTTTAAGTATGCGAAGCACCGGGCAGCATGTCGTGTCGCTTCAGGAAGCAGCTGCACAGAAGGTAGCAACGTGAAGATAATCTTTCAGCATTTTTAGACTAGCGTCCATATCGTCTAGGTGTGCGAACAGCCCCCCTGCTCAATCCCCATACGTCAGGATCAGAGAAAGTCAGCGCAAGAGAGAGAGAAAAGTAAGTTGGGTAGCTTCTCAGCCATCTGCCAATAGCGTCCCTTGTATGAAATCAACTGGGCAAACCAACTGAGGAAGCATGTACCAGAAATTAAAAGACCCATTCTCCGCAGAAATCCGCGAACCAGCAAAAAATCTGCGATATATATTTAAATATGCTTACATATAAAATCCGCGATGGAGTGAAGCTGCGAAAGGCGAAGCGCGATATAGCGAGGGATTACTGTATTCATAAAAATCCACTATTTGTGCTTATCCAAATACCGAATTCAGACTTGGCTCCACCCCTACTTTACAGGGTAAGGCAAAACGTTTAATCTGGACCTAAAGCAGATCCAGAATGTGTCATAAAACTGAACTAGCTCACGTTCAAATTCTTCACTTGCAAATATGTTACGTTGAGTTCACCGTTCTTAGAAAAATTAGCTTGTTCAATGAACACACTCTTTTGAACTAGTTCATACACAACACTGGTGGTTATTTTGCACTTCATTCAAGGATCTTCCATAAATCCACATTTGGTTTTATATCTGCTGTCAAAGAGAAGAGCTTTATCATTCTTTTAGTCAGAAATTAATTGATTGAACATGGGATTAAGATGTCACGCAACATTTTTAAGGGAACACTTCAATCCTGCTCACTCTCCAGACCCTAGCTAGTGCACTACGTCTCAAATTGGGGTTTCTCAAAGAGCCATTCCTACTGCAAATGCCTGCTTACACCATTGACCGCAATTTACAAATACATAACGGCCATCTGAAGACTGTGGCCTTTAATGACCCGGAGACCCATCCAACCTTGATTCAGCATTAAGTGGCACAACAGCCTTACAGAGTGAATTATATTAAACTAGCCAACTCAAGGCGTAGCATACGCCGCATAATTATGTATTGATGGGTGAACACTTCCTGAAAGACACAGTTGTCCAAATGGGGTGGGTTTGAGGATACGACTGTAAGTGAATGCAAAGATGGAACTCTGGAGACAGGGCGGGGAAGTGGGCCTGAGAGGTTTCGAGTCCTAACCGTCCAACGACGGGTCGGCACAACCGGTAACGATTCTTCCACAGGTTCACCTACGGAACCCGTGTTAGGACATTTACATCCTCTAGATAGGCAAGTTCGATCGTCTGACGCCCATTCCGCCCCCGCCATTCTAGTCTGCCGATTTCTTAAGTCATCGTTCAGTACGCACTGCCTGCTCATGTGTCTGCCCCCAACTCCTCACCTGAATTGCTTTTGTCTGTGTACAGTTCACATGCACCTGTGAGCCACGTTTGGGCCGGTGAGGTTTCCCGTGTTGAATCAAATTAAGCCACAGGCTCCACACCGAAAGACTTTGGTTACCCGGTTGGCTGCCGGCGGGTCATGGGAATAACACTGCTGGATCGCCAGTCGGCATTGTGTATGGTTGGAACTACGATGGTATGTGATCTTCTTTGAACCTCTGACTTTCGTTCTTGATTAATGAACTCATTCTTGGCAAATGCTTTCGCTCTCGCGCCACGGTTGGCGGTTAAGTGAATTGTTGGTGGGCGTGGCTGTCTTGCGTGCGTCTTGCTTGCCATGGACTTAGTGAATTATATATATATAGATACAGTATACATGATAATGGCCATTAATTTAATGTATAGGATGGTCCAGATCTAACTATGCAACTTTTAATGCAATGCAATAATTGCATAATTAGATCTGGACCACCCTGTCATTTGTGATATGCAAGGGTTGTCCAAAAGGTTTGCAATTCTTTATATACATACATCAGTTAAAATTAAAAATATGTAATTTATTTTGTGTTCAATTTTAAACGTTTCCCTTGTTATTGCAGCACTGTAGAATGATCCATTTTTTAGCATGTGTGCAGTCAGCTATCAAAATGGCTTCATTTGGTAATGTGCATTTTAAACAACTGGCTGTTGTTGAATTTCTTCAGAGAAGGAATCAGTAATGAACTTTCGTAAGTGTTTAAAAGAAGTATATGGAGAGAACTCTGTTGATAAAACCACCATTAGTCAATAGGCTTTGTGAAATGCAGTTCTGATAAAGGTCCATTGATTTAGAAGTGATGACGTGGCTACTGCCGATTTGGACAGGTACAAGTATCGGACACATGATCTCAAAAAATGTGTTGCCAAAACTTTCAGTGCAACCCTTGTACGGTAGTTGCCATCCACCTATGAAATAATTTTAAGTAGCTCACCTGTTTGATAATTCAAATCAATGCATACAAATCATGATCCAGGATTACGTGCAGCCCACCACGCTGCCCACTGCTGATGACTCTCCTGTGGTGGTCCATGCCATGTCTGAGTTATCTCTTTGACATTTTTTTCTTGCGACACTCAAGTTGTCCTTATCAGAAGAGCTTTTGTCAAACACGCCTAAAGAAAAACCCCTCTGTCAGATACACAACCTGCAAAATTCCAAGACTATTCATTCGAGCAATCTGGATGGTCTAAAAATTTCTCTGGTTGACTGTGTTCACACTCTATGAAACCAACTAAGACGTCAGGGTTTCTCAAGGGTGCACAAAAGATCACTAACCACAGAATCCATGATTACCAGAATGATGAAGAGGAGCAATGTTCAAGTGTTGCATTTTTTCTCATGACTTCTCTTTACATGACAAGTCTTTTTTAGTCCACCTGAAATGATAAAGAAGCATTGGGAACAAACATGGAGCAGAATAATCCAAAGACCACATTGTATTTTACTGCAAGCCCCATACTGTATCTGTTTCATGCCAATATGGATGTAGCTATGAATTAAAGAACACAAGACCAGGAGGAGTGGTGGCTCTGAGGCTAAGGATCTGCACTGGCAATCGGAAGGTTGCTGGTTCGAATCCCGCAAATGCCAATAGGGACTCTGCTCTGTTGGGCCCTTTAGCAAGGCCCTTAACCTGCAATTGCTGAGCGCTTTGAGTAGTGAGAAAAGCGCTATATAAATCCAAAGAATTATTATTATTATGTTTAACAAAGGTAACAAAGTTAATGAATGCAGAATGATTGCCTTATTTATTTTTAAATTGCTAACAACAGCTCATACTTTTACTAAATGGTCAAGCTTGCCACAGACTCTCGTATGATTGGCACAATTGGCATCAACATCACACCATCTTGTGACATTTTGTGTACTTGACCGGCTAGCTTTATGGCTTTGTTTACACATGTGCGCTCCCCGAAAATTTCCAGGAATTACTACAACTCTTGACCTGGGAAACTTCCTGGTCGCTTCCTGGAATATTTTAGTTTGTCTACACATGTCCCTGAGATGTCCTGTATATTGGAAAGGGGTCTTACCTTAACTAGCCATGCTGACCTTTGCTATTTGTATCATGACCTGCAAGGCCAGTATATTGAAATGTAAAGTATTTAACAAATCTGGGACCACACTGCCGTGGAAGGACCACCAACACCCACCACTCAGTTTGACCATTGCTTTCAATGGTCGTGACCCCTGAAGGTTTGTCTGCACCCAGCTGTTAGGACGTCTGGCCTACTGTCACCTGTACCGTGTCACACATGTTTTAAACACTCTTTGAATGGCGTCATCAGACACTGATGCACTCTGTACACATATCCACGTCCTGATGCTATTACTCTGCTTTGAGAAACTAAATAGTTTTTAAAAGCTGTGAGAAACCAAACAGGAGGCAATCGCTACCAGGGGTCAGCGTGAAAGGTGAAAGGGATTACAGATGTTTCACTTTAGGGCAGTACGATTGCGAACAGAAACTTGGCAGCCAGCGCTAATTGGCATCGTAATGAAAGCATTCCTGCTCAACAGCTTAAAAAAAAAAATAAAATAAGAGAATGTTCTTTAGACACTTGACAGAAGACGGCTTTCACAGAGCCATTTTTGGATGAGGATTGTAAAAGTCCCTCTTAATTATCAGGCCCAAGTTAAATGAGGTCTCGCACTGTTGCCCTGACCGTTGACGCTACAGGCCAGTCTGCTAGGCTGTTTCCTTCAGGCATGTGGCTGCATGGAGGCGTAAAGTTCAGAAGTGACAGGCCTCTTTCTCATGATTAGAAAATGAGCCTCCTTAGAAGGGCTAATCCAGAAAGCAGTTTAAAGTAACATGCATGGCGCACAAAGTGCCATCTGCATCCGCTTTGCCACTGAATCCACATGTACATCTATCATTCTAGATTAACACTTGAGATTTACACCGTTTTTTTGGTAAAGCGTTTCTTTCAGCTTTTGTATTCCGGAGACAGCAATAATCCAATGACTGACACTATACAGCTGCATTGAATAACCAGGGCCGACAAAAAAGAAGCTCCATTCTGTACCCTAAAAAAAAAAAAACACCCCATACAGCTGAGAATGCGAGTTTCCTGCCACATGCGATGCTTAATGTTGTAAGAGATCTACATGGAAGGTTCAAGCTGAGGCCGGGCTCACGCAGACACAAAACACAAAAAAATGCCCGTCTACCTCCAAGACACTTCAACAGCATGGTCTATGAGTCGGGAGGCAAGCTGTTGTGCTTTGAAAAACATATCCAAAGCTTCCTTTCTCATGCCTGACATTAAATCAGGGGCCAGAAAGGAAATGTGGGTAACTACTTAGGATGTATAAATACTTTTAACAATGTCACATTGTTCTGAATGTTTGGCTCTTTCGTAATCTCTGCAGTCTTTTCCTCTCCTTCACTCTAATTCATGGCGGGCTGGGGGTGAGTGATGAGACTTGAAAGTCTTTTATGTATGAATTATGCCAGAAGCTTTAAAACAAAGCACAAAGAGGAATCTTCAAAACGTCTCTCTGCAACAAAGATATGTTTCCAATACCAGATCCATTAACTGAAGAAGCAGGAGCAGAACGGTTCACAGATTCGACCGTCCCCATATCTTGATACGCTAAATCACCCATCATACAGTTGGAAATATTGCAAACAGAATGAAACAGACTTTTTTATTCTTCCAACAATGATATGTACAAGAAAAGTGGCCGCAAACGCTCTTTTTACATTATGTAAAAGTACATTTTTATAAACCGATTGCACTGTGCTTACATTAGTAACATTTCTGTCAGTTTCAAACACCATGGTACATATTTAATGGAGGCAGGGACAGAGAAGGAATGAAAAGACAGAGGAATTGTGCAGAAATCTTTCACATATCGTAAAAAATAGCAGATGGAAAATCCAAGTCATCATAAAAGGCATATAAGAGTTTTGTGGGTTTTTCACATGTGTGTTTTTTCAGGCACTTGACCAGTCCAGTTTGCAAGTGAGGCGTGTGAGAAATAAGTCATCATATGCTTATGATGGCGTCTTCCGTGTCTCCAGTTAAACCTTCAAGTCAGAAAACTCCACTTAACTTGTCTCACTCAAGCGGCGTCTGCTCCCTCTTCCAAAGACAGGCTCCAGAATGTCCCAACAGTGGCACGCAGTGCATGGCCCTGTCCACACACTCCGAACAAAGCAGTCCTTCCTTCTATTCACATGCTTAGCCCCGTTTACTTCCCACAGCCACTTTGTGCCCAACTGTTTCATTTCTTTGCTCAGAGTCCTGAAGTTCCTCCAAGCTCAGCCACCTCGGGTTCCACTTGCCATCGGTCATCCTTTCATTACCCCCCTCATATAAACCAGACAGAACTAAATAATCCCTTCAAACAAATCACACATACTTGATTACATTCCAAACTAAACTGCCATAAGAAGTTTCTCGGTGCGAGCAGCCATAGCTGGTTTTCATCATCGTTTTCATTTTTGAATTTGTGCCATAAGAATCATGATTAATATTTCTGACATATTAAAAAAAACTCCCATAATTTTTTTATTTAATTTAAACTGAAAAATTTACCAGCTCCCCATATCAGCAAAGCAAAGACCCATTTGTAAAATATAAACTTTTACATTTTCTTTCAGAGAAGATTCCATTCAATAATCACCAACATTACGCTGGAGATGGGACACCTCCATGGGATGTCAAAATGAATGGCTTACAGGAAACTCTGCTGCAATCACACCATTCTGACTTACACTTTGTTTTACCTTTAAGGCAGAATGATTCATTACCCATAATAGTAGGTTGGCATTACCTGAAACATCTTCTTACATCAATTTTACTGAAAGAAATGTCTACAATAACATATGACATATACTGAGTCCACATCACAACACTATTATAAACCATTTAAATCCAAAAAGAAAATACTGACTGTTGGGTTGTTATTCCACCCAACTTTTGGATGATCCATTGGCTCTCACAGGATTGTCCATATAGCTGCTGCTCAACAGATACCATCGAATTCTGGCAGGAGATGGTCTCATTCTAAATTATTTAAAGGCACTAAGAATGAGATGCAGTCCATGGAGAAGACAGATGTCTGAATTCATGAGGTGGTGACTAAAATATAAACAAAAAAAAAAAACCCTAAAAAGGATATCCTTGGAACAATTGCTTGCTTCGATCCAAAATGCCTCGCTTATTGCCATTATCACACAGGACATGCTTCTGTTCCTTCACGAGTAAAAAGGGCGACCCTTCTCTGGAGTCTGTAGTCTATTAAGCCTGGCTACCTGAGATGGAGATGGAGGAACATCTTGCCTATATGGACCTTTGGGTAACGTACTGCTGGAATAAGAGTCAAAGTTATTGGGCACCTCCTGGGACGGCTTCATTTTTGCTTGCTGCTCCTTGCGCCGCTGTTCTTGTCTCAGAAGTTCCTGGGTTTCAAGCATGACTCGAGCATTGAAGCCACCACTGCCACCCAGATAGCCATTTCGAGAGCCCTGATAGCTGGAGTAGCGGGGATTCTCCTTGGCACTTTGAAAGCCCTCTCCAGGAGTGTAGTTTTTTTCCCAGGAGTCTTGTGAAATTGAACTTGCATTCTTTCTACTTTGCCTGCAGAATGATAACAACAACAATGAGCCTTTTATTGCACACCCCGCTCTATACATAAATGTGTACATCAACAAACACAAATCAAGAAACATTTCATTACTGTGTTTTATAATGTACAACAGACCGAACCAGATTACCACGCATTAAACCAGACTATCATTAAGATTAATTTAGCCATAGACTTAGACATTTATAAAGTAGAGAACCACATTAATTTGACAACAATAGCATCCTTTGTTGTTGGCTGAGAGGTTTAATTAGACAGTCCAGTGGTTGGCTACAATTTATGCCAGATTGCAAGTTCAGCTCTATTATGTCCCAAAGCTACTTTTTAAAGCTCCTTTATATGAAAACTCCAGAAGATTAACAGCATTTTCATATTTCTAAAAAAGTACTTTATTCCCGAAACAAACAACTGGAAGAAATTAAGTGATCAGGCAATAAAAAGCCTGTTAAAAACGTATAATAAATAATAGAGCAGACTCACACGGTTTATAAAGCTGACTTTTCTACTGAGACAAAAATCTAACCAAGCGTTAGGGGGTACAACAGTCAGGAGGGAGACAACCTAAAATGGTGAAAAAAATTAATGCTACCAAGCACAGTAAGATCTGATTAAAAACACATTGGATAAGAAGAAGTCAGAGGCTTGGAGAAGAGATAATGCACCATGAGAAGCTCAAAGGACAACCAAGAGTACAACAAAGAGGAGGTTAAGTATGCATCAGCAGAAAAATCTAAAGGATCAACAAGGGCCTGGACCATCGATGCAATGATTAAAACTTCTCACGCTTAGTGCAAGTCTGGGGCACTGCAACACTAATGAAGATGAAGATGCTTCAGATGCTGTAAACCTGGAACAATATATCAGTGACAAATCACTACAGCTGTGGAACAATTAATCATCCTCATAGCCATCTTCCCATCTACTAGTTCTGCGCAATCAAAGAAGGAAACTCCACCAGACAGCATGTTCCTGGAACTAGATAGATAGATAGATAGATAGATAGATAGATAGATAGATAGATAGATAGATAGATAGATAGATAGATAGATAGATAGATAGATAGATAGATAGATAGATAGATAGATAGATAGATAGACTTACAAATCAGCCAAGATAGATAGATAGATAGATAGATATAGATAGATAGATAGATAGATAGATAGATAGATAGATAGATAGATAGATAGATAGATAGATAGATAGATAGATAGATAGATAGATAGATAGATAGATAGATAGATAGATAGATACTTTATTAATCCCAATGGGAAATTCTACACCTCAACTACACCTCAGAAGGAATTTGATGTGGTGCTAGGGAAACTAGATGCTAGACTGATGTATCAGTAGGAGTTTAGACTCCGGCACTTGACATGAAGCAGGAACAACGTGACAGAGGCAATGAAAACACTACAACTTAGGTGAGGTCAAGGTGAAATCATTAGGAAGATGACTAAGTGTGATAATGAGAATCAAAATGGCAGCACTTGATGTAAAGCACGAACAACTGGGTTGAGGTTGCACCCCTAGCCCTTCCTCAATGTCTGCACTGGCCGTGACCATTCATGTCTGTTACACACCAACTCTTAATATGCGGTAAGTAAATTGATGGGCATTCAGGGGATATGTCTCAGTCAGATTTGTTCATACTTTAGCACTCTTGACTTGGCTACAATGCCAATCCAGCACTTCCCTGTATTTTTATTCAAATGGTTTAATGTTTTCAACCTTTGTTGTGTTCTTTGATATTTTTGCCTAGAAATATTCGCTCTGGCTTAGATACAAAAGTATTTGCATTTCTTCACTATAGAGCTTTCCTGTATCCATAACTCACCACCTAGTTTTTGGATCATCCTTTTGGATTATGGATTTGTTTCAGTAAACATTCATTTTTATTAACATGTCTACTCCTTATGTGACTCGCTCCTAACTTCACAAATATTTTGGTGTGTGCAGTCAGCTGCGCTTCACGGAGTAGTGAATCACACAGCATTCCTCCAGCCCACTTACGCCTGCTGAAATGCTGCTGCCAGAGGGGCACACTACGTGCTCCTGTCTCTGTAGGTGCAGTGAGCTACTGTGAGCCTGACAACGCGTCAATGAGAACTCAACGTGAAGCCAAAGCAAATGTGTGAGATTGAAGACTCTTGCACTCCATATGTAGTGAGAATAAGTTAACCGTCTTTAGTTGTTTGTTCAAAATAAAACCCTGGCAGTCATTTTTCTACTCTCTTCTTGGTGTCCTGCTAGCACTTGGTGTCAGTGATGAATGGACTGAGCTAGTGCTCCTGTTAATGGAGTTTGACATCAGAGTGGCTCAGAACCTTAGGAGTCAACAGTAGCTGACATATCAGCAGGCCATCTTATTTTGCTGCAGTTTATACAGTTGCTGACATGAAGCAAAGCTGGAAAGAACAGAGAGGAGAATGACCAGATGAGTGTGTGGAGTGTCATTGTGCGAGAGGAATGTGACTGCTGAGTTAAGAGAAAGACTTGGTAAGGTAGGCGAAACAGACTAAGGTGATTTGGGTATGTAGAGTAAAAGGCAGAGGATGGTTGGGTAAAGTGTGGCACCAAGATGTAGGCGGAGTGCCTGAGGCAAAGAGGGTGGCCCAAGAAAACTTGGCTCCAAAGAAAGCTTGGTTGGGAAGATGAAGGATGATATGAAAAGTATGGGTCTCACCCTAAAGGAGGGCTAGATAAATAGCAACGGCAATCTGAGTGACAATCTGAGTCACAAACCTAAACATGAAACACTGGACTTCACACTCTTCAAAAGCATTTCTACAGCTGTGTTTGCACACCTTCATTTGTTGGTGGGAATCACAAAAAACAATTAAAATTAAAAAAGAAAAAAACAACACCACTGAATTCCCAACTGGGTGCTGGTGTGCTAGACACTTGCTTTCTGTGCAACCTGTTGTGGTGCTAATTAAGAAAATGAAACAGATAGGCATCAGCTTAGGGTGGGCACATGCTATGCGATTTTCTCATGTGCTACAACATTGGGAGTTTGTGTGTCCTATCACACTTAATGAGTCATTTATATTTATATTGATTGTATTGACTGCTATGCCTCACTTTTAAACGGTCTTGTGTTATCATATACTGAAATCACTAAGCAGGTTTTTATGGTACCCGTGCAACTTGACACTGTGTAGAATGATGTAATAAAATCTTTTAGTGTATTTAGGTTTTTATTCTGGTCTAAGTATAGCTAAGCTCACTATCAGTACTGGCTTGATTATCTTTAATTCTTTGCATTTATATAGCGCTTTTCTCATTTATCATATGACTAGCTGACTACTAATCTATGAAAAGCACAGACATGTAATACCACTTGGAATCTGTAGCTGTTGAGCAAAGCTCCTCAGCACTTCTTCTTTTTAAACCCAATCATATTTTCTGAAGAAGTATTGCATAGTGGATGGATTGCTTTCCACAACCTGACCAGTCTATTATACTTTGCATGTATCCAAAAATATTTTACAGCCTGCTTGTAAAACCATCAACACTGAGCTGCTTTCTGATTAGTCAATGGGAATTGACAAACTCAGACCAACGCTATCTGCATTTTTCTGACATATCAAAAATCTATTGGGAGCCCATAAGTCATTCACATCATGGGAGTAACAACATTAAATGACTTTCTTGTGACGTTGTTCCAATTTGATAAAACACTTGGGGGCTCTTTCACGATTAAATTGTATACTGTACCCCTGTACTTGAGGGGATCACTAAAAGAAAAATTGAAAAAATAAGAGTTGGGAAATGTTGCCACATTCCTGAAATTGCTAGTTTTTTTTTTTGTTTAGAAAAGATATAGTATGTGAGTGTGAATGTGTGTGTCTGCACTGTGGGTTGATGGATTGGAGGTTTTGTTTTTTCAGTAGGTTACCAGAGGCGTTAATGTTTTGGGGCACCATACTGTCTTAATCCTGTCTTTCCTCAAAGGAAGACTACAAAGTGGAGGCAACCAGCTTACTTTGGTTAATCCAGAAAATGGCAGTTAAATTGATAATGATTAAACAGTTGTTGACACCAAAGAGAAGGTGGACAGCAGCCAGGAGGCATACATCAGATTTGTATCTTGGTCTGTTATAAGGGGATATAGTACAAACCTACATGTTTATTTTCTTCAGGAGTGCTGTTAACTGCAGATTAATTTTCCTCTCTTCTGATGTCAATGGGCCATACCTTTTGTTAGCTGGGACTTCTAGTAATATGTTTTGTGAACAACGATCTGCCAACATGTTATTCTGTGGACAGCCAGAGCATAGCCCAGTAGCAGTGAGCGTAAACCAAGAAACAGCCCAGACAGGGTACCAGTCCGTCACAGCAGTTACCCTTGCATGCAGCCAGACTCGCACCCGGCCAATTTGGAATCACCAAGGGAAGAATGTGCTAACATTTGTATTATTACTTATTTATTTTAATATGTTTTTGGTTAGAAGTGTTGTATGATTGTGTACTTTACTGTTACAGTGTGTGACAGATGGCCGGGGTCCATGCCTGGCCAAGATGCCCCTTCACCACACCTGCCAGGGGGACAAGGGTGGAAAGCCCAGTATCTCCCCCTGGGCGCTAGATGGCAGAATCCCTGGGTTGCATCGGTGCCTCGGACTCCCCCAGGGCTTCATGGGGGTTGGAGTTCTGTGCAGCCCTGTGGGGTTCCGCAGACGCCACCAGGGGGTGCTGCAACAGGAGTGGCTGGCCCCTTTTGGGCACTGGTTTCGCCTTACCGCAGCCGGATGTCAGAAATCAACCACCTGGAGCACTTCCGGGTGCCTGACGAAAGGGGGCCAGCGACCACCACTCAGCGGCCAGAGTCGGGTGAAGGAGGACAAGGTTGCTTGGGAGGAGTGGTGGTGGTGCCAAGGAAGAGAAAGTGCGGTGGATTAGTGGTGTGCTTTGTTTGGGACTGTGTTGTGGCTGGAGGGATTACGGGGAAGACGTACCCTAAGGCTGAAGAAAATAAACAGTTTGTTTTATTTTACACGTGCCTCCCGTGTTCAATTTGTGTTGGGTCGGGCGCTATACAGCGTCCATTCTTACAAGTGTTATATTGGTAAATCTTTGCATGTGCTTTGAACCTTTACTCTGTAAATTTAACCGAGGTGTGGCACTTGCTGCCCTCTCACTGCTCCAGAATCCTTGGTTCCATTCCCAGCATGGTCACTGTCTGTAGAGATTCTGCACATTTCCCCACGTCCACAGAGCTTTTTGTTTTCCAGTTATCTCCAATTTCACCCTGCATCAAAGCAGTTTTTGTCCCTGTACTTCTGTTTTAATCCTACAACCCAAAGTTGTGTGGGTTAACTTTAAATTGGCTTGATTTGAGTGAGCACAATGATGGGCTACATTCTTGCCCTGGACCCAGTGAGCCCTGCACAGGCTGCCATGAAAGTCTGAACTGGACAAAACATCTTTGAAAATGTAGAGATAAAGGAGGTAAATTGGAAAATAGCTCCTGAATTTGGTATGAAGAAGTAAAGGTGTGTCTGTGAGTGAGAACTCTATTACCTGAGATGAAAAAGGACAATGAAAACACCGGGGCATAAAACGGAAAACAAACAGGGAATGAAACTTCCAGAACTCAATATAAACGTCGAACTGGTTAATGATAGCCTTTCAATATGAAGGGGGGGGGGGGTCAAAGTATTAATGACAATGAAAACTGCATCAACTAATATGATAGTGAGACAATGTGTCAAAGAGAGTGAAAACTTCTGAAGTAAAGCCAAGATAATTTTTGAGAAAGAAAACAAACTCTTACACACGATGAAAGTGAAACTATTATTTGTTTTTCTTTTATAAACTGTTTCCAATTAACAGTCAGGGTTTTGTTCCAAGTGGCAGACATGCTTGACTTCATGCTTGTATAGAACTTTTCATAAAGTTTCTTATAAGCAACAGAAAAAAATATAAAAGCCTGTGATGGGTCTTCAAATCTCAGAATGTGGTCAGCACCAACATGCACATAGTAAACAGGATGCTGATGAAGAGGAGTAAAAACTTCAGTCTCTTTCTTAACAAATCTCAAAATTCACACTACATGAAGGTAAACGATGTATTCCTGCTTGATCTCACCTTCACTCAATTTAATCAGATGACTCAAGCGTCTGGAAGCTCCTGTTACAAGTTATTTATTTGCACTTTCAATGACCAGCTATTTGTCATTAAATTTGTGATTTAGTATCACATGAAACACTGTAAAATGTTATCTACAGTTATAATAACAGCATGACTCTTTAACCAAGGTCCCTGCAGAGAAAAATCACTTCCATAATCAGCATTCAGACTGTCTTAATGTTCTGATTCATTTATCTCTCCCCACACCACAGTCCATGGACTCCCAGAATCTATCTAGAGGGTCAAAGATCACGCCTGAGCCCTGAAGCATGATGCATAGCGCAGAATATAGTGACACACTTGAAAATACAGCATCATTTTGCAGTGGTACTCAAGCATTCTATTGGGACATATGCCTTGAATTTAAAAAACACTAATTGTGTGGTGTCCTCTCCCACTCAAAAACAAAACTCCATTAATCAGCCTCCAAAAAAGGAAAACAGCTTTCTAATTAAAACTGATGATATGATAAATACTGCATGTCATTCCCTCTAGTTGAACCTTGGGTGGGTCAGTTAGAAAAACAAACTGAAGCTGACTGGTTATGTTACTGGGAAATAATATTGGGATTTCACATGTAACAGTTGCCCTGCCGCCTAATGTTAGCTTAACAATAATTGGCAGACCAAAAAACAGCAAGCTAAAAATAGCTATGGACTAGAGAGTGAAATTACACCAATTAGTAATATGTAAACATATCATTGAGTATTCAACAGAGAAAACTGTTAATTTGCATTTTGTATATATAGTATATATACACACAGTATATATACATACATATGCAAACAGTACAAATGTAAATTAAGGTTAGGGAGCCAGACCAAACTTTAGTAACCCATGCCAATTAAATAGAAAAAAAAAACAAAAAACATGGAAGTTCTCACCTCCACATCAAGACTTTGAAAGTGTTAAAAGATCTCCTGGATAAGTGGTCCTGCTACAAGAGATGTCTCACTGACTTGTTAGGACTGCGTGTTTCGCTCTCCTGAATTGTGACAGTAGATGTGGACTCAAAATGAGGCACTGCTAACAAGTTCTTTGTCAGACACTGCGTATGTTTCTCTCTACCGTTTCACTCAGTTTGACACAGTAAAGTTCATGTAATGTACTTCCTGCAAACAGGGGGAATTAGGACATCTTGAAAGCTTCATGAATATATCTGAGCAACCTCTGTTCATGTACAATTCCACAACTGGAATACATACTGGAGAACAGATGAAACAGTAAAGTCTTATTCCTAGATATACTGTACTGTCCTATTTAATTAATTAACATTTTTTTTTTACTTTATTACAATTCTTTGTTTTTCTCTGACTTCATAGAGTAGTTCTCCACACAACCTGGATGTATTGTTTCAGCCCACAATTAAGCTTCTTAAAGAAAACAGAAATAAAGCTTAGTCTGAGTTTTAGATTTTAGGGAGAGTAAACAGAAGGTCAGCAGGAGTTCACATGTGCTACTGTGAAAAGATTGTGTAAGACAACTTGACACTGTTTTATTAAGTGTCTTATTTTACTTTATTGAGACAAAAAAATGCATCAATGACTTTGAAAAAGTGATGTCTATAGCATTAGAAAATTTAAATCAAGCAATAACAATGGGGGGCACAATTCAGGCCTCGGGTGCCTGTGTTTGTGTTGATTTTCTCTCACAAAGATTGGCTGTTGGATTGGAATAGCAACTTTAAATTAGCCATGGGCATGGGTGAGTTGGTGTGTAAGTCGAGTGTGTCCTGCCATGGACTAGTCTCCCATTTAGAATCGGATTCTGTTTTGCGTCTGCTGCTGCCGGTATAGTGACATCACCAGCCTATAAACATAAAAAGGAACAAAATTCACAAGACAATACATGGATGAATGAAATCATTTACTAGAAAAAGGAAACAAAGATTTACTGTTTAACCTTTGTAAACCAGGTACTGCATATCGGTGTATGTAGTTGATGTGACCAGTTACCACCAGCAAGGCCTTAACAAAGTAGAGGGGCTTAAGGAGGGCAAGGGAAACTTCTAACAAACTTAGTGGAAGGGAACTTTTCCAGGGTTAAATATGGATGGGACAGTGCTGTGCATAATCAAGGAGAGCTACCATGGGATCACAATAGGGACATACTGGAATTTAATTTCCTTGAATTGGAAAGGACAGATGATCACATACCAAACATACTGTTTGATTTTGTGTTCCAGACTACCAGGTCGGCTCTCATGGCTCTCTGGTGAGTGTACTGGTGCAAATATAACTGCTGTCTCATCATCAAGGAGGATGCTACAAATTTGTGGTGGTTAAAGTGGTTCCCCACTGACTATGAAAAGCGCTCTGAGTAGTATAAAGAATTATTATTATTATTATTATTATGACTATTAATCTCAATGTATATGAAGGCCTAGCAGGACAGCTATGTTTAACTTTTTTTAATACATCTTTATAATACGTTACTCTCTGTAGCCACAAGGAGTTGCATTGCGACTTTGTGGACCTGGAGAAAGCATATGACAGGGTGCCTCGAGAGGAGTTGTGGTATTGCATGAGGAAGTCGGGAGCATTTAATGTGGAGGTGGAATTACATCAGGGTTCAGCTCTCAGCCCTTTCTTATTTGCAATGGTGATGGACAGTGTAGAAGAAGAATGTTCTCCTCAGCACCATGTATTTTGTGTGTTTAGTAAATTAGAATCTTTATAATAACTATTTTGTAACTTGCCAGTGAGAAACGCTTTGGCTTATGAACTAACAAAAATATGTTATTCCAGGGTTCAGGAGGAATAGTGTCCAGATGAATAAAATGTAAGCTGTTTCTTGTTTTTCCCTTTCTCAGAGTGAATGTTTCAGGGACAAGGTCACAAGGCTGCAGAACTGTACATGAAGTTTATGCAAAGGCGTCTCTCCTGTGCTCAGCTTTGAAAACACAGATAATGCTTAGCTCAACAGACATATTGTTTAACTTTACTGTTTTGATAAGGATGTTCTTTCTGTCTTATTAATCATGAGATGCTGAAGTATAAAAAACCCCTCCTGGCTTTTGATCAGGGTTCAATTGAGCTTTGCGGCAATAAGTTATACTCTTTTGAATCTCTACTTACTGCGACTCCGAATGAATAAATAAAGTGAATTGAGAAAATATCTGTCTGCTTTCTAATGTGCCTTTTTCGTCCACAACAGGTTGACAGATGAGATTAGACAGGAGTCCCCATGGATTATGATGTTTGATGACGACACTGTGATCTGTAGCGATAGTAGAGAGCAGGTTGAGACCCTGGAGAGGCGGAAATATGCTCTAGAGAGGAGAGGAATGAAGATCAGTAGGAACAAGGCAGAATACATGTGTGTGAATGAGAGGGAGGTCAGAGGAATGGTGAGGATGCAGGGAGTAGAGTTGGCGAAGGTGGACGAGTTTAAATACTTGGGATCAACAGTACAGAGTAATTGGGATTGTGGAAGAGAGGTGAAAAAGAGAGTGCAGGCAGGGTGGAATGGGTGGAGAAGAGTGTCAGGAGTGATTTGTGACAGACGGGTATCAACAAGAGTGAAAGGGAAGGTCTACAGGACAGTAGTGAGACCAGCTTTGTTATATGGGTTGGAGACGGTGGCACTGACCAGAAAGCAGGAGACAGAGCTGGAGGTGGCAGAGCTAAAGATGCTAAGATTTGCACTGGGTGTGATGAGGATGGACAGGATTAGAAATGAGTATATTAGAGGGTCAGCTCAGTTTGGATGGTCAGAGAGGCAAGATTGCGTTGGTTTGGACATGTGCAGAGGAGAGATGCTGGGAATATTGGGAAAAGGATTCTAAGAATAGAGCTGCCAGGCAAGAGAAAATAAGGAAGGCCTAAGAGAAGGTTTATGGATGTGGCGAGAGAGAACATGAAGGTGAAAGGTGTGACAGATCAAGATGCAGATGACAGAAATATATGGGAAAACATGATCTGCTGTGGCAACCCCTAACGGGAGCAGCTGAAAGAAGAAGACGACGACTCTCTGTGGAAATCTGTAACCTGGACGACACATACTTTTCCATATTTTTTTTATACTTTGAGTTTTTTTGTTTAGTCTTTTCTGGTTTAAAGATGGCACTCTGTTGCTGTATAAAGTGAGGATATAAATTTCAGAAACACCAGGGAGCAATTTTGTTGAGCTGGAACTCTTTATTCCACACTTAACAAAACTGAAAATGGTTTCAGTTGCATAATTCTCCTGCATTAAACTCAGCTACTTAAACCCTGAACCCTTCATTTATTAACACAGTCCCAGAACAAACATGAAGTAAACCTTCACATAAAAGGAAGGCATGTTACAACAGATAAAAGAATTATTAGTGGCTAGGTCTTCAATTTTATACCCTTTTAAAGTCAGGCATATATTTAAATCCATTCACTCCTCTAGTATACAAACCCACACGATGTAGTTCATGGTCATGGGAACTGTAGTGTATTGTGACAGCATCAGGTGCAAGGAGAAAACAACTCTGGAATTTCAGCTATCGCAGGGCACTCTCATGCACAGAGCTCAGACCGGGTCACCAGTTATTCCTACATGCACATTTTAGGACTGTGAGAAGAAACCCATAATCCACTAATAAACCAGATTAGGACTATCCAGAAAGCACAAAGAATAAAAACATATGGTTTTGAACTTCTGGGCTGAAGAACCTCACTGTCTAGACCAAATAATGCAAGATGGAACAATCAGTCAATGCCAAACACAATTATAAGTTGAAACCATTTAAAGGAAAATAGAACATATTTCTGTAAAATCACGAGGAATGAAATCTGTTTGGACAAATGTAAAGTAAAATTAGAAGAGGAAGAGAGATCTACAATATAAGATGGATAGTAGCAATCATTGTAAGATGGCAAAAGACAATTTTAAAAGCTGGAAGATACAATTATTGTAAGAAAATCCTGTGTGCTACTACTGTAGTACAATAAAAAGTAATTAAACACTAAATGGATAACACAATGACAAAACGAACAGTAATACTTGATCTGACAAGTTTTCAAAAGCATATAGACTCAATCATGTTAAGGCAACTTTGGACATAAATTGGAATTCAAGTATGAGGAAGTGCCAAAGCAGTGCTTTGTGGAAACACACAACTCTGCATGAAATTTGATGGAGTACTCCTAAAATCTTCTCAAATTAATCTTTTCTGTTAGACAAGTTTGGGTTTATGTAATGTATCAGTGTTACTCAGCCCCACCTAATAAATGTTTTCTCTTGTTTTGGCTGCTAAAAAATCAAAAGGCGCTGTCACTTCTTATGAAACTTCTCGTAATCCATTAATATGAGTAGTGCATTCTTATACTGTAATTTAATCTTCACAAATACATCAATTGCCCTGAAGAAGTTTGGAGTAAAATACAGTTTTTGTTAATTAGTTGTGCATTAGTATGATGTGCTGTAACGGTAGAAGCAGTCAGCTTTGAAAAGAGACGGACTTACCGTGGCAAAGAGCTGTACTGGCGCTGGGCTTGCTGAAAGCTGTCACGTTCTTCTTGTCGTTGTCTTTGCAACTGAACTTCTACAGACACCGAATGACGGCCAGTTTGAGCATAAGTGTTGGGCTTTAAAAGAAAGAAACAAAAAGAGGGTATTTTGCACACATAAGTAAATATAATGACTTTTTTTTTTAAATCATTCAAGAACATCTACATCTGTTTTGGACAAGCTAAACTGAGTTATTCTAAAGAACTCAAATCCACATTAAACCTGTCTTACTGCAAAGCAATCAAATCAATTTACTACAGATACATCTTATTGTTAAACAGCATCAGGGAAATACACTACAGCACAAATGTTAAATGACTGGATAACATGGCAAAGGAAAGCTGGTTGAACTTGTCTTCCATTTCCATTCATGTTAAAAAGACAGATAAGCTCTCAACAAACAAACACAGAAAAGATAAACCTGCTGCTTTTACGAGTTAATCAGGTAACACTGTAGGATGAGGTTGAGCTGAAGGTCATTCTGTGGCTGTCTGCCTCCATCTTTATACCTAATGTGAAATGTGTTGGGACCCATGCAGAATATGAAATCAGATTCACAGAAAAAGAAGCAAAACTTCAGAATACAGGAGAGTGCAGTTCAAGGACAAAAACTTATCTGTTAAAAGCTGGCGGCAAATGTGATATCCTGCAAGACAGTCAAAGACTTTTGTCATTTCTGACATCCTTTCAAAGGACGTTTGATGCCATAGACGAAACATCGCCAATTAGCCTGTGTACTTTAGTGAACTAGAATACCTAATCAGATGATTGCATGCACGAATACAGTACACAACACTCGCCTTTGTCTTACAAACCCTAGACGATGCTGCTTTTCAGTCACGCTGCTGGCCCAGATGTAGGATGCAGGCTGATACATCTTGCCTGGCAGGTGTCAAAGTTGTTTTTAAGCTTGTGGGATGCATTAAATTTTAAATTAATGTGGAAGGCTGTGATTGACAGGCATACTGTCAAGAAACCCTCAGGAAAAAAAGAAGAGCATAAAAAGGTTAGATTGACTACAAGAAAAAAAATGTTTTACCTTTACTGATGAGGCTACTCGGATGTTTTTTATTTCATAGTGTATGAATAGGCAGTCATTTCTGTGTTTTATAAATTGATAACCTCATAACTCTTGGAACATTGTTTGGCCCCTGGTGGCAGCAGAACCCACAATAGCTTCTGTGTGTGGTTTCCAGGGTCTTCAAATGTCCTTGTAAGGGTTCCTATGCCAGGCACATTGACAGCTTATTCTAAACTGGCACAGTCTAGCCATGTACATGGATGGACTTAGTAATGAAGTGGTATCCCATCCACAGGTTGGTTCCTGCCCATGTCACTGTTGCTAGCAGGTCATACCCTGCCTCTCTGTGATTTTAGAACTCAAAAAAATGATTATTGAAATTGATGGATGGATGGATGCACAAAAAAATGAAATGTACAACAGATTATAATACCTCTTTGCTGTATTCCTGTATCTCCAAGTCAAACAGAAAAAAACAGAAAGACTGACCAATCACCTTCATAAAACATATATGAGATATTTTATTATTCTTGTTTTAGTAAGAATTCCTGAACTGGATTAAAGAGGTTAGATCACACCTGAACACATGGACAGGCATCATCATACAAGTCCTGAATCTGGAACTGTTAAAACAAAAGTTTTTCCTCCCCTTTAAACTACCACAACTGCACCTGAGGTTTCCCTATGTTTAACTTTGACCTGTTGCTTTGATGCGTCAAGGATGAATATGAAGCTCTAGTACAACTTAGCTACAGTTCCAGAAGCATGTCTTTTCTGTAGATGTATCGGTAACCTTGGAGGAAACCCACACAAACATACAAAACACACGCTAGCCTGGAACAGAACTGGAGCCAAAGTGTTGGGAGGAAACAAAATGACCTGCCGCTCTGGTGTGTGAGGTTTTCTGTACAGTGTGAGGCTTATAATGGGTGAGCTGCTGCATAACATAAGGACTGTTAGGGCACCTCTTTGTCCTGGAAACACAAAATAAAGAATATATGCAATAACCAAAATATTTATTCATTGCTGCAAAAAAACAATTTATGGTTAGAAAGCTGCCCCTGCTATCATGTTAACGGTGCAATTATAATTACAAATTGGTGTGTATTTATTTGGCAGTCAATCATATTACATTGAAAATAGTTGGTTTCACCTCTGACCGTAGAGTAATGAGGACAGACATCAAAGAGAAGAACACGTACACTGAGCTCTAATCACGTTTCATCATGTTCATCTTACATAAAAGTGTGGTAATGGCCAGACCTTTGAGAATTTTGTCATCTCAGAGTATGAGGCACACAGATTCCTCCCAGTATATGTCTGCCGAGCCAAAGTTCTTAACCCTCCCAGACACCCAAAACACTTCCTTGAACATTTTGGCTTAATGGTCAGAATTCTGGACACAGAAGGTCTTCTGCCAGCTTATAGTGGCAGTCCAAAAGAGATGTTGGTAATGTTACATGGAAATATGGATTAGGCTAAACAAAACTGATTTAAGAAAAGTCATTACTTTATACAGAAAATAAAAAGGTACATGCACTGACTAATTTAAAAACAAATAGTCTTAAAATGTGAGAAAAAGAAAAAAAAAATACACCATGCTGAAAGTACTGTTTTGACAATACCTGTTGACCCTGCAAACCGATTGGTACTGTGCAGCATACATTAAATATGGCTTAGCTATAAGTCACAGACAAAGCTTAGAGGGCAAAGAATTCACAAGATGCAGTGCTTCAAGTCTCTGCTAAAGCTCACCGTAAGGTGTTTTAATTATTATTATAATATATATATAGAGAAAAACATTGACATAAAACAGAATACCTGAGGACATGCCGAGCGTGGCCAAACCTTACAGCACATTATGAACGTTTATAACGCCCTTTTCACAAAAGCTAGTAATTTATTTATTTTAACTTTTTGTGAAATGTGTTGGATAAGCTTACCTACTTCTGTTTGCTGTAAAGTATTCTTGCACTACAGTAAAATGAATAAACAACAGAAACTAAGATTTGAAGAAATAGTCAACCACACATCCATTGTTTTGTGGCACAATTATTGAAGTGAAGACTCGAAACAAAACCCGATTTGTAATGAAAAATCAAAATTGATTGAAACCACAAATGTAACATGATTATCATCTCAATGACTTAATATGAACAAGATGAACAAAACACTGCCAGCTGTAGATCCTAGCAGATGGTTCAATAGTTTTCCTGCTCATTCAGACAAGGTCACTGAAAGGATACACTTGACCATTTCAAAATTCTCTAGGCCATTTAGTAAATCAAATTCAAACCAGAATGTGCTCATTTCCATAAGCTCTGTAAAAGTCCACAGTAGACTGCTACACTTATCAGAGAATATGTTTCAGTCATTCCTTCCATTTCCTAACTACTTACTCCAACAGAGAGTGTTTGTACTATATTAAATCCACACACTGTCTGGAACTGATAATACATTAAAAACAGAATACTTAAAGAAATGGCAGCCATGATATTATAATGAGGTGCTCCAGAGTGTCATCAGATCCTACAGAATACAGTTTTTGTATTCCATGGGGCAACATGGACAGTTGTTGAATGAGGTTTCTGCACTCTGTTTACAAGAAAATCTCAGAGATGGCAATGGAACAGTCCCACTCAGATTAGTGGGAGGGTATTGGAGGAGTGTTTGTCCAGAAGTTTACACAGTTTTGGTAAACAAAAACAGAAACAGAAAAAATAAGGGCATTCTTATAAGTAACATGCGTATAACATTCTGTATGTACATACAGTAACTACAAAACAGAAAAATCATTTTACTAGTATATGTTGATATTACACCGTTTATCATAAACACTAACATCCATTCATCCACCAGATAATTTTCTTAACCCAATTATCCACAGCAAGGCTGTAAGGAAGCTTAAGCCTATCTCAGCGAGCACAGACAGCAAGGCAGAAACAACAAACACTAACATTCTCAGATTTGCACAATCTGAAGTGGGCGTCACAAGGGCTGGAGTCTATCCCAACAACACTGGGTGAAAAGTGAGAAACATCCCTGTACTGGATGCCAGTCCATTACAGAGTGCCCACCCACACGCACACATACACTCACTCACACTGAGTAAATTGAGAACCTGCCTGACAGGCATGTGTTTTTGAATGTGGGTAAAAAAATGACCAAACACTGATATGAGGTTTGAGAATCTTATATTAAAAGTTAGATTGAATTTGATAATAATTTTACCCACTGATTTTAGGTCGGCACTGTAAACTAACGCCTTTTTCTTCCACCTTCTACAAACCACGTTAACACCAACGATGTCACTTCTGGTATCTGGCCACCTGGACCTGTCACTTTCTTCAGGAAGATCATAAAAACAGAGGATCAGCCATCTTAGGTAGTCAAGATTTAGACTTGCATCTGAAAAGACATCTTTTCTCAATGCCGTCTGTAAACCATGTTTATTTTTCATCATAATTATACAGGGTTTGTGTACAGGTGCCCTAAATCTTTATATATCTCTGCTTTCTATCTTACAATATATACCAATGCACACTCATGGCCACTTTAAAATAAATAGTCAATCTAAGGCGGACGTCACATTACATAATTTCTAGATGTAGGATATATCAGGCTTCCTGACTTCTGCTGTTGATCTCATCACAAGACCATGTCAATTTACACAACTGACAATTGCTGGGTGTGTCAGATTTAGTGGCTGCATGACAACTTTCCAGCATGGTCATGTTTTCCCTTTTTAAACAGCTAATAGAGTGCTGCCTGATGGGGCTGGCGCTCTACGAATGGTCAATAGGTATAGCGAGTTCAGCCACAAATGATGTCTTTTTTCATTCTGTTGTGGTACGTAAAATATAAGGCAACCATAAGGCAAGCTTCTCTTCGTTACGTCCAAAACGCACACATGTTCCTTATTCCTCATTGCTGCATTACATACATTGTACATCTGGAGAAGAATTCATTTGTTCCCAGCTGTTATGCACACAGAGCCCAATCTTATGACTAAAGACAAAATCAATTCTGTCTGATTTTGTCAGGGTAAGGAACAGAACACATGGAGTTAGCCCCTAGTTATGTCAGACTAGATGACTGACCATCACAGGAGCACGCAGCCAAATCCCTACATCTCGGTAAGATTACGTTAATGAAAGCTATGACTGAAAATCTCATGTGACATGGCCTTTATACTGGTCTTTGGTATGTGCTAGGGAAATGTTAGGGAGAACTTGAGTATCTGGGTAAAAACCCACACAGACAATGAGAGACAATGAAAAATCCCAAGAGACGTCAACTGGGTGCGGGTATCAAACCCAAGACACTGGATCCATGAGACATAAGCACTAACAACTCTGCCACTATGCTGCCAAATTCTTCAGCTGTGTGTCAATTATATATTAACACAATATAACAATGCTGCTTATAGAAACAATTTCTGATGTTGTCTGTTGTGATGTTATTAGAAACAAAAACTTCAGAAACTGAAAACATTAGATATAAGTATTTATAGGATCAAAGATGTAACATCTGCCTCAAAGGCAAGGGAAATCATCTATTGTCTTTAGCACTCTTCAATAAAGTTTTTGGCAAGCAAACCTTTGCAACATCATTATGCTAACTAAAAATGTTACTTAAATCTGTGTCTGGTGCTCAGTTGAAGTGTCACATTAATATTTGTGGCATGAGCCTAGATTTAGACAAAAAACACATACAGTAACTTACACCTATGATTTGAGATTTTCATTACAATATATAACAGGACTGCTCCAGCAATAAAATAAAAGACAAAAAGAAACATACTATTTCACACCTAAAACTTTAAGGAATGTTACTTTTTTATGCATGCATTTGCAGTATTAATGATTAGCATTGCTGTCTCATGGATCCAGTGCTCTGCTGCAGTTTCTGTGGATTCTGCATGTTCTCCCTGTGTTTGTGTATTTAAGCCTTCAAAATTTCCAAATCGTAATCTCAGATCCTCAAATGAGTGTCTCCTTAGAATTCCGAGAGCAAAACTTAAAAGAAGTGGTAAGGCGGCCTTCTGCTGTTATGCACCTAAAATCTGGAATAGCCTACCAATAGGAATTCGCCAGGCTAATACAGTGGAGCACTTCAAAAAACTGCTGAAAACACATTACTTTGACATGGCCTTCTCATAATTTCACTAATTTAATCCTGATACTCTGTATATCCAATTCATTATAATAACTATCCATGGTAGCTCTAAAATCTGTACTAACCCCTATTCTCTCTTCTGTTTCTTTTTCAGGTGTCCTTTTGGTGTTGGCGAAAGCCACCACCATCTACTCAAAGCACCATGATGTTCCAACAGTGAAGAATTAAAAGCCAGAAGTCTGCATGATCATCATTATCATCAAGTCCTTCCGTGAGAACCCTAGGCACAAGAGGACTATTTCATTTATGTTAGGTAGAATGCCCAGAGGGGACTGGGCGGTCTCGTGGCCTTGGAACCCCTGCAGATTTTATTTTTTTCTCCAGCCATCTGGAGTTTTTTTTTGTTTTTTCTGTCCACCCTGGCCATCGGACCTTACTCTTTTTTTATGTTAACTAATATTGTCTTATTTTAATTTCTTATGTTGTTATATATTTTTTTATTTACTGTTCTTCATTATGTAAAGCACTTTGAGCTACTTTTTTGTATGAAAATGTGCTATACAAATAAATATTATTATTATTATTATTATCATTCAGCCCACAATCTGAAGATCTGCTTGGTAGGCTAGCTGTGAATCTAAATAGGCAACCATGTGAAACAGAAGTGGTTGAAGTAGCAGTAGCTGCATTATCAAATGTACCTAGTTCAGTTAAATTCTTTTTTGTATGTCCCAGCAACATGTCACCACTCTCTGGTACTTTCCATCCATCCATCCATTTTCCAACCCGCTGAATCCGAACACAGGGTCACGGGGGTCTGCTGGAGCCAATCCCAGCCAACACAGGGCACAAGGCAGGAAACAATCCTGGGCAGGGTGCCAACCCACCGCAGGACACACACAAACACACCCACACACCAAGCACACACTAGGGCCAATTTAGAATCGCCAATCCACCTAACCTGCATGTCTTTGGACTGTGGGAGGAAACCGGAGCGCCCGGAGGAAACCCACGCAGACACGGGGAGAACATGCAAACTCCACGCAGGGAGGACCCGGGAATCTTGATAAACACAAATTTATTATATCTGTAGTGCTTTGTTAGAAAAAAAAATTCTGTACAAAAAAAAAAAAAAATTGCTGTACACAACCAACCAATATGAAGATGTAATCAAGGAAAATAGGATACTGGATGACATTTGGGAAAAGTCTTAACAGTTTTAGTCTCTCTCTCGGAAGCTTTGGCCTGTGATAGACTTACACTCCTTCAAGGAAGGGTTTTGCATTATGTCCCTGATGTTGAGATGGCCTCTCTGGCCCTCCTCAAGAGCCTGAATGGACTTAACTCAGCCTTCTCAAGCATGCTTATGTATGCTACAGTACATTACTTTTGCGGGGTGCCTTGAGATGATCATAAGTGAAATATAAAATTAACAGTTTACCAGGAAACATGCAAGAGAATTGTACAAATAAAGTTAAGGAGCAATCCATAATATAAAAAGTGGAAGTTTGAAAAATTAGCAGAAGAAAATTTGGAATAATTGCAGAATCTATTCCTTGCTGGCTATCTTTTATCCCTTCAGTTGCTTTAATATCTTTGAGTGACATCATCATAATGGGTTTTCCAATTTCATAGCTCCTCAGATAGGAAGGAGATGGCTGAATTTGTTGTTGATATGAAATACTGCAATACTTAATGTATACTAGGTTGTCCCACACCATACTTATTTCAAGATATTCTTATGAATAATTGGGGATGGGGGGGATAGAGCTTCTGCTTATTGCCATCCACCAAAAAAACAGCACAATATGAAAAATAAGAAGAACACCATTCCATTACAGGTGGGTTTTAAACAGGATTGTTAAAAATGGATCTACTTCAGATATAAAAGTAATCAACTTTATAGAGCACATAACTGTCTATTACCAAATAATACGCTATTGAAAGGAAAATAAAAATAAAAAAATAATACATCAAATCATGAGACCTACAACAATGATGAAAATGCCAACACTGTGCTTTGTAGCCGGCTCCCCTAAGTACAACAGCAGCCATTCAAAGTCACCATTTGGTTTCCAATAAACAAATCTTGCAGGATCAACTCTAAACCTAACTAAAAAAATAACACAATAAATTCAAATGTACTTAAAAGGGTTTTCCATGCATTAAAAAAAGAAATCTTTTTGTTCAGGTAAACCCCAACTTTAATGTCTTTTTATTTTTTATTGATTTTAATTAGAAGCAGATAAACATTTCATACAGTCAACTTAACAAAGCAAAATTTTACCCACACCAAAGAGAAAGAGAGGAGAGCCAACGACTAAAGCTCTTTTAATTTAATTTTTAAACATATAATTCTGTAGGTACCCTGTGTACTAGTATTTGGGAATGTTGAGCTTTATTTTCTGTCACTTATTCAAAAATAAAGGAAATAGGATAACCTTGGAATTACTAGTAGCTATTTCTGAATTACATTTACATATCTCAGCTTCACAGAAAAATAAAGAATGGTACCAGGCTGAAATGGAGTAGGTCATATAAGGGCAAAAATGTTACATTTATAATGAATACCAAGGAAAAAGATAATATCAGTGCAAGACTATTATTATTATTACATCTATTTGCATAAAGTTTTCTTTTTATAGTTGAAGCATAACCAGTGACTTGCCCAGTGTCAAATGAGGGAGAGATAGGAGCTGATGGAGAAGACTTAAGGTTTAGGGTGCAATGCCTATTCTTATGCCACGTTGCCTGCATATGCTGCCGTCACACTCAATGGTGAGAAGAATTTGAGCATATGGTGAAAATTGCTCCACGTCTGATTACACTTAGAGGTGTGCATGTTTATATATTATAAATACTGCAATCACTGGCTGATAACCAACAAGTGACAAAGAATGGCCAAGGACCTTTAAAGAGGCCTTGACCCTTCTATGACACGTGTGTTATCCTAAATGCCAGATGCCTTTGTGCTGTTAAGCATCTCAAAGTTGTTCCCATATGTTTCTGCATTTTTTTTGATAGCTGCAAATAATTTTGATAATTGCTTCTTATTTGGTATAATCCTGTTTGTACAGGTGCTAGACTGGCTTTGAAGTTGTAGTTTTTTATGAAAAAATATGAAATGCTACAAAATTACAAATTGCTATAATTTATAAAAAGTAGATTTTACTATATGAATGATATTGCTTTTTTTCATGCCTTGTTGACTATTCTGATTTGGAAATGCACAGTAAGTCATACTGGATGTATGGCTTTGTTTTGGTCAGCAATGCCAACCACACCAAGGCAAACAAAAATTATTTTTAATACCACTTGAAATGAAGGAGTGTCACACAATAAAAAAGGGTTTTCATTAAATGCAAATGAGTTGGAGAATTAGGAAAAGTGGAGAAAGCACAATGAAACAATAGAATAAACACCTGGCAGCACTACACTGGACCTGCCCGCACAGATGTTGGGATCTCCATCTCCAGCAGTGCAGGTGTTTACCTGCCTTCTTCTACTCCTACATTACCTTCCCTTCAATTCTTCAGTCTTCCTCTGGCTGTGGGTTTCTGCTTTTACCTCCCCTACAATGTTCAATGAAACCTGCAAGAGAGCAGCCATTCGTGTGCATCCTTGGGATTACATTTAGGTCTACTCCACCACCTGCATACCTAAGTAAGTACAATGTTTATATGCAAAGCCATTAAATCTTGTTTTCCACATTGCATGATTTATCACCTTATCAAGAAAATTGTATTTAAGATTATTTAGCTTGTTCTTTTATGAAATCCTATCGTGTACATTTTTACTTGCCCGACTGCCAGAAAATAAAAGCAAAACAACTCCCATTTCAAGTCTTTTTCAGGATATGCATTAGTTGCAGTGATATTTTCAATAAAGGATTTTTAGATGGACTTAACAATTTGTAACTGAAAACAACATGATCCTCTGTGCATTGGTGGCATCTCTTAAAAGAAGACTGTAGATATGACTGCAGTGGTAATAAATTCACATTATAGCACTAACATGAACTTACTCTTAGTCCAGGAGATGGTATATCATTTAAATACTGTATATTGTGTGACCAATTTTTCAATTTAAAATATGTCCTAGAATTTAAGTATGAAGGGCACATTTCCTTCTGTTCAACAGGGAATACCATTAATGGGGAAGAATACATCTGTAATGTATAGGTATCTTAACACAAAAGGAAAATGCAACTATGGTTTAAACTACAGACTATAAAACATGCATCCAGTACAAATTCTGCGGTGGGCTGGCACCCTGCCCGGGGGTTTGCTTCCTGCCTTGTGCCCTGTGTTGGCTGGGATTGGCTCCAGCAGACCCCCGTGACCCTGTAGTTAGGATATAGCGGGTTGGATAATGGATGGATGGATGGATCCAGTACAAATTCTTAACCCAGTCATGGGCATACGGCATGAAGCAGCACTGGACGAGGTACTAGACCATCAGGCAGCACATGTAACCACTTGCCAGTGATCACTCATACCAAGCTGTATTCAGAGTTGCCATTCAATCTATCCTGCACATTTCTGTCACGCTGAAGGAATGTATACTAATAACTGGCAGTCTAAAGGAGACAGAATTCTATAAAATATACTTTTTACCTTTCTATTCATTTTCACACCTGCTTGTTTCTGTCCATAGTGGTATAATGTTAGCCTGTTCTGGAAGCTGTAAATGTGAAGCAGGAGCCACCCAGGATAATTTGCACGTACAGTATACAGTAATAAAAGCAGGCAAGGTAAGCCTGTGGTAGGAAACTGGAGGATGTAATAGAAGCTCACAGGGGCATGAGGAGAACTTGCAAATACCAGAAATTATGCATAGCAGTCCAGGATCTAATCGCATAAAGCAGCAGTGGACAGACTGAACTACTATAAAGAATGTTTACTGAATGGAGTAAATGCTCTGCATGTTAAGTAAAGTTCAGACACAAGTCTAACATGAGATCAGAACAAGACTACTTGCAAACCTGCAGGAGGTGTCTACGTCACACCTGATTGGACACGACTGTAACAGTGTGACAGTCCTTGGTCAGATGATCCTGTCAGCCCAACCAGCAGTCTTTGAATGCCATGTATCACATTTTTACTTTTTGTTTTATGATTTTAGTTAATACCAAAAAGCTTTAAATAATTTCAAGATTATTTAAAGTTAATCCAATAGTTAAAATAAATTAGTAAAACATAAATGATTGTAAAAACAAGCAAAATAATAAACTATGAATAATCAAAAACTACATCCAAATATGCCCATGACACACAGTCAAACATTTATTAACTCTTCAAAATGCAAACCGTCATGTCAGTGAATAAGCTGGAATTAAGTAAAACATTTTCAATGAAAACCATTTACTAAACAATAAACATCAATACTTTAAAAAATGGTGCAAAGTAAAATACTGACATTATTAAGCATCAACAAAAAAAATGTATTTTTCACTTGATAGGCCTTGCACTGCTGTTTCCCCATATGAAAGTGCAAAAGTTTTATGAATCCATCCATATAATCATTCACTCATTTTCTAATAGCACCTGGCACAAGTAGCACCCAGAGGTGGAAAGGGTACCAGCCCTTTGCAGGGCACACTCACATAAAAGCATTCAATTAATCTGACACTTCTAAACACAAAGTCCTTACTCTGATTTTGATACAAATTACAAAACCTTAACCTAGATTAACTTACTATTACAAATACTAGGCAGAATGTTTAAGGTCAATATGCTGTATTCAAAATGAAGAAGTGAACAACACGATTTTTAACATAAAAAATGAATGCAAGTGGTTATCCACAGGTCATTGTCACTCCTATCCAAAGACAGCATAAGCACCTCTTTCCGTCTTGCCTTGACGATAAGAAAACAAGAACATTTTGCTCTTCAGATTAAAGTTTCTAAGAGGAGAATGGGATGCCAGCTGGTGAGTGCTTAGTTACATTCATTGTAAAAAAGATATCTCATGTAAATCCAAGGATTTGAGGACAGTTCCATTAAAACATAATATGAAGGTGCACGTTGTCATTAGCTGTCATAGAGAGAAGCTGGCTTGGAGTATGTGTTGTAATGAAAAGTGTAAAATTATTCATACTTTAAAATCTACCATTGAACATGGAGATATTTTGCAAATTTTCACATAAACCAGTTGGTCCTAAACAAATCTTTTATTATGGGCACTTAGCCAAAGAGCCACAGGGCAGCTTGTCCCAGCAACATGATCTCATAGTAATGTCATTGTCCAGAGGAGGAAACATGAAGGAATAGTGATGCTAGAGGTGATTAATGCATGGGTCCATGGTAGACATATGCAGATACACAGCCTGTACATCTGTAGTGCATGAAGTAAGCTCCAACTTGTTGCCTTTTCCTTTGCCTTTCACTTCAAGAAAAGGCTCCTTGTGTACTGCTTCATTGATAAAGTTCATTTTGGAATCCAAAACAGCAATGTTGTGATATGTCTTCACATTTCAGAAATTTCTTCCCATGTTCAGCTGTACAATTTATGACTTGCGAGATTCTGAGAGCTGACATGTAACCACTATGGAGAAGAAAAGCATCACCCAGCATGTGGCGTAAGCAGAAGCGTAGTATTCTTTGAAATTCAGCTTACAGGGATTTTCAATCCAAACAAAGTCAGCTTCAAAGCTCTCAATGGAGTATATTGGCAAGTGTCTTTGCTTGACAAAGGCAGCCTTGTTAATAACACCAAATGATGAAGCACCAAATCCATACTCCATGATGAGGCAGCACTGGGCAATATATTATTGACAATGATTTGTAATCAAAAACTCAAAGCCAAATTAAATGTTCTTATTTATTCTAAACAACAGTTCTTTTTAATGGTCCACGAGCTTGGGAACAAATTTCTTATTGATGTGTAGTAAAATGTTCTGGAAAAAGAAATGTTAAATGTGACATTCTTCAACGTGGACATGAAGCCATCCATAGGATTTCTCTGTCAGGACACATTTGGCTTGTTTTCTGTCTTGAAGGACACATGGTTTGCAGTTATTCAGTTTCTTTATTAGAAAAGGTAATGTGCTACATGCTTGGGAAGGAAAAGGGATAAGGAGTAACTTCTTTCCCAAAGCCCTTTACATGCACAGAAGCTGAAGTACAGTACAGGAGAGGACAGTGTGCTTGTAAATTGAAACAAGCACTTAAATATCAAAATGCTGGCACATCATGTCACTCAGCATCATAGAAAGAGGTAAGAGTGGAAGATAGAGAAAAATAGAGAGAGGGACACGTCGAAACAGTAACCAAGTTCAAACCTAAGCCCTTCCATAAAAATACAAACTGCTGGGTTCTCCAATCTACTCAGACTCAGAAAATATGCACATGCGCATACCCTCTAATACGTGCCAAGGTGAAAACAAAATCAGCGAAAGAATAAAGCAGCCAACAGTCAGAGGGAGATGCAACTATGCCAACTACCAAAAAACAATCACCAAAAGCAATTGCACATGCGTAAATACTGAATGCTTGACGCAAAACACCAATTCAATGTATTAATAAATGGATACAAAAATACTAATCCGCAAAAATGGCACCAGGTTTTTGGATGAAAAAGTGAGCTCATCTTTGCCACAGCATTAAATAAAAATAAAAAAATCCCTGAATGTCTAATCATTCCACCAGTAAATCCACAGCTGCGACGTATTCTTGCACAGACACTGTAGTTGTTATCACTGTCTCTCGGATGCCTTTTCCTGATATTTCAGATCTGCTCCTAAAAAGGAAATAATCCAATAGTCAGAGGCAAGACTTGGACACCATTTCTTAAGTTGTTTGTTCCTCCGAAGCTTGCTTTATAAAAGTACTCAACAACCGAATTGAGAATTAGAAAATAAAACGTGAGTATGCAAGGTACAGTAAATTAAAAAATAAATGGGGAAGTTCACTTTTCTTTAACACTTACCAGGACTTTTTCTGAGATTTCAAGGTACATACATTTCTTAAGTGATTTACCCGGCTATTCAAATTTACATTAATTTAAATCAAAGACACTTTAGCGGTTTTATTTCAAGTTTACAACTTCTGTTAGTATTCATTTTGAAGAAAGGAAATAAAAAAACAGTAAAATTACCACATCTTTAACATATCATTGGAAGTAGCACATTGATACAAGTTTAAATCCTAAAAATGTATGGAATAGAAATTATGATATATTTTTAAACTAATGAAGCTACTAAGAAAGCACTGTGCCCACACTTGACTGTTTAGAAACACACTGTTTTTATATTTAGTTGGTTTTAAGGAGAAATTGTCTAGCTTTTTGAACAAGCAGCAATATTAAAATTGTATGGAGTATCAAAAATGCTCCGGCAATAAAAATATGTCAGCAAATTGAACTTTCCCTTTAAAAAGCAATGTAACTTTCTGAAATAGACTTAAAAGTGAATCATGTTCTGTTCTATGTTGCTGGTGCTCTAGATTAAATTTCATTTTGAGGAGCGACCATAAAATTTGATTTTATTAGCATCAGAATAGTCTGAAGTATAAAAAGCAGGGAAAAACTACATCTCCAAAATATCTTTTGATCTTTTTTGTGAAATGTTAGTAAAATTTAAACTATGGCATGAGCTGGATAACACATCTGAGTGTTTCTACCAAGATCCCAAAGTTCTGTTATGAGCATTCCAGAAGACACATATGAGGCAATGTGTGATACTGTGAACTGAAAATCTAATTTTCATGGGACATGAACTGGTGTCCTCAGCCTTTTGGACATATAAGGCCTGGCAATTGAGAGTCTTGGTTTTTCACCACACAAGTTTATTTGTATACTTGTGACATGACCAAGGTTTAATATAATTACAAAAATGAAACCTTAAATCATTTGTGATTATGTGTAAAAAAAGTTTCAGACTCTTTCTTCACTTGTAATTGAAACTGGCCGTCATATACTCAATGCTTCTCACTCTTTGACAATCTGTCAAGCATCAAAAGATCAAAATGAACCGATCTGTGACTCGGGGGCCAATTTAGGAAACATCTGCCATTGCAGAGTTACACAACTGTAACACATCTTAAAGTCATCACATTGAGGTATACTGCTTGGATTGGTCTATATGGCATGATTAAAAATAGACTTCTGAGGGTGGGGATAACATTCTATCAATGTGAATGGACACAGCACCCCAGAAATTAACAGGAAATGCAATAAAGAATAAACTTGGAAGCATTTCATTGAGCAAAGGATTATGGGAATCTTCAACATCAAACCAGTCCATGAACTTGCAACTTTAAAATAATTCTTGATAAGGTAATGTTGATGAATCATGTACTCTTATTTTTAATATTTTTTTATAGTGCTAGGGAAGTTTATACACATCATAATAAAGGATCATTGGGCAGCCAATTCAGTAGCTTTGATTGACATATCTATTATTATTATTAACATGGAACAAATACACAAGCAACCTTCTCAAGAGAGGGAACATTTAATGTATGGTCATCATTCAGTTACCATGCTAACAGTCACAAAATGCTTACAATTTGTATTTAATCGCAATCAGAGCTGTAATGTAAATGAAGCCACAGCATAACAGACTTTTATTTATAACAACAAGCAAATGAAAACCTTCATGTGTATATAAATATTCGACAAGCATAAGTAAAAGCATCCATATATCAAAGACTACCACCAAAAGCTCTAGAAAAGGTTACGTTAAACAGCAGAAAGAAAGAGCACCAAAGGCTTATGGGCCAAGGAAAAGGACTTATAGATGTGAAAATAATTAAAATTGCACATCTCACTGAGATCTTTTTCTGCTCCAGACTGATTTGACATGTAGTTATGGCCAAGTGTAGGTATCATGTATCATAAATAGTGAAAGAAAACAGCAGAATGAGTGAATAAATTGTTCAATCAAACAAATCTGTCTTGTTTAAAATTGTCTAAAATATTTCCAGGGCAAGATCCAACCTGCAAACATTGCAATCGAGCTCCTGCCTTATTGGGCCACATGTTTTGGGCCTGCACCAAATTAACATCATTCTGGACCAAAATCCTTAAATGCCTTTTAGACAGCCTTGGAGTCACACTCCCTCCTAATCCACTAACAGCTGTGTTTGGTGGACTCCCAGATGGGCTTAAAGTGGAGAAGGACAAACAAACTGTGATTGCCTTTACACTGTGCCTTTGGCACGTAGACGTGTCTTGCTCAAATGGAAGAATTCTAGCCATCCTCTTTTAAGTTGTGGGTAACTGATGTCATATTCTATTTGAAATTGGAAAAAAAATAATTCTCATTTATAGGATCTGTTCAAAACTTTTTAAAAACCTGGCAGGATTTAATCAATAACATTTCAGAATAAGCATTTTCTATTGGGGAAAACGATTCTCTCCCCTCTTTTCTGCTCTTAAAATTTTACTCTGGCTATTGGCCCTCCTTTCTTTCTCATGGGTGGGGCTTAAATTGAATTTAGTTTTGTCAAGTTTGGCTTGTTTGTATGGAATGTTACTTGCTTTTAATAAATTCAATAAAATAAATCAGTCAAATTAACACTGTGAATTACTTTAATTCCTCTGCAAATGGTCTGCATGTAAGCTACATTGCAAGTGGAAATATTTCCCTTTTCATTATTGTACCAAGCAAAGGTAATATGACTAAACCTATAAGGAATTTTTAACTCCCCAGTTTATAATAAACGCCCCAAAAAGAAAACTCACAGAGGACCCAAGATTTAAAGAAATAACTTGTGGGAAACTGTCGTTTGCAGGGATTGTAGAGATTGTACTTGTTCCTTGAACAAAGGCATCTCCATAGGGGTACTGCTGGTATTCATTTTTAATGAAGTCAGGGGTTCTCCGGATAGTAAATGGTAGGGACCAGCCATTAATGTGAGAGCCTAGAATTGCATGGATAGGACTGACTAGCTGAACAAAAGGTACCACAAGTAGGGTGCTAATTAAGTCTCCTCTGCTGTCTCAGGAGGTCAATATGAACTGACATTATGGGCTGCTTAAACCTACATCATATAGTACTTTCTGGATGATGCTTCATCATCAGTCATGTGACAAAGTGAAAAGGGTGTAAAGTTAGTCACCTATGCCACATATATGATGAGCTTACAAGTCAGGAAGTGAATTTACTGGGGGGGGGGGGGGGGGGGGGAAGGTCACAATGCTTGAGTTGAGAGAATGATTATGAAAGAAGATTGTGGAAGGCTATCAGAGAAGATGTTGAATGGTTTGACTCTTTAGTATTGTACCTGAATTGTCAAGGGACAGATTTTAGATTGAGGTTTATAGGACCTTCAGGATAGCTTTGAAACCTGTTGTTTATTTACAGTCTCAAGACTGAAGGTTTTGGGTCATGAGACTCCATGAAAAGTTTTAAAACACTGTAAAAAATCACTGCAGCTATTAGAATCCCAAGGAACTTGCCAATGATTCCACCAGACTTCAGTATCTTACTACCAGCTTCTGAAGCTGCTCCTGTAAAGAACTGTGTTCACTGCAAAAAAACAATTAGCTCTGAGTAGCTGTCATTTTCCAGTAATCACCATCTGAGCAATGCCTAGAAATGAAACATCCAAAAACCTTAACAGTGCAGCAGAAAACAGCAGGCATTACCCACACCAAGCATATTGAAAGCATAAACCCCCTACCAAGAAAGAGCTAACTTCTTTTCTAGAGAAGCATAAACATTGTTACTACCAAGTGAAGCCAAGCAGGTATAAGCATATGGCATCATGCTGTTTTATCCAGGATGGCTATCCATTATCAGTTTTGAGAAGGTCCATCACTCCTTGGGCTCACTGTATCGAGATGGTATAGTCGCATTTATTTTCTTTCTTTACTACCAGATGACACTACGCTGTGCTCATGACTAATGCTGGGGAACATTACTTTTAAAAGTATGTGACTTAGTGATGTTACTTGTTACTCACAAGAAAAGTAACTACTTACTTGTACTTATTATTAAATTTAATGTGTTACAAGCATTGTGTTAATTTTGCATTACTTTTTCTTCTTTTGAATGAAAAACTGCACATTTCACTGGCCGACATTTGTTATTTTAATCCAAACCCAGAGCCAGCTTGTGCCAATGTTTTGGTGTGTGCAAACAAAATTTAATTGGCAACTTTTGAATGATGAAAGAAGGAAAAACAGTTTTTTTTTGTCAGGTATCGTATGAGCTAGCATTCCACCATGTAAATAAGCAGTATCAGTGCCGATAAGAACAGCAAGCCTGCAAAGTTGCAAAAGAATTCCAACTAGCGCAGCAATGGTGAGCGACTGCATTACCTGAAAGTGTGATGTAAAAGAGCGATAATCCACTGGCATGTGACATCAGCTTATTACAATATAAAATAAACCAATTGTCATGAGTATGCCTTTGTAATGATGCTTTAAGGCAGCACGTTGTATTACAGTTTCTGAACAATTTACATACAGATAAGCTGCATATAATTTAAATTTGTAGTTTGACAACAACATAAAGAACATAATAAAATAGCAGATCCTTCTACTTTTTTGCAGACCGCTAGAAGACCCTTCCGGTCTGGTGTCTGGAAACCCCTGACTAACACATCTGTTGGAGAGGTCAATCTCCCATTACACTCCAAGGCTGCACATCATGCTTTTCGATTATCAAACTGCTACTTTAATATAAAACATATGTTTGAAAATGCATTGAAATAAAGAAAAAAAATAAAAAAATGAATGCTCCGTCTTCAGCGCTTGTGTCCCAAGCACCATTTGCACTATCCATGAGCTGTCCCTGCCTAAGCTTGTTTTATTAGGCAGCTTCCATGCTCTATATTTTAAACCAAATATTGTGAATGCTTCCACCTGTTAAGAGGGGTGTTTTGAATAATGCCAGTTTCACTTCAAGCAAATGCAGCATTATAGAGAACTACAGACATAAAAAAATAAAAATAAAATAACAATTGTATTTTTACTTCAATAAAATAAGCATTGCGTTTTGTTGTTACTTTAAAAACTGACTACATAGCATATTTTACTTACATGTTACCCCCAGCACTTCTTATGACAACTCCCTTTAATGGCAACTCTAGTTACTGCTTTCTTCGACTGACAGGAAGACAGATTGTGAGCGATGAATCTGCTTCCACTTTGCTAAGCCATTATAAAGGAGCTAAAATGCTGTTCAACAATAAAGAATAAACATGTTTGGTCTTATGAGCAAAGAAAACAACTACTTTAAATGTTCTCCTCTTTATATTCCTTAGAATTTAAAAAATACTAAGAGTTCAAAGGATAGCTTTTAATAATTTGGTGCTAAGCAAATAGCAGTATAGGGTGACAATTTCTGGAATTTGATGTGTGCAAGACTCCTGTTGAGCACCACTGCTTATATCGTTACTTTACAGGAATTTGAAAAATTTACATCTGAGCAGCTAATGGCTAAAAGTGAGACTCCTGAATGTCAATTAGTGCATTTTTCCATGCTTGTAACAATTTATAGCTGCATTTTAAAGACCCCTCTCGATGTGGCTCTTCCATAACTAGTATGTTTAGCTTTCTGCCTTTGCCATGCAGCAGGACTCAGTCTGATTTTCATGAGCAAAATCAAAATGTGGATTTCCTCTATTCAGGCACATTTATAATTATTCTAAGGAAATTAATGAATCCTCAATAAATGACGTATCCTCACCCCCAGTGTATATATAAGCATAAATATATGTTGTGTCTTTCATTTAAAACGAAATAGTCTGAACTACAGCCAAAAACCTTGTAGGGCATGAGGATTCTACCTAGAAACAAGATCTACCTTCATATGAAGACACACAGGAATCTGTAATAGAAAATGTTGTTAACTAAATGTAAGTACTGGATGAGGTTAACAAGATCAGAACACTTTAGGACACTTTTTTATATACACATAAAAGGAAAACGAGGTTCATCACCTAAATGCTTCCTGTCTATAAAACAAGCACACATCTACAGTATATGTAGAAATAGATTCTACAGACCCCACACAAAACATACATGGGGGTAGGCTTTGATAAAGAATCATAGGAATTTTCAGATATTTTGGGCAAAATTCTCCCAAAAATACCATCTGCCTGTTTGGCTTTTTTAATTCTCTTATCACACTGCAGACATATTTAAAAGTCGCCAGCATCCTACTGCCTCATATTGTTTTCTAACTCGACCTGATTGGTTTCCATTCTGTGCACTGTACCTCTAGGAAGTTATTTCAAATGGTCAGCAGTACTAGGTCCAAAATGTTGCTTAGCAAACTGTGACCACAAGTTAAAAAGACAGAAAAAAAAGGAATCGCCTGGATTTCTTTAGCAGGCACATTATATCTCATTATACTTTATCATTTCAAAGGGCCTGTCATTCAGCAAGTGAAGATTTTGAAGGAAGAATTTGTTTAGTTTAAAACTTGGGCTTAGTCACTGGTTCACTCTGTATATTAGTGATGAGTAAGCTGATAAGATAAATGTAATCAGCTTGTAATAATTATTATAACTTAGTATATGATTTTGTATCAATCAAAAGAATACTTTAAATTATGTAATCATATGAAGATTTAGTGCTATAAAGCCTTTAGACAGAAAGACACAATTAAGATAGATGGGTCCACAAAATATAAATGTAGGGACAGGGGTTTACCTATAAAAATATCTGTTCAATATGTCGCATTAAATTTACAGTATGTTCAGTGAATAAATATTTTAGGTGTGGTACATGATATCAGGCATCACAATGCTTTGTTGTTTGAAGCTGGTATGCCTTTCTGCACACTCTTTTTCTAGGCACTGTGACTGCCTTCCATAATGCAAAAATAAAATGTTAATACAAATGATCTGGGGTATTCCTATTACCTTTGTGTGAAAACTCTGTTATTAAGCTACATTACATCCAAGCAAGATTTAGGCTTTACTTCAACTTTAGACAAAATATATTCTGGTTCCATGTAAACATAAACTGGACCAGCATATACAGAAATATACTCAACAACCAAAATGTGTTCTTAGCGTTATTTTTCCTTTCAATATACAAATACCCTTTGTCTATGTTTTACTTCTTCATTATATATAGACGCTTATACAAACCAACATATGATAGTAACTAGTGGCAAACCTACGTATAGGGGGTTGAGTTATGTGAGTGAACATGTTGATTATCATTAAAAAATGCTGCAACCTAACCTTAAATAAATAGCAAACACTGTTATTAAGACAAGCTCTGTTTAAAAACATTTCTTACAAAAGCTGAATTTATTTATATGAGATTTAAAACAAATAAATGGGCAGAGGGAGAAAAAAAATTAACTTTGCACACACTTCCTTAAGTACAAATGTGCAAAGCAGCTTTTGAATTGGCCTGGTATTTGTTGGTATGCAGTTTAGGCACCTCTTCTAATTTTAGCAATGAGAATTGGCACCTTTGACGAATGTTCACGAGAGATACCAGGTCACTGTTCGAACAACTTTCACTGCCTCATGAAGACTGAACTTTCACAGTATTGGCACCAAGTCTTAGCATACTGGTGAGCACCAAAACATCTTTGTGAATCTTCACGGGGGAGAGTTGATGAGTTCCAGCACTCGAAACAGGACAAGGAAAAAGTTATTGACCAAAAGTCACTGCATCACCATTAAAAGAATACTCTCAGTAACTTACTAATAGTTGTACATGTGACAATAATGACCCTACAAACCTATATGTACAGAATATGAAAATTATATACTACTGTCACCACTCGTTTCTGACAATTACACTTATGCAAATGTCCTACTTTTTGACTTATTCATGGATAGTGTGTAAATGTTTCAATGTTAATATAAAAAAAGTGTTTCCTTATTTCTTTATACATTTTTTCAATTGTATAAAAACAATTAAACTCAGCGGCCACAAAAAAGCAAGCAGTTCTGTTATCATATACAGCACTCATGTTCTCTACCAATTCAAATTAAAACAAAGTGTTAGCACTCTTACCCTGTTTTTCCTCATTACTAATGAAAAATGTTACCACATACAAATTTATACAACAGAACAATTAAACACATAAAGTGCCCTGCCTAATTCAATTGCACATGCTTGGTAAACTTAGGCGCAGTAAATACGATTTTTTTTTTTTCATTTTACCTAGACTGTCTGCTCCATAGATGAATTGGGCCAGAGTGTTCAACTGAATCATAAAAGCAGATACACAAAAAGAGACACTTCATGAATAGACTTTGTGTGGATGAACTAAAGTAAGTTGTAATAGTCAGTAATTATACACTCTGAAATTGTATTTTATTATTTTTCTTTTTACAGTTTACATTACAAAGAGAAAGGGTTCACTTCCACTGAAATGTAGCAAATATACAGATGAGCAGCATATTTCATATTCAGATACATAATCCAGAACCAAAGCCACCAAACACAATCAATATAGGCTTTGGCAAACATCAATTTACTATTATTTTCTTTTTTAAATATGAATAAACGTTTCAATGCACTCTCTTAGCGAAGATAACTAGCTGCCACACAGAATAGAAGAGTGCCTAATAAGTGCCTAAATTGCCATTTTTATATCTACCTCTTAAGTTGTTTTCAGAATGTACTTTGTTACTTAGTCTTATAAACCCCAAACCCAAGTCTCCCCTTAGCCTCCATACTCTTTGTTCTGTCCATCTAACTTACTCAAAGCAGTCTACAAGAAACCAAGAGTTGCAATTTAACAAAACTAATAAAAAAAAAAAAAAAAAAATTAAAAACATGCAAATACGTTTGATGCATTTATTACTAAAATCACACAAATATGCACACAGTAATTGCCCAAAATGCCCTTTTATGATCTTCATTTCTGGCTAGATCAAAACATAACATACTTTTAGTAGTGACTCAGTATAGAAGAATTAAAAAAAATACAGCAAACTGAATAAAGAGGTTTAAAAAAACACTACGGAGTGCTGACAAATAAATGGCCATGTAAAAGTACAGCATAGATGTTTGTATCTGTCATACATCACAAGCACAATTTATACTTTATATACCTGTATAAGTACTGTGATGAAACAAATTAAACTGAAAAGCACACCTCTCTATTTCTACAACACAATTGTATTGTCTTTTAATTATGTTTAATATTTAATGATGAACATTAGTGTATGATAATATTTTATCACTGATAACAACCCTAAAATATTTATTAATCTCCATGTTATGTGGTAATTATGTGATAATTCATCTTGTATTTAGTACAGAGAGTACCTTGAGATCATACTAATCCTTAAATATAGTACAATCAAGATTAACAAAGACAAAAATTCTTTAAAAAATAATAATTACTGGAAGAGTGTGTTAAATAGAATTAGACTAACATGTGAACAAAGATTTTTTTTTCTTTTACTGGGTACCTTAAAATCCAGTAATCTATGAAGATTATCTCTAGGATAATTTAGCCTACAAAGAAAGAGCTGCAAAACATCACTTTTGACAGCTTTTTATTGCTATACAAATTTCTAATTTCAAAATGTCTAAGAAAACCATGTTACACTGTGGATACATAAAAGGACAAGGACCGCCACAACAACCAGAGGGTCTAATTTAATTTGATTGATGTGAACAAGCCCAAGGAATTGACAGCACACACTACCCATATCACCACAATGCTCCCAAACACAAATATCTCTTATATTTCAATGGCCTCTATTATATGTTGCTTCAATGTTACAAGTAAGGGGCAGCATTATTAAAAATAATTGACATTATGCTGGTTGCCAACCTAATGCATTTATATTCAATGCCCAAGACTTGAGAGTTTCGTTTGTTTCAAGTAATACTCTACATACTGTAATGTGTTACAAATACTAGTAAGTAAATAAACATTCTTTTTCACAACTGAAAAATAACATGATAATTTAATGTACAGAAACAATATAGGAGTCTGTATATCTGAAAAACTCTCTTGAAAAGGCAATCAGAAAACTTGGCTATTCAGTGCGAATGACAGACTTGGAAAAATACGTATTTATGGTCAGGCCAGTCATACTTTAAAATATTAAAGTAAATATATTAAATAAATAGTAAATATTAGAAGTGAAGAGTGGGGCACTTTTTCTGGTAAGCAGATTATAAAAATATTAGGATAAATCCACAAACACAAAAATAAAATATAACATTCAAACATAACAATTTCAGATCTGCTTAACAATTCAGGATTGCTGGGGCCAGATAAGATGTCTTAGGCCTACCTGGTCACTTTAGTACTGTGTACACAACTAATAAAACACTTGCTGACTAGGAGATGATGCAGATGCCTCAGACAACATGAGTCCCACGTTCAGGTCTCATCCAGCACACCATAGGTAATCCAGTTTTCTCTAACCTCCCTGATATGTACGGGTGACTCTGAACTGACTAGCTGGGAGTGTGTGTGTGAGACTACGCCCAAAAATTGATTGGCATTATTTTTCCACTGTGACAAATGCTTTTATTAAGTAAAAGGCTTATTTGCTCCAATGCTGCTCTTTCAAGTAAAAAACTGAAATTTTCTGACTAGCTACAATGGAGTGTGACTGTTTTCCCATGATGTTTAGATTCTAGTTTTTACACACACACTCCCACAAAGGTCCAATTTGGAGCCTAAAGCTGATATCACATTATGCAGTTTGTTGTTGTAGGGACTGTCAGACTTGCTGACTGTTGTTGCCTATCTCGTTAATTTAAACGACTGAAAATTGCAGGGCGTGTCACATTTACTGACAGAGTGACGATCTTTCAGCACAGTTGCGCTTGTCCCTTTTTGTGGCAGCCAATAATGTGCTGCATGAAAGATTAAAAGGTATGGCGAGCTCAGCTGCAATCTCAGCTTTTTATTTGTTGTTTCCATTCTGTAGTGGTGTGGAAAACAGAAAATGTTAGACAGGAAAGCTTCTCTTCTGTTTGTAAGGTCCAAAATTCCCATGTTCCTTATTCCATGTCATTTCATTTTATGTACTGAACTTCTAGATGAGTATTCAATGGTTGTTAGCTCTCATGCACACAGAGCCCGTCCCTGCAAGTAAAGAAAAAGTAAAATCTGGAAAAGTACCGCTGACTGCCTCTGACTCTCTAAAATTAGGTAAAAGAAGGCTACGGCTGAAAATTACTGAAAGGGTTGTGTAATGTGACATGGTCTTAAAATGTGTTTATTTCGGAATATTTAAGGAAAATAAGAGTACCTGGAGGAAGATCCATACAGGCCTTGGGGAGACCATGCAAATTTCACAGATATAACATCTGAATATGGAAACTGAAGTCAAGATGCTAGATCACTAGCCATCCTGCCACCCCTCCATACTACTGTATATGTGTTAAACAAAACTGAACTGTATTGATCTGTTAACAACAATAATGACACTTTGTCTTATGAGCTGGTGAATCCCAAGGTAGAAGCAGGCAGGTCAGAATATTGAATCCAGCACAATTTTACCAAGACAGGATTTCTGTGGATGTCATTCTGTGTCAATATAAAGCCCAACACTTAATTTCTAAAATATGTGCGGTGAGCCAGTAAAGGTGACTGAGGGGACAGACTTTCATTTTAAGAGAAGTAGGATGAAAAAGCTGAAAACTTTGTTATAATGCGGACTTCACTTCCAATAGATAGATATTTTTAATTAAAAAAAAAAGTTTTTCATCTGCTAAAGCAGCTTATCTACTTGGTTGGTGAAAGTGTCTCTCAGCCAGTGGTTATCAGACATGGCCAGTTTTGTGATGAGTTGTGCTTATAGAGTGGACTTTAAGTTCAGACTCCTAATCTAACTTCTCTCATTTCTTACCGTTCAGGATTCAGGAAAATTCACAAATCATTAAGAGTAAACATGCTCTACACATAACCTCTTAAATAAATGATATTTACATAGAATATTTTGCTGCACTAGAGGGTAACTAGAACGTTAACTGATGGCTGAATAGAAAAAGCAGGTACGTTGGGAACTATTTATTGTAATTTATTTAATTTGGCTCATTAGTTAATACTGAGGCTTCAACACTCTAGAACTCGTAACTAAATGTATAGTGTAGTTGCTATTGGACTGTCATGAAAACCCCAATCAGGTAACAGTAAAACATGTAAATTCCATGCAGACAGTGGCCAGGCTAGCACTCATTTCTAGGGCTATTGAGCTCAGACAGAAGCACTAATCGCTGTACCAGTCTAATTTCAGAAAAAGAAAAAAAAATTGTGTTTTGTTAAAATTATTTTAAATTACACAATGGTTGAACTTCCATGTTAATAGATGCATAATTTGGTCCTTGAGTAGTAAACTTAACAATGGGTTATTAAATTGTCTAATTTCTGGCTCTATTTATGAATGCATGCACTGAAAATAACATTATTGAGTTTACTCAAATCCTAACCTTGCTCCTAATTGAGCTTTACTTGGCACAGCTTATCAGCAGTTTGACCATGAGATGAATTCTTTATTTTTTTTCCCAAGGTGTGATAGCCCAACTTTTCCCCATGCAAGGACAGTTGTTACAAGGGTACTGGATAAAAGCATCTGTGTCTTCAGAACTGAAGGCTGGTGTTCTCTCTGTAACTGGTTTGGACATTTTGCTAGTTATAAAGTGTAATTCAAGACTGACTAAATATAAGCCTGAAAGGAAACAAAACAACCATCCAAACTTTAAAAAGAATAGGGTCTGCTTGATTAACCTAACTCAAAAAGAATCTATTTACTTTCTATTAATATACTGTATCTGACTATTGGTATTTGAATGGGCACCTATTTTTGTGTTAGGTTGTTCTTGAAACAAGGGTTTCTTTTTGTTCCTTTTCTGTTCATGACATGTCCTTGGAGAAGGCATATAAATGTAATGTTATATTAAATTGTATACTAGCCAATTTTTGTTGAGCATTAAGTTATCAAAAGCTAAAATATAATGCTATCTTATTAGTTCTTACAACCAAATGCCATATCATTCTTTCAATTATTTGTGCCCCAAACAAATTATTTCAGACAAAGGAGCAGGTTGGGTTTTAGCACAAAAGGTGTAATGCAAAATGGATTTGTAAAAATGTAGCGGAGCACCAGAATAAAGCACTAAGGCAAACTAAAAACAGCTCCTCTGTCACAATATAACATACACCAGGAGGAACAATGAGTAATCATAATTGCATGTTAATTGAATTAAGAAAAAGCCAAACCCAAACCAAATTTACACACCCATAAACCACCGTTAATCAGTTAAACCCCGAAGTTCAGAGATATTCAATAAGTGTTTTAGAGAAAAGGGTCAGCGTTTTGACCTGCAATTTAGGAAATAGTTCTATTCCATAAGGTAATTAGACTGTCATCCTTAAAATTCCCTTCCCACTCACTGCAGGAAACCAAATGACAGGCCTCGATGTCTGCTTTGAGCGGTTATAAAACAAATATACACACCAGTTTGAACTTTAACCTTCAGTAGTTTAGTTCCCAGCAATGAAAGGTTCAGACACTTCCTTATGTTCACAAACACAACCGTCTCAGTGCATTTGAAGTTCTTTCCTTGCTTAGCCAAACAGAAGAGGATACTTTAAACTATTACTTATTTTTAGAATCACACAAAGTGACATATTTTAAATCGACAGAAACATCAAAAATGCCATACAGAAGTATTAGAATCTCGTTACTCCAAAAACTAATTTTGGTAAGACTTGGGTCACAATCCTCTGTGGGTGCCTGTTTTTATGAGAAAAACAAAACATACTGTATGTCTGAACACACTGATAATCTACTTGTGATATATAGACTGCTATACTATTCTAAAGATTTATATTTAATATAAGGAGGAATGAATACAGACACAGACTGCTGTCCTTTCCAAGGTGGTCTCTTCCCTTGCACCTTGCTGTTTGGATAAGTTGGTTTTAGGGTGTCATATGTAAAAAAAAGTAGAAGTTGGCTTCAAAGTCCTAAGTTCAAACTCCAGTCTCAACAATAACTGTTTGGAGTTGGTACATTCTCCCAGTGTTCAACTGCGGTTCGTCAGACGTCCCAAAGACAAGGTTAGTTTGACAGATTGGGCTTACATGAGAAAACGTGGGTGTGAATGTGACAAGCACAACAACAAACTGCTGTTATGGTGAGGGTTGGATCAGTCTTTCACCACATGCTGTTTGGGGGGAATCTCAACTTCCCATAGGTTGGTACCACAATAGGAGAATTTGGATGAATCCTCTTTTTCTTTCGGCTGCTCCCATTAGGGATTGCCACAGCGGATCATTTGATAAATATATGTGCAAAAAGACACAAATGTGTAAGGATGTAGACAATGGAGTCTGTGTATGAGCTCATCATATTACTTTTCACTTTTTTCATAAAGTCAGTCAAGTTCACCAAAATTTTGTAAAGATCACTAAAATAACCAACTCTGTTACCCTTGAGCAGTTCAGTTACACTTAAACATGAATGAAAAAATGCAAAAACACTGGGTTTGGGGGGCATGAGTGCCTTACTTTAAACTGAAATCCACCCATCTATCCGGGCCAACATTTATGAAGTCCATTCTGGTGGCAGTTGGGTACAAAGTAGATCGCCATCCTAGAATGGGTGCCTACCTAATGCAAAATCAACTAATTCTGAAAAAGGTGTATTGGCTGCTCCTCTGACTGGTAATACACTATAGCTCATTTGTTTTCATTTATGCCCCTCATCTTCTTGTGGCAGACATCTGGGACAATAAGATTTTGGCTAAGAAATATTAAAGAAGTAATTTCCGTTTCATATTCCTTTGGACTTTTTCATAAATTTGAACTCACTTCAAAAACTGCGTAAAAAACAGGATTCTACTAATAACTGGGTATATTGGTGTTCTGGTTATAAAACGTTTCATTCTTCAAAGTAAATTGAAGAAGGGCAAAGGTAGGTTTACTGTTTAAATAAGTAAGCCTTAAAAGAGCCTGATCAGACTGTCCTTATTCAGTCAAAGCACCCTGGGCTAAATGGGAAATGCCCTGGTTATGAGGACAATTAAAAGCTTTTGCCAATTTCAAGAGCTTTTATTTAAATGAGGGTTTTTTAACAATTTTATTTTTCATCAGTCAAATCCAGGTCTAACATTAGCACAATTAATTTCAAACCCACGAATTTATGGTCACAGGGGGTTGAAGTGCATCTCAGCAGCACAAGGCAGGAAACAGTCCTGGACAGTCCACCTCAAGGCCCATGCACACAAGCACACTCACACACGGGTCAAATTCTACACTAATCAATGGAATAGAATAATAAGAGCAAAAAATGTGGGCAATAAACAGCCATTTTAAAAAGAGAGTAAAAATGTTTTATAGATACTATTTTTATAATCCTACATTAACTTCTAAGAACAAGTCAGTACTTTTCCAATTGCAACACCATAGAGCTTAGGATAGTGAGTTATGTGCCTTCAGCGATTCAAAAGAGCAACACTTCTGAGAGACATCAAAGAGGGTTCAGTATCAGCAGGATCTCTTCAAACTCTGTGCCAGAAAGGACTGAGCTACACGATACTGGATTTGACAAGATTGTTAAAAAAAATTGTAGCTTGATTGAGTAAATACATAGGAAAAACTAATCTACTGTATCAGCACATCAGATACTGGAATTAAACATGGCCTTATTCTCAAAGAGAAAGTCTAGCTCAGAGCTGGAGAAGTGTGCCAGTACCATCCTAGCAATGGAAAGTGACAGGCAGATAGACACATATAATAATACATCAAGCGAGGTGGTGATGGACCACAGATGGAGTTGTGAAAGAGGTTAGAGGTTAAACTGTTAGAGGGTTACAGAACTGCGTTTCAAGCTGCATGGAGGATTTAAGGTCAGCGTTTGAAGCAGCAGCTGCCGGGGGGCAGAAGGCAAGAGTTGAGCAGCTCTGGCACTTCACTTGGACAAGCAAACTGTGCACTCACCCATGGCTGCTCAAAACTGTAGGTGCGTCTGCGTTCTTCCACGTCATCATCCTGCTTGGCTTGCTGGAACTCCTGACGCAACCGCTGTATCCGGTCGTGGTTGCTGGGCGCAAGCCTGCTGCTAAGGACAGAAGGGAATGCATTAGAATTTATAACCCTCTTTTGTTAAATGTCCACTTTCATACAGATTCATTAAAACCATTACTATGAACAAAACAGCATTATTTTGAACATTTTATAACACCAGAAAGTAAAAGGCTTTATACAGGAAATACGCTATTATCATTGATCAATGTTCTTTACTGATGGCTCTTACTGCATTAAAAACATTTTATAGGTTTACTGAATTCTGCACAAAGGCATTAATAGCCAAGTGGAAAAACAAAACTGTCTTCCACAATAAACAGGAAAAGATGTAAAAAAATAAAAATAAAAATAAGATGCTTTATTTATTCTAGCCATTTAATTAAATGCATACATATACTTATTTACAGAAAATAAATAAGAAATCTCTAATACGTCTTCTCTATGTCATCTTGATATACTGTATAGGTTTCATTTTAACCTTACAAATGATAAAAATACAACAAAGGTGTAAGGAGACTTCAATCCCATACTCTGCTATTTAGGAAATTACTTTTGAAAATCCAATTACACTTAATTCAATACATTGCCAATAGTGATCAATATATGCCCCCTAGTCTTTCTCATTTACAAGCATGGTTCCAATTCAATTAAAAATAAACCTTTATTACAGATGAGATGATGGCACATTTCAGTGAAGGGTCTGATTCCAATGAAAAAGGAAATCACGACGGACAAAAACAGTGTGACCCCTTACACACCATCCTCATATATCCAAAATGACACCATAGAGAAACCAGCTCATAAAACATACTGGGAACTCTAGAAGGTGCAGGCAGTATAGAAGTTAAACAGATCTGGGAGAAAGCCACATAGGCTGCTCCAACTTGCTTGACATAGTTGACCAGAAGGGGCTGCTGAAATAGCTCTTGTTTGAATTAGAAAAATGTAGATGTAAAAATGTAAAATGTTATATAACAATGTCTTGATCAAATCTGTCAGAATGGAATGAGGTATCCAGATTAAATGCGTGCTCCTTCCAAGTCTTTGAATTGGCTCTGTAGGTTTAAACCACTCACTCATTCTTACTGATCAAAACAACCACTGCCACTTCCCTCCCATTCCTCTCTCCTGGATATTACATTGGCCAGGATCAGTTTTTGTACCCTTTTTTGCTTGAAAATCAAACTGCTCAATTCCCTTTTTTTCAACTGCTCATTAAAGCGATAGCCCTTCCTATACTTAACTCACTCGCAGTTTACAAAATACATGTAAAGGACTCTACAATACTCATATGTGCATAGATATAACCGACTATAATTGGCTTAAACATTATTTTCAAGACACAGACCATCAAGAATCCATGAAACATTCCACATATTTTTCATTTGTGCCAAGAATCTTGCCAATTTTATTTGCTGCCAAATTTTCTTTAATTGCTCTCTTTGATATTATGAAGCTACAACAGCATCTGTACAATTCAGTCTCGAACTGAAAGATGTGGATTAACACCAAAGTTAACTGCAAGATGGAGGTTAATATTCAACACCTCTTAACACCAGCTGGGAGAATTGTTTCTTTATTTTGAACCATTTTTACGTTCCAAAATATGCATTTGTAATGGGAGTTTCGGGAAATAAGTACATTTTCTCAAAAAGCAATGCTCACCTGCATACATTTTCCAAGCAACCATACTACTTGCACTTCAGAACACGCAACGCACCTGAAACTAGGCATGTTTGGGCCTGGCCAGTACTTGAATTTGACACCCACAAGGAAAGCCTGGGTTGCTGCTGGAAGACGTGTTCGACAGGTCATCAGGAGGCACTCACCCTGTGGTTTCTTTGTGGATCCTAAATGTCCCGGCCCACTGAAAGGGACACTGCGCTGTAAAAACAGCCACTGTTGTTCAGACGAGATATAAAACTGAGGTCTTGACTCTCTGTGGCCATAAAGGATCCATGAAAATGTTTCGGTGTACCCTAATATCCCGGCTAAACTGCTCATCATGGCCTGGTCGTTATCCCCTGTCTCTTTTTGTCTCTCTTCTTCACCTCAGAATAGCTAATCTGGCACAAGAATGGCTAACTTTACATCATCCAGGTGGATGCTACTCAATGGTGGCAGTTCAAGTGGTTCCCCACTGTCTATGTAAACCTCTTTGAGTAGATTAGAAAAGTGCTATATGAATGTAATTAATTATTATTACATATTATATGATTAAGCAGTACTTTATTAAAGTGACTCAAGTCACACTGGTTTGAGGTCACTCCTGGTGTTGAGTAAAAGTTTTTGCTCACTCTCCTTGAAATCCAGAGGTTACTCAGGCTCATTTCTCACTCTAGTTTCAATTACAGCAGCATAGCCAAACAATCATTTATTCTATAATTGAGTGTCACTCTATCAGAAGTTGTGAAATAAGGTGTTTTGAAAAGAGATACATATAAAAAGTATAGTCTTGATAAATATAAAGGACTGGTCAAATAACAATTCATAATGAACATCAATTGTTTCCATTCTAAGCTTACAAGAGAAATTAATGTGTTTTTCCTGAGTTAAGAAGTAAAATCAGGTTTCTGAAGGTGCTCATACAATACTGTCCACAAAGATTTTAGATCCTTGCAGGGTGACGCTGTTGAACTTCACCTATGAGAGTAGTTGGAGCCTGAGCCTGATGCATTGCATTCATTTATTTTTTGAACCTGTTTGTTCCCATATCAAGTACCAAGGAGCCAGAGTGCAACCCAGGAGGATAGGGAATGCAATGAAGTGGAAGGTGTCAGTCTAATGTAAAATATGTTGACTCACTCAAAAATTTCTATAGAACAAACAATGACCCAATACTACAGACCAATTTTTGAAAGTGTTTGGCAATTTTCATCACCTTGCAGTATATAATTACATTTACCAAAAACATGAAGCAGCTAGAGGGAATGGTAGAGCCTGCTTCTTAAATCAGTATATACCATCTTCCTACTGTTTCACTGCAGACTGAAAAGTAAAACCCTAATCAATACTGTGTTCTTGATTAGGCGTAGCAAGACCAAAAACAACACGATTCCATATGAGTACTTGTGCACAAGCTGAACGAATCATCGGCTTTACATCTTCAACTTAAGATTCTAGTGCACTGCTTCAATATGGGCTGTTGAGAATGACTACCTGCTGTGTTTATTAAACTCTTAGATTACTATAATATAACATAATCAAACCTGCTTAAATCAATTCAGGGTCATGTGGGGGCCAGAGCCTACCACTGAACACAAGACACATCATTCATCACAGGGCCCACTCATGCACATCCGCAGAGGCTAGTCAGGAATATCACCAACTAACCAAGCATACATGTTTTTGGGGATTATGGCAGAAAAACCAAGCAGACAGGGAAATTGTTTCAGCACGAAAAGTACAATGAATCCACGCACAAACATTGAACCTAGGATGCTGAATCCTTGAGGCAGCATCCTGTACTCTCGTATTGAGGCTTTATTTTTTTCAAAACTCACTGAATCAAAATCCCTGCAATTGACATTATGAAGAAAATGTAAGTACAACTCCCAAAGACAACTCCCCACCACACAGTCAGAAATAATAATAATAATAATAATAATAATAATAATAATAATTCATTACATTTATATAGCGCTTTTCTCAGTACTCAAAGTGCTATCCACACAGGGAGGAACCAGGAAACGAACCCACAATCTTCCACAGTCTCCTTACTGCAAAGCAGCAGCACTACCACTGCAATACATACCAACATGTTAATAACGTTCTTGTATTTACACTTAAAAATAAAATGATGTTGTTGTTTACAAAAAAAAAGCTCATGTGATCAGATATTCTGTGACTTGCACTAAACTTTGATATTAATATAACTGATGTTTAGTACGCATTATATTTTTTGTGTTAAAAATTACTACATAATATAGCCAGATGAAAAGTTCAGTAGATCACCTTCCACCAACCATCACCCATTTACAGTATCTTGGGGATAAAGGTTAAGGCTTTGTTGCATGCTGGTAGAAGATCAATTTCCATATTTTAAACTAGTGACTCTGAAACATAACCAATCATTCAGATTTAACATACACTGCTATATAAGACAGCATTTTTGGCCCATAACAATTTCATAAACTAATTGATTAAGTGACATAGCAGTGTTTTAAGTGTAAGAAGTAACCAAATAAAGTGAGAGAACAGAAAGGTTACTTACTCCAAAAGTTTACTGTTTAAAGATGTCTTCATAGATTACTGGCAGATTTAATAAGGAATGGATGTGTATTGTAAATACTGTTTTGATATTTAATCGAGGGTAAAGTTATTATTTTCTATGCATCTGCATAAAAACAGCTTACGCTTGAAACATTCTTTCCCTAAAATGTATTCTAATTTGCTTTTTCTAAGCTTTGCCAAGTATAATGTGCAAAGAACATTCTTCTTTTCCTTTGAAGGGACTCATGAAAATACTATAATGCTATTAATAAATTACAGTCAGGACTGAGGCATGTGGTCTTATAACTGAGTGCCCGACTTTGCTTTCTAGCTGCATCTATGTAGCATGCATGCATATATCTCCTAACAGATGGGCCGTATTTCTGTGTGGCCCTCGCTGTTTTTTCTCTAGAACATCAGCTGGTTGCCAATCAGAAGCAGGTGCTGGCAGAAAATTTAAAGGCAGGGCTGTCCCCAAGCATGGGGGCACCACTGGACCTGAAAGACGTATATAAAAGCAGTTACATGCACTCCATAAATTTCTACTGCTGCCAATAAGGAGGATTTTCATTAGCACAACCAAAAAGAGAACCACAATGCCTCTTGATGATTTAGGCTTGTGTCCTGCACAGATGTGATCACTTCGAACAAAGAAAGAAGAGGGCTGGGCTTGACCATCAAGAAAGCAAGAAGGAAAAATGCTGTTTTAAAAACTTGGTGGCTCTTTATTACGGTAATAAATCAAGATCCAGTACAGGGTTCACTCTTTTATTCTGTCCAGAACAATGCTATATTAAATGTGATTTCTGCACATCTCCAGGGAAATAAAAAGACACCCTGAGCCTTTTAAAGTAGCATAGCTAATTCTTTTTATTAGATGTGACCACCCTGGTCAACATGTGGGTGCAAGGTTTTTCTATATCTATTGTATCTGTGCTAGTTCTGATTAACCAAAACACCCTCACTCATTTTCCACCTAAATACAATAAAAGACAAATCAAACTAACTGGTGAGTCATGGAGTACTCCAGAAACTTCAGCTAGACAAAGCAGTTTGAATATGGGAAAGGCACTATATAAATAAAGTATATTACTATATGCGTAGGTCTGGTCACTATGCTGAAGAAAAAAAAAAAAAAAAAAAAAAAAAATATATATATATATATATATATAAAAAAAAATATATATACACTAGGGGGTTCCGCCCCCTGCTCGCTTCGCTCGCCAACCCCCATGTTTGGTTTACCGGATATATAATACCATCCATCCATCCATTTTCCTACCTGCTGAATCCGAACACAGGGTCACGGGGGTCTGCTGGAGCCAATCCCAGCCAACACCAGGCACAAGGCAGGAACCAATCCTAGGTAGGGTGCCAACCCACCGCAGGACACACACAAACACACCAAGCACACACTAGGGCCAATTTAGAATCGCCAATCCACCTAACCTGCATGTCTTTGTACTGTCAATACAATTTATTTTTTGTATAGCTCAAAATCACACAAGAAGTGCCGCAATGGGCTTTAACAGGCCCTGCCTCTTTACAGCCCCCCAGCCTTGACCCTCTAAGAAGGCAAGAAAAAACTCCCAAAAAAAAAAAAAAAACCCTTGTAGGGAAAAAATGGAAGAAACCTTGGGAAAGGCAGTTCAAAGAGAAACACCTTTCCGGGTAGGTTGGGCGTGCAGTGGGTGTCAAAACAATACAATACAATACAATACATAGAACAGAATAAATCCTCAATACAGTATAAAAATAAAAATTCTAGAAGTACGGAGTAGAATTTCACATTAGATGATATCACATAATATGATTTGGATTTGTTTTAAGTCCTGGAGACCTCATTCATCAAGCTGCCTCCCCCATTTTGCCATTCCACATCTGAAATAGCACTAATCCGATGAAAGGACCCCTCATTCCCACGCCCCCATTCATCAGGGATGACTTTACCTTAGGCAGGCAATCTACAATTTAGAGAGATTGTTATTTTCTTGGGAATTGTTACATATGCATTATTTTCACTTTTACTTTAA